>NW_027527805.1:16940-91156 GCF_008692635.1 Crocuta crocuta
CCTTCTCCTGTGGCAGAGATGACACCCAGAAATAGATGGCAGCTGATGATAGTGAATACTCCTAGAGACTTGGCTGTGAACTGAGCATTTATTTATCAGAATCCCCTGCTGTTGATCCCCTTGAGTGGTATTTGGCAGAGTTAGCTATGCTTAACCCAGGCCCCGTTGCTTGCTGCTTGACTGTGAGACAGGCTACTCTCTGCTGTGCCTTTCAGATTTGAAAATCCAAGATATATGTCCAGTCTTACAACTTTGTGGGTCCCCTTTGCTTGCTCCCATCACACCTGTTAGACTGGTCCACGTCATGCATGCTACTAGGAATTAGTGATTTTAATTTCTGTTGAGAGGACTTTTCCCAGGCTGGAGGTGCACCTGGCGTAGCACCTCCCACTTCAAGAACAAAGCTGCAGGGTCACCTTCCTCCACCACGCTTCCCCATAGTCACTACTCAGGGCTCCATAATCTCCCTCTTAAGCCTTCTAATAGTCTTGTTTGTTAGAGCATTTCTTAAGGATTTCTTAATACAGATGGTTTTAGACAACTGTGGCTTTAGATTACTTATTGGCCCAGCAAGGAGGTGTATGTCCTATAAAGACCACCCCCTCTTGCGTATAAGTTAATAATTCTGGACAAGTTCAGACAGTCTAACAGGTACAGCTATTCCATAATGTCACCCTAGTTATTAAAACCGGCCTTCACCTTACCCAAGGGCTTTGATTTATTTTCTTGGCTGGACTGCTACAAATGAGGGAACGATTTGACAGGATTTCAAAATGTTGTTTGTTGAATTATATTGTTATTTGTCCTTTACGCTTTGCTTATATGTTTCATGTGCTGGGTGACCAATGCCTGTCAGCAGCTTTTATTATCTCTGCTGTCTGGACAGTGCCCATGATTTTCCCTAAAGATTAATGTGTAGGCACTGTGGGATCACTTGCGATGAAAAAACAGCTTTTTCCACTGCTGCTCAGGCATTTCACAGTATGACAATCCTGCTCACACCCAGGGTCTGGAATTCAGATATTGACCTGAATTTAGGAAGTCTACCATAAGTTCCTGCTTTATTTTTCCCAGGACACCTTCTAAAATAACCACTCAGAGTTAGGCCCGCAAAAAGTCATTGACCACCATGCCCGTCACCTTGTAAGAGGGGCTTGCTACCCCGCTCTTGATCTCCTGCTTGCTGGTGACCTGGGACCGAACCCTGCCCTTCCCTTGGCTCATTGTGTCACCTCCCTTCTGGGATCTCTAAGTAATAAATCTTGTGGCTCTACTTCCTTTGTGTGGGTACACTGAAATTGCACCTTCAATCAAATGACTCCAGGGTTTCCACGCCCCCAGGGTAGGAGCTCAGATGGTGCAGGAGCACCTGTTGCCCTTGTGCTTGTGCCTCCTTATCCAGTAGGTCATCCCTGCGTATTCTTACTTCAGCACACTTGCCCTGGCCTCTCAGCACAGTTTACGATTAGGAACACTTTATATGTGGGTCTTCTTTAGTTCTATTTTGAAGATAGGCTCGTCCAGACAACATTTTTGTTTGCTCTGCTAGGCTCTGTGACTGCTTTCAAAGCACTTCAGCTGATCTTTATGGAAGAATGCAGCTAGTAAATGTAAAAGGAATGATAGCTATAAAACAACACCCATGGATGCTAACTGCCTTTGGATATTATGCTGAGAGAAGTGGGATATTCACACAGTTTCAAAGTATCCACTCACAGCAGATTAGAGAGGGGAACATGTACCTTCTAATGAAGAGTTGGGGAGCCAATCACCTCCACCAAGTGCAAATCAGCATTTCTGAGAGAGAATGACCTGGATTATGTGCCAGTTGTGGTGGAGCCAGATCTCAGAGGCATCACCTGCGTCATTTTCTAGGACCAATGTCTAACCTGAATTTCATCACGAAGAACTCATTGGATACAACCAGAATTTGGGATGTTCTGTGAGATAATTGGGTTAGATTTTTCAAAAGAATCAGTTTTAGGGAAATAGACAACAAAAGGGAGCGAAATGGTTTGGGCTGGGGTACTGATCCAGATGATAAGAGACAAAAGAGACATAATAAAATGCAATGCAAGGATCTTCATTGAATTCTAAATAGAAAAAAAGCAGCCTTACAGGACATTATTGGGCACGTTGGGAAAATATGAACATAGATTGCATGCTTAGTCATGTTATAATAAAAGAGGAGAATGTCCTTACTTTTAGGAACTATCAACTGAAACAGGGGGTGAAGTGTCACAGGGGCTTCAATTTACATTCTGGTGTTTCTTTAAAATAGTATACATTTATTCGTAAATAGAAGGACAGGGTGGGGAATACATGTGGTGAAATCTTATTCATTGTTGAATCTAGGAGAATGTTTATAGGTACTCGTTGTGATATTTTAAAACAATTTCATGTAGGTAACCTAGGTGGTTGAGTCGGTTGAGGATCTATTCTTGATTTTAGCTCAGGTCATGATCTTGAGGGTGGTGGGTTCTAGCCCCACATTGAATAAAAGACATATTTGAAAAATATTTGGTCTCGGTTTTTAAAAAGTCATTCTATAACTACAGGTTTGTTCAGGGTATTTACTTCACTGAACATACAATTCTCTCTCTGGCTGTGCTTAATCTAAACTTTAAAATATTGAAGGCTTCATATTCATATTACCTGAAGTTCTATGAAGTCTTCATATGCTATTTGTCCTTTTTGCTGATTCTTTCTAAATGAAGTCTTAATTTCGGGGTTGTGGGTCTGTTTTCTGTGGAGACACATGTCAGTCACATGTGGTCTGGTTGAGGGCTTGTCTGTCCCGAGGTTTGGATGTGCCCTGTGAGGTTGCCCAAGGCTATTTCTAACTCGCGATGTAGTTTTATATTAATTTATTGTCTTACGGTTGCTGGGCCAAGTGGGTTGTAGAATTTGATCTATAGTACAGACTCACGCATAACAAATTCTTAGGGGACACTTCTTTTTCATCCATAACCCCCAACAAACATAGTCAAGCTTCCTCACTGTCTTCTGGTACAGAGAAACTAGTTTTCTTTAGAGCACTTTTTCTCCCCCAGAGCATTTTAAAGAATCGAAGTTCACAACAAGGCTGCTTGTCTCCAGTTCCCTCGAGTCTCTGCTCCTGACCTTCACAGGCATTATTGTGGAGGTGAGCATTTTCCCCACCACACCCAGCAGCGGTCAGTGTCCTCTTACACTAAGCCTTTTTTTCTCTGAGTGCCTTTGAATATCCTTTTCTTCCTTCATGCCCAGATTTACACTTAAAAGCATGTTTGTTGCATGTAATATAATTTCTTGGTGTTTGAATTGGCAGGATTTTCACAGAATCTTGTTTGTTTTCTTATCGGAACTACTTCCTTAATCTTTTTTTTTTTTTTTTTTTGGCTTAAGGGCAGTAAATATTATTCTGTATACCAGCAGAAAGGACTCCCCTGGGTTTTAAACTTTTAAAACTTCTTACGTTGGGTGTCAAAAATAAATAACATTTATTTAAAAACCAAATTCTTTCTTCAAAGGTGGTGAAAACAATTTCCATGATATAGGAAAATAGTGGTGCCTTGGAAATCTATATACCAGCTAGTTTAGCTTCTTGGTCCAAGGAAGCCTGTTCCATTCATCGCAGGGGCTCCAGTCCTGGTCTGATAACTAGCACAGAGTGGGGGTCTGATTTTTGTTATTGTCATTAACTGATTTTAAAGGTGCTTATATACCCATCAAATAGGAAGACACATCTTTTTCTTCTTGAATCACAGCTTGCCTTCTGTGCAACTTTAACCCCAAAAGCACATCCTCATTGCTGCCACTTACAGTCACAGCACCAGCCTGTGTATCTGCCTATGTGAAAATGGAATTGGCATGTGGCCAGCTCTCCTGTGCACTGTGAAGGTGGGAGTTACCTCCTGGTTCCCAGGGGGAGTTTCAGGCCCTCTGGGTCTAACCTCAGTTACAGCTTATCCAGGAGAAGCATGCGTGAGATAGGACTTGCCCAGGACACTGGCCCGTGGGTGCCCCCCTGCAGCCCCCTAGTTTTAGCTTCCTGTCCTGGTGGAATGTGAACATATCCTGTTGGACCAGGGATGTATCTTCTTCCACATCCACTTATTTACTGCATGCTCATGCAAGTTTGTTGGGCTCCAAGGCAAGGTGAAGGGCTCAGGACCCCACACTGTCATGTAGAGCAGCCTTCAGGAGGCTACTGGGGGCAGGTCCCTCCATGACAATACCAGTGCCCACCTGAGGGGAAAACTTCAGCCCTGCAAATTCACAGGATTGACCCGATGCAATCCACTCACTTGATCATGCTGGGCACACAGAGACTGTCTCCACCTCCCAAGTTCTGGCATCATGGGAGGAGATGTGGGGGTTTCACTAATGTGACAACCTGTTGCTGAGGTAAAAGATGAAGTTTTCAGAGGACCTCTGAGTCTGGTTTATGCAAGATGTAGGTTATGCAAGATGCCCTGCACCACCTCCGGCTCCTGTTTCTCTTGTGGCTTTGGGATATCACAAACCAATGTCACAACTCCCTGGCCTGAGACACCAGGGAGCCAGTGATCCTGCTCCTGCTCATTGCCCTTTCACTCTCAGAACTGTTTCCAGTTGCCTAGACTGAATCTTTTCTGAATATACTAACTTAGGAAGAGAGAATTCTTTCTGCAGCCGCAGAAAAGCAAAGAAGGCTTGTGGTCAGCCCTGTAGGCTGCTTTCGTGGTTTCCTGAATCTGCCGCCACTGTGCCCTTCAACTTTACCAAACAATGTCAACTGACCAGGCAGGGATATCTGGCTCTGTTTTGATACCTTTGGCAGAGACCCCAAGACCCAAGTGTCCTTGGTTGGTCTGAACCCTGTTTTAGAATGGCCTCAGTTATCTGACAGACACAGATTGGGAGCCTTGTTCCATGGAGGTAGACCAGCAGTGTCTCCCACATGCAGGTTGTGGAAAGACCTGGCAAGAATGTGCTCAGAAGGAATTAAGGTAACTCTGAGGAAAGATATATACTTTAATCCAATAAGGCCACCATAGGATCAATAGACAGAGGCCTTGGGAAATTTGACTACGGGCAGGAAATTATTTTTTTCTCCTTTCAGATCTTTCAAAAACAGATTTTTTCCTTTATGAGCTGTAGAAAGCAATCGACTTTCCCCCCACCTTCCAGACCTTGCTTTCTATTATCATTGAAGGTAACTAATCTGGTGATTCCATATAAGGACTTTTGGGTAGTACTCACAAGATTCCAGGCAAGTGGTTTTATGAGACCTCGATCGTTGCTTTCTATTCGCTGACACTCGATGACTGCTTCTTTTTAGGCTTTTCTTCCAGGATGCTTTGTGATTCTGAAGCCTCAGATGTATGCCACAGACAAGGACAGGATATACACAGATCCTGTCCGTTGGTTCCCTGGATATAGGACCTGCTTAAGGTACGTTGAGCATCAGGCTACATCTAACTGTTTAACAATGGAAAGAGGAGGTGAAAGAAGTAACCAATGAAAGCCCTATTCATTATCTCCAGAGGATCTCAATGACAACACACACAGACCTTTGGTTCCAAACAATTTTGCTTTATAGCTGCCTATTTTCTGGCACTGGGATACTATTTTGGAATTACAAATTTGGAATTACAAGGAGGAGTAATTATATGGCATGTACACCATCACTTTTCCTCCTTTACCTCTAGTATATGCAGATAATTGATCAGGGAACACTTTCCAATGAACCCAGGTGTGTCCTCAGAATTCTTCTTAACACAGTTTTCCAGAGAGTCGCTTCCAATCGTTAATAATTGGCTAAATGATGAAACCTGTTTGCCATTCCTGGTATATGGTATACATGATGCTCTGATAGAATGTAAGTCAAAGGTTAAAAACTTCAATGGACGTCTAAAATTTGTTTAAGATTTCATTTATTGATAATTGCAAACTAAGCATTTTTTTACTTTGTTTTGTTTATTAAATTGAACTGCCTAGATGCTGCACACAATTCTATTATCATAAAATGTCCTTGTGGACAGAAGCGTGGTTATCTTGCACATTTGCCAGAAATCTCTTTTTATTTATTTCACAAAGAGATAGCTACATTTGCTCATCATTTATTCTACTCACAGTTTAAACTGCATTTTTTCCTTTTTTTCCCTCTGATATTTTCAAGACTTACATATTAATATTTGCCCCCTTATGGAAATTGTTATTCAAGGATACTGTGGGCCCTCAAATGAATTAAGTCAAACAATAAGCAGCTAACACTTACTAAAGGCTCAAATATATTGGGATCCATTTCTAAGTGCTTCACGTGTATTACTATAATTTTAAGTTTCTTACCATAGTCATGCCAGAGAGATACTATCATTTTTCCTATTTTACAGATAAGGAATGGCGGAGAGTCAAATAATGATGTCCTGGGTTAGGAGACCATAGGGAATGCACTGCAAAGCAGAACACTGCTTTCTGGCCTTGTTGAAAACAGCAGATCACACTTTGTTTATCTAGTTAACATATATCTAGGGGGCTCTCACTTCACTTATTTATAGTGTTGGAATGTCACTTAGCTCTTGATGGATTTCTGCATTTACTGTTTTCCATAAATGTCCTCTACCAACTACCTAAATTACAAAATTGGGTAATTCCCTCTTGTAAAACTTTCCTAATTTTTTCCGTGGTTTAAAAATGGTGGTTTCTTCCTCTTGGAAGGGCCTCTTGCAGATTGTGTTTGGTCAGGAATCAGGCCAGTAAACTCCCTCTTGATATAGTGGATGATAATTATCTAAATATGTCACTTCCTAATAGAACCCAGTTTCTGGAGGAAACAGGCCATCCCTAATGAAGGGGATGCTGACTCTCTCTTACTGTTCCGAATAAATGCGAGGGCCTCTCCCTCATTCATTTCCCACTTTAATGACTATGACAATTGGAGCCAACTGTGGTTAGTCTACCTCAGGATGGGGACTTTCAAGAATATTCCCAAGCAGCTGCTGAAACTCCCTTTGCTTCTTCACGAAATCCTCTGTCTTCTCCAATCTGACATGGACTCCCTAATTCCACTAGTAGTGGAAAACAAAACAAAATAAAAAACAAACCTGGCATCTGCACCTCTGTCTGAGCTGACAAGGTTTAGAACCAGGAATCATCTTTCTCTGCCTTCTGCTAGCACCTCCCCTCTTCTGCCTTCCCCTTCTTCCCCTCTTCCATTTTTGCACCACCTGGGGTATAACTGGCTCCTCAGTGCCTCAGGCACCACTGGCTTCTCTCCCCACCCTAAATGTCAAGGAGCAAAGAGCACCCCCTAGGGCACCCTCTTCAGATTCCCCCACTGGTGTCCCATGTAAAAACTGACAATGGGGAACAACAAATTATCTTTTCATTTTCTATTTTATTTTTCAGAGAAAGAGACAGAATGTGATTGGGGGAGAAGAAGAGAGAGAGGGGGAGAGAGAGAGACACAGACAGATAGACAGAACCTGAAGCAGGCTCCAGGCTCTGAGCTGTCAGCACATAGCCCAACACAGGGCTCAATCTCAGGACTGGTGATATCATGACCTAGGCTGAAGTCAGATGCTTAATGGACTGAGCCTTCCAGGTGCCCCTAACAAATTATGTTTTAAGTGGACACAGGTAGAATGTATTCAATGTTTAAGCTAATCTGTTTGTTGGTTTGAGATAGACCTGTTTATCAGCATTAAATTAAAAAAAAAAACGTTTTATTCTACCTATGTTTGCTGAAGGCCATATAATCTCACGTTACCTCTGTTGCAATTTGTTAACAAAAGGATGACTTAGAATAACAGTTAATACTGTCTCAAAGTTTTCACCGTATATAAGATAGCTTTCAAAGTCTTTGGTAACCTGGAACTTTAAAGTTTTGTTTGCATGCTAACTGGGACTGAAGTCATTAGATATCTATTGAGGTAAAAAGCTAAAGCACTGGGGCGCCTGGGTGGCTTAGTCGGTTAAGCGTCCGACTTTCGCTTAGGTCATGATCTCGCGGTTGTGGGTTCGAGCCCCGCGTCGGGCTCTGTGCTGACTGCCAGCTCAGAGCCTGGAGCCTGTTTCGGTCTGTGACTCCCTCTCTCTCTGACCCTCCCCTGCTCACGCTGTCTCTCTCTCTCTCTCTCCTAAAAATAAATAAAACATTTAAAAAAAAAAAAAGCTAAAGCACTGATCACTAGATGTAGGTTTGTGCTTTTGAGTTATTGCAGAGCAACTAAGTCGTTTTGGGTCTGGTAAACATGCTTTGCACTTAATTAAGACTTTACTACAAAAAACCTGCATTGTGCTTAATTGATAAATTTACCTCTTAAAAAAAATTTTTGGTGTAACAGTTCTCAATTGGTTAATAAGTTTTCATTGGAGACTAAGGTTTTTAAGAGTTAAAATTCTACTAAATGTACGACCCAGTGAAGTGGCGCCAGCGCCTGGTGAAGTGGCGGCTGCGTGAGCGAAAAGTTGCCTGCTGAAGCAGAGGCGGCCGGTAAAGGGGTTGTGGCAGGGTGAGGTGTTGCGGACTCTGTGGACCTGAAGTTGCTACATTCCCAAATGCACTCGGGTTGTATTGCTGCTTGACCCCGGCTGATCTGAGGCTGCGACACTTCCCCCACCCTCCACTCAACCACTGGCAACAGCAAGCAGCAACCCGTGGAACTGTTAATGGCAGTATAACAAAGCGTCTCAGGAGTAATTAGACTATATAGTTTCTCTGGATAACACCACCTTCTTTCTTTCACCTCTCCAACCATATTCCACCCTTTAGCTCTTTGAAAGAAGCTTCTTATCCCTTCTGCCTGTTCATTCTATCTCCAGTTTTGCCTCATCTCTGCCTTATCATCTCTCTCTTTCTCTATGCTCTTCAACCAGCACTGCATACACCCGGCTATTTAATTGTAGCTGGGAAATCTGGTTATATGCTTTAAACCAATCTTTGTCTATCGGTTTTCTTCTTTCTTCCTTTTCTTTTCTTCTTTTTGACTTTTTTATGTATTTTTATTTTCTATCATTCGCCTTCCCTCCTCTGTTTTTTCTCATTACTTTTTAGTTTTCCCTCTTGGTTAGCGTGATTGTTGGATTTGTCTGTGCGTTTTTGTCCCTCTGTTCCCTGTGTGTTTGTCTGTATGTTTTCTTCACCTGGGGTACCTCAAGAAACAAGCCAGAGTACACATGGTGGAGAGTGCCAAATAACACTACGAGTAGGAAAATAAAATAACAACAGTCTCAACAAGAGAGACCAAGAGATACCATTCAAAGAACACTTTCTAAAAGGATAGGCCCTGGACAGTCAAAGAGTCTTCTTGGGTACAGCAGCGCTGACAGGTGCACAGAGCATAACAGGTCTTTAAAACTAACAAGAGACAGAAAGTTAACCAAAATGACAAAATGAAGGAGCTCTCCTCCAAAGAAACTCCAAGAAGAATTGACAGCTAATGAACTGCTCAAAACAGATATAAGCAGCATAACTGAACAAGATTTTAGAACAATAATCGAAAAATTAATGGCTGGGCTTGGAAAAAGCATAGAGGACATCAATGAAACTATGGCTACAAACAACATGGAGAACAAAAATAGGCATGATGAATTAAAAAATAAGATAAATGAAATACATAATAAACTAGAGGTGTCCAATGCACATTGAAGAGGCAGAAAAGAGAATAAGTGATTTAGAGGACACCATTATAGAAAAACAAGAAGCTGACCAAAAAAGAGACAAACTGATCCAGGAACATGAAAGAAGAGTTCGAGAGCTCAGCGATACGGTCAAATGCAACAATATCCATATCATAGGAATCCCAGAAGAGGAAGAGAGAGGGAAAGGTGCTGAAGGAGTCCTGGAACAAATCATAGGAGAGAACTTCCCCAATCTAGGGAAGAAAGTAAACATTGAAATACAAGAGGCACAGAGAACTCCCCTCAGATGTAATTTGAATTGATCTTCTGCACGACATATCATAGTGAAAATGGAAAAATATAAGGACAAAGAAACAATTTTGAAAGCAGCTAGGAGAAAGGGGCCCTAACATACAAAGGGAAACCTATCAGAGTGATGACAGACCTATCTACTGAAACTTGGCAGGCCAGAAAGAATGGCAGGAGATCTTCAATGTGATGAACAGTAAAAATATGCAGCCAAGAATCCTCTATCCAGCAAGCCTGTCATTCAAAATAGAAGGAGAGATAAAAACCTTTCCAAATAAACAGANAGACAATAACAAGGGATGAAGAAGGGCATTATATAATAATTACATCAAGAAGAACTAACAATTATAAATGTCTATGCGCCAAATATGGAAGCACCTAAATATTTAAAACAATTAATCACAAACAGAAACAACCTTATAGGTAAGAAAGTGCTAAATGCAGGGGAGTTTAATACTCCGCTTACAGCAATGGATAGATCAACCAGACAGAAAATCACTAAAGAAAAAATGGACTTGAATTACAATATGGACCAGATGGATCTGACAGATATATTTAAAACTCTGCATCCTGAGACCAAGGAATTCACTTTCTTCTCAAATGCTCATGGCGCATTCTCCAAGATAGATCACATACTGGGACATAAAGCAGCCCTCAATAAATATAAAAGAATTGAGATCGTACCATGCACACTTTCAGATCATAACGCTTTGAAACTTGAAATCAATCACAGGAAGAAGTCTGGAAAACCTCCAAACACATGGAGATTAAAGAACACCCTACTTAAGATGAATGGGCCAATTAGGCAATTAGAGAAGAAATAAAAAAATATATGGAAATAAATGAAAATGAAAATACAAAAATCCAAACTCTATTGGATGCGGCAAAGGCAGTCCAAAGAGGAAAGTACATTGCACTCCAGGCCTATTTGTAGAAATTAGAGAAAGCACAAGTGCAAAATCTAAAACTCTCCTAAAGGAACTAGAGGCAGAGCAACAAGACCACCCCAAACCCAGTAGGGGAAGAGAAATAATAAAAATCAGAGCAGAAATAAACAACATAGAGACCAAAGAAACAATTGAACAGATCAATGAAACCAAGAGTTGGTTCTTTGAAAAAATAAACAAAATTGACACACCTCTAGCCAGGCTTCTCAAGAAGAAAAGAGAGACCACCCAAATAGACAAAATCATGAATGAAAATGCACTTATTACAACCGACTCCTCAGAAATACAAGCAATTATCAGGCAATACTATGAAAAACTATATGCCAACAAATTGGCACAAAGAAATGGACAAATTCCTAAACACATACTCACTACCAAAATTCACACGGGAAGAGATAGAAAATCTGAACAGACCCATGACAATTGAAGAAATTGAATCAGTAATCAAAAATCTCCAAACAAATAAAAGGCCTGGACCTGATGGCTTCCCAGGGGAGTTCTACCAGACGTTTAAAACGGATTTAATACCAATTCTTCTCAAGCTATTCCAAAAAATAGAAATTGAAGGAAAACCTCCTGACTCATTTTATGAAGCCAGCATCACTCTGATTCCCAAACCAGACAGAGATCCAGCAAAAAAAGAGAACTACAGGCCAATATCCTTGATGAATATGGATGCAAAAATCCTCAACAAGAATCTTGCGAATCGAATCCAACAGCACATAAAAAGAATCATCCACCAAGATCAAGTGGGATTCATTCCTGGGTTACAGGGCTGGTTCAACATTCGCAAATCAATCGATGTGATACATCACATCAACAAAAGAAAAGATAAACCCATATGATCTTGTCGATAGAAGCAGAAAAAGCATTTGACAAAATACAACATCCCTTCTTAATAAAGACCCTCGAGAAAGTCCGGATAGAAGGACCTTACTTATACATCATAAAAGTCATCTATGAGAAGCCCTCAGCTAACATGATCCTCAATGGGGAAAAACTGAGAGCTTTCCCCCTGAGATCTGGAACACGACAGGGATGTCCACTCTCACCACTGTTGTTTACCATAGTGCTGGAAGTCCTAGGATCAGCCATCAGAAAACAACAAAAGGAAGTCAAAGGCATCAAAATCGGCAAAGAACTCAAACTTTCACTTTTCACAGACAACATGATACTCTACATAGAAAACCCGACAGACTCCACCAGAAGGCTATAAGAACTGATCCAAGAATTCAGCAAAGTTGCAGGGTAAAAAATCAACATACAGAAAATGGTTGCATTTTTATACACCAACAATGAAGCAGCAGAAAGAGAAATCAAGAAACTGATCCCATTCACAATTGCACAAAAAACCATAAAGTACCTAGGAATAAGCCTAACCAAGGATATAAGAGATCTGTATGATGAAAACTAGAGAAAACTTATGAAGGAAATTGAAGAAGTCACAAAGAAATGGAAAAACATTCCATGCTCATGGATTGGAAGAATAAATATAGTTAAAATGTCATTACTACCCAAAGCAATCTAAACATTCAATGCAATCCCAACAAAATTGCATAGCATACTTCTCAATACTAGAACAAACGATCCTAAAATTTGTATGGAACCACAAAAGACCCCGAATAGCCAAAGTAATACTAAAGAATAAAACCAAAACGGGAGTTATCACCATCACAGACGTTAGCCTCTAATACAAAGCTGTCATCATGAAGAGAGTATGGTATTGGCACAAACCAGACACATAGACCAATGGAACAGAACTGAGAACTCAGAAGTGGACCCAAAAGTGTACAGCCAACTAATCTTTGACAAAGCAGGAAAGAATATCCAATGGAAAAACGACGGCCTATTTAACAGATGGTGCTGGGAGAACTGGACAGCAACATGCAGAAGAATGAAACTAGATCATTTTCTAACACCATACACAAAAATAAACTCAAAATGGATAAAGGACTTGAACGTGAGACAGGAAACCATCAAAGCCCTAGAGGAGAAAGTAGAAAACAACCTCCGTGACCTCCAGTGCAGTAATTTTTTACTTGACACATCCCCAAAAGCAAAATAATCAAGAGCAAAAATAAACTGTTGAGACCTCATCAAGATTAAAAGCTTCTGCAAAGCAAACAATCCATAAAACTCATAGGCAAACAACAGAATGGAAAAAGATAGTTGCAAATGACATATCAGATAAAGGGTTAATATCCAAAATGATAAGGAACTCACCGAATTCCACACCCGAAAAAGAAACAACCCAGCAACGAAATGGACAGAAGACGTGAACAGACACTTCTCCAAAGAGGACATCAAGATGGCCAACAGACACATGAAACGATGCTCAGCATCTCTCCTCATCAGGGAAATACAAATCAAAACCACACTGAGATACCACCTCACCCCAGTCAGAGTGGCTAAAATGAGCAAATCAGAGAACTGTAGATACTGGCGAGGATGTGGAGATATAGGCACCCTCCTACACTGTTGTTCTGAATGTAAACTGGTGCCGCCCATTTGGAAAACAGTGTGGAGGTTCCTCAAAAAGTTAAAAATAGAACTCCCCTATGACCCAGCAATAGCACTGCTAGGAATTTACCCAAGGGATACAGAAATGCTGATGCATAGGAGCACATGGACCCCAATGTTCATAGCAGCACTCTCAACAATAGCTAAAACATGGAAAGAGCCTAAGTGTCCATCCACAGATGAATGGATCAAGAAGATGTGGTTTATCTATATGATGGAATACTACATGGCATGAGAAACAATGAAATCTGGCCATTTGTAGCAATATGGATGGACATTGAGGGTGTTATGCTGAGCGAAATAAGTCAGGCAGAGAAGGACAAATACCATATGTTTGCACATATAGGAGGATTAGGAGGAACTTAACGGAGGACCAAGGGGGAGAAGAAGGGGGGAAATAGTGGGGGAGAGCAGAGAGGCTAACCATGAAATCCTCTTGACTACTGAGAACAAACTGAGGACTGATGGGTTTGGGGGGGAGGGGGGAGATGGGCATAGAGGAGGGCACTTGTGGGGATGAGCACTGGGTGTTATATGGAAACCAACTTGACAATAAACTATTTGTAAAAAAAGAAAAAAAAGAATATCAATATAGATTGATTGTGTGCCAAAAAAATTCTGCTAAATATATTTAATACTGGTGGGAATAAGGAAAGCAATTCTGTATGTAGGAAAGTAGGAGATATGTTAGAAATATGTAAGAAATGGAAATATATTTTTACGAAAGGTAAAAGAATGTAATTTTGTTTGAGAGAAATGACTTGGGACAAAATTTGAAGACAAAGGAAAATTATAGAAGGCTCATTAAGGGGAATCTTTAGATAGGAATTTTATGTGTGTAAGGATGGACTAAGGTGGCCATGCAATGGATTTTAAAAGTATACAGGTATAAAACTGAAATTCTGCTTTTATCTCTTAAAAATATCAAGTCTTAGACTATTGATATGCTCTTCATTAGAAAATGTAAACAAGGATTTTTACTCCTCTTTTGTCTACCAGGAAAACCAAAGCTTTGATCAGGTCTTTGATTACATAGTTAAAACTTCTCAATGTTAAAGGAGCTAAGTTTTGCTAACAACTAATTGTATAGCCCTACTGTATAAGCTATTATAGAATGTACACATGCCACTTTAAAAGATATACTTCATAAACAAAAAACAAAAAAAAAAAGGAGGGGTGAACACCCATAATGCCTCCCCTTGGAATTCACCACATAAAGCCTTATAAACTCTAAATGTTTTAAATTGTGACTTCCATGACCTAACAGCTGCCAAATGACATTTTACACCATCTGCTAGATTGACTACATGAACCAGCGTTTCACTCAAAGACAATCAAGCTGATAATTTGTGGAAAGTTCCTGATGAACTGATAACACAGGGAAGGCAATATGTATGTGTTCCTCTCCCATCAGGACTCCACTGGGCACCTGCCCTTCTGATTAAACCATACCATAAGTTGGGAAGATCAGCCCCTCACCCCTCTTTCTCTAAAGGCTAATTTATCCTTACAAAGACAAAGGGGAGACCATGCCCATGAATGACCAAGGCAAATGATATTACCTTGGGACGACTTAAGAAGCTTGATCAACATGCCACTGAAGTCATGCACCATGTTGGAGCACCACCAATCCCAGAAAACAGGTTTTTAGTATATTTAGCTATGGTTTCTCAAAACTTGGCTAGCGTAATGACCTGCTTAATCTTTATCTTTATCGAGATCTCTATTGCTTTTTCATCACTATATTGGGCTCATATCATAGACCCCTCCCCTTTCTTTTTTTAATAATTTTTCATAAATAGTTTATTGTTAAGTTGGTTTCCATATAACACCCAGTGCTCACCCCTGCAAGGTCCCTCCTCTGTGCCCCTCACCCCCCTTCCCCTCTCTCCCAACCCCATTAACCCTCAGTTTGTCCTCAGCATTCAGGAGTCTCTCATGGTTTGCCTCCCTCCCTCTCTCCGACTATTTTTCTCCTTCTTCTCTCCCACGGTCCTCCATTAAGTTCCTCATAATCCACCTATACGTGCAAACATATGGTATCTGTCCTTCTCTGCCTGACTTATTTCGCTAAGCATAACACCCTCAAGTTCCATCCATGATGCTACAAATGGCCAGATTTTATTCTTTCTCATTGCCACATAGTATTCCATTGTATAGATGAACCACATCTTCTTGATCCATTCGTCCGTGGATGGACACTTAGGCTCTTTCCGTGTTTTGGCTATTGTTGAGAGTGCTGCTATGAACATTGGGATCCATGTGCCCCTATGCATCAGCACTCCTATATCCCTTGGGTCTATTCCTAGAAGTGCTATTGCTGTAGACCCCCCCTTTCTTTAAGATGGTCACATGTTGGGACACAGACCCACCCACTAATCAGTAATGTTTCTCCTTGCACTGGAGGAATGTGGTTTCCACAAAAAAGTCCTCTTACTGAATGGCGAGATTGGTTAAAACTGAATACTTCCATTCTGTACGTGTCGCCTTTCCCTCCTATTTGTTTAACCACTATGAACACTTCTGGATGTTTAAAAATCACAGCACAGACATATCTTCACTACATGACTAAAATAAAAGACCATGGAACAAATTTGACATTCATTTTGGTAGCATTTTTTGCTACATACACCTCTACCAATGATTCTTATCCATCCCCCCCCCACAACCCTCCCCCATGATCATTGCCAAATAAAGAAGATATGGTCCCCTAGTAGCTCTTCAGTTCCTGGCAGCCTTGTCAGACCTCTCTTGCCCATAAAGAGGAATTTTTTCAAAATCTCACTCTCATTAACTGGGGTCCTAAAGGACACTTAACCTCAGCAGTCAAACCTATTGGGTTTTCAGAACCTAGCAGATCTTCCATCCTTTGGACTGATGGCAAACTTTCAAGGCCAATATTAAAAATTGAAAACAAGGTTTCACATAGCCCATGGCATAACAACTCATGGCGTCTCAGCCTTTTTTTTTTTGTTTTTTTGTTACACAATCCCTCTCAATAATGTGGTACCTATTATATGAATCTCACACAAGATGTCAGACAGTGTCACGATCTCTACACCTCATCCCTATGCTTTCATAATTTCCGCTAAATGGGTTAATATAACATTTGTCAGCCCATGTTATGTTTTTGAAGTACCTCCTCTGGCTTTGTACACAGCCTGTATCAGCCATTGTAATATTCCCAAACTTCCTATCTCACATATGGTTATATTAATAAGACAGCCTCAAATTTAGCTGCCAGTAAATTTAACAAGGCCCAGGGAAGTGTCCAATGGTCTTGCTGAATTAGCCCAAGCCAATCCTAAAGATGGCTCATTGCCTTCCTTATCTCCTTGATTGTTATCTTAGCTGCAGCCTCTGCCGCAGTGGTCTCCCTGACAGCATCTACCCATACTGCTAAAGTAGCCAATCACTAATGACTAATATCACCAAAGCAATGATGACTCAAACAGATTCCTAACAGTGTCATGCAGAAAATGCAAGCTGCAGAAACAGCACTTGAAAGGATGGGGGACCACCAACAGGCACCTGTTGATCATCAAAATATACAATGTGACTGGCAATATGACAAAATTTGTGTCACCCCCTTATTATATAATATGTCTTAACACTCTTAGGATTTAGAAAAAAAACACGTAGAAGGAGCTTTTGCCACCAACTTACAGTCTGAGATGAGTGCTCTGTCCTCCCAGCTGCACCAACAACTGCTAGATATTCAATAGGAAACACAGATACAAGTTGAACAGGAGTTATCTGAAAATGTAGAATGGTTGAATCCAACCACCTGGGTCCATGGCCTCAATTTATGTATTTGGATTATTGGAACTCTCTGCTTGTTAACCTTTTTTTTTTTTTGTATTTCTCATAGCCCTCTGAATGATCTATACTGTAGTGGCCTCCTCAAGATGTCATCAACAACAACTGATTGCCCTCCTCAGCTCCCATGAACAAGAAGATTCTTCAGGCAAAAAAAGGGGGAAATGTGGGCAATCAAATAGCTATGTCCTGGGTTAGGAGATTATAGGGAATGTATGGCAAAGCAGAGCACTGCTTTCTGGCCTTGCTGAAAACAGCGGCCATGCTTCACTTTTCTAGTTAATGTATACTAGGGATTAGGTCCTACCTATGCTCATAAATTCCGTAGACCATGTTATCTCATGTAATAATTTATCCTGTCATAATTTGTTTCAATACGTTCTTATTGACACATAGCCCACTGACATATCGTTTCCCTAAAGGTATGCTTAATGAATATGTGAGCTTGAGAGCAGCTTTGGGAGACTTCCCTTAGCCTCCCTCTCATCTCTCTTGACTTTAATGGAGTCTTGAGTAATCCTTTCTGCCATCCTTGGCTGTGCTGGACAAAGCCAAAAGGTGAGCCCACAAGGAATCTAAGTCCTAGAGAGCTTAAATAACCTCCCAGAGTAGCATGTTGTTCAGGGATTTGACCCGTCAGCTGAGGGTGGAAGCCTCTGAACCACAATACTGTTCTTTCCACAGAGGAAAGAGAGATTGCAGCTGTAAAGCAGATTAGTGTAGTTCAGTGCCAGAAAGTGTTCGCTGTGAAACAGAAACAGATATATTAGATCTATTGGATTCCCCATATTATTGTTTTTATTTTTAGATTTTATTTTGAGAGAGAGAGAGAATGTGCACACACACACACACACACACACACATCTGCATGGGAGCAAGCAACCAAGTGGGCGTGGTGCAGGAGAGGCAAAGAGAACCTTAAGCAGGCTCCACACCCAGTGCAGAGCGCAACTTAGGGCTTGATCTCATGACCCTGAGAACATGACCTGAGCCAAAATCAGGAGTCAAATGCTTAACTGAATGATCCACCCAGGTGCCCCGAATTGTCCATATTTTGAAGCAATGACTTTAGATTATGAAATTAGAAAAGGAAACATGACTTTTTAAATGTTTATTTTTGAGAGATAGAGTGTGAGTAAGGGAGGTTGGGGAACGGAGGATCTGAAGCAGGCTCTGCACTGACAGCACAGTGTCCAATGTGAAGCTCAAATCCACGAACCGTGAGATCATGACTTGCACCTAAGTTGGATGCTCAACTGACTGAGCCACCCAGCTGCCCTTAAACGTAACTATCTGAATAAATCATACTTTAACATCCTATATATTAAACTGATCATCTTAAGGCCTACCAAGTTATATATGTGTATATTACTACCTTTAAAAAATGTTAAGCCAAGTGTCTTCTAAAGACCCTTGCTCTGAACTATGAAACTAAATTCTAAAATAATTATGTGTTTGATTTCAATTTATGAGATACGTTTGTTTATGTTTGTTCTGGGAAGTGTGGGGGAAGAGTGAGATTGGAGACATAGTGTATATCTCTCTACAAGGATTGGCAATTTCTGGAAATTTTATGTCCGGATTTTCAATGACACTGTTAATGTTCATCAACTCTTGAGGTCCACACCCAGAACTTAAATCATAGTTATCTGATG
This sequence comes from Crocuta crocuta, assembly GCF_008692635.1. NCBI lineage: Eukaryota > Metazoa > Chordata > Mammalia > Carnivora > Hyaenidae > Crocuta > Crocuta crocuta. The sequence goes on from NW_027527805.1 coordinate 35,779, forward strand.
GTTTTAATCAGGAATAAAACTTTTTATAATTGTATTGCTTCTGCTTCCCATGTAGAAATGTCTTAGGACTTCTAACAGTGCTAGCCAATGGGAAGGATGGCAGAATCCTAAGTAGGGAAGTGACCAAAGAAGGCAGACTCCTGGACCATGATAATTCAAAATTGTAAGTGGGTGTGTGAGTACCATGGAGTGAAATACAGAGTATCGGCATTTTGATAATTCAGAACTAGACAACCATGGCGTTTTTTGTCTAAACTCTGTAGGTAGACAGATGATCCTTATTTGTCAATGCATGTATCCATCCGTTGTCCAGCAGATAGTTACTGAGCGCCTTCCATGTGCCAGGCACTGCCTGGGCATAGTGTGGTGGGATGAAGCTTCTCATCTGGTGCAGGGAGACAGATAATAACAACATGATAAACAAAACTGTAGCAGGTGCTATGCTATGAAGAAATAAGGAAAGCTAGTGATGGAAAGCAATGAGGTCATGGCCAGGAAGCCAAGAGTCATACAGGTGCCCTCTGATTGGTGGAGTTCAGGCCTGAAGGGGCAAGGTCAGTGAAAAACCTTGACAGGGGAATGCCAGACAGACAGAGCTGAAGGTTCTAAGACTCAGGGATTTACCTTCTCTTGGAGCCAATAGAAGGCCTGAGATTCCAAGTGTGCTAACAAGGGGCAAGATCAGAAAGGTAGATGGGGATTCTAAATTAAGAAGGCCCCTTGAAGGGCTTGACTCCCTTGCTTAAAATCAGGTCTCTGATTTATTCCAGACAGGCTGTGATTTACCTTGGCTGCTGTTGGAAAATAGTTGGTAGGGGACAGGCATGCCAACAGCAGTAGCATCTCAGAGACTCTTTGGCAGTCAAATAATTACTTACTGGAATTTGTTCATTCTCGGAGTAATGCTACAAAGGCATTGACTGTATAGATTCGTTCTGGAGCCCAAGGTTAACAAAGGTTATGCAGACATGTACTCTGGCGAATGCTGTTACAGACATGGGTGGGAATATTGACTTACCATTTGGACACCTGCAGGGATCATTTCTTCCTTTCCACAATGGAAGTGTTTTCAGAGAAAGCCAGACTCACTACTCATGTGCAGGAGTTCGCACCATTTCATCATTGGTGGAAATAAGCTCAACAGTGTGCAAACACAACAGGGTTAAAGAATTGCTTACCTGATCATGAGGAAGTAGAGGGCATGTGGGAGTGAGCCAATGAACAGATACACAGGCTATAGGGAGTGGGCTGCTGTGGTTACACACTGACTTTATTTTTCCTTATCAGTAAAGAGGAAAAATGTAGCTGAGTGAAACTCGCCTCTCAGAAAGGGATAGAACTATAATTTTAGTAATTTTGTATTTGAAAACAAAACAAAACAAAGCAAAACAAATTTCTTGGGGGAGAAAAGTAAACTTTTTGAAAGATGGAGTTGCATTCCCAGGAAACATACTACCCCAACTTGGATTTCCTAAATAGATTCTCCTGTAATTACTGAACTTCCTAAGATCAGGGATATTATTTGTTCTAGTTTGGAAAGGAGGTCATAGGACAGCGTATAAGAGAGGGAGTCTGTGGGAGTGAATCCTGGAGGTGTTCTAAAGCAACCTTGGGATTTTAGAAAGGGTTCATTTCCCTTCAAGGGAGGGACTCATGATTGTCAAGTTGGGAGGCTGGATTGGGCAAAAGCACCTGGATTTGGCTCCAGAGTTGAACTGAAACCAAAACAACCTTGGCTGGTGGAACACTCAGTGGCAACATGGAGACATTTCCCAGGAACGCTATAGGTAGGACCCTCTCCTAACCAGGCAGGAAAAGGAGCTCAGTGTCTCTCCTAGATGGCTCAGAAGTGCCTGGCCCTTGGTTCTTGGTGTATGCAGCTGAGAACCAGTCAGCTCAAAAGAAAATCTAGAAATGAATTCAGACATATTTGTTAAAGGTCAAGAGAAAACAGTGCTTCCATCACAAGATACTGTTGCCTCTGCATGCACTACCCTTAACTTAGTTTCTGGCCAGGATCTTGTGATTAGCTGAATTGTGTCCCCCTCAAATTCACATGCTGAAGTCCTAACTTTCAGTACTTTACAATGTGACTGCCTTTGAACATGGGGCCCTTAGTTAAAATGAAGTCAAAAGAGTTGACTCTAATCTAATCTGACTGTGTCCTTACAAGAAGAAGAGATTAGAGGGGAGGTGCAGTCAGAGGAAAAACCATGTGCACACACAGGAAAAACCATGTGAGGACACAGCAAAATGGAGGCCATCTGCAAGCCAAAGAGGGAGGCCTCAGGAGAAACCAAACCTGGTGACACCTTGATCTTGGATTTCTAACCTCTGGAACTGTGGGACAATAAATTTCTGTTGTTTGCGTCACTCAGTTTGTGGTATTTTGTATGTCAGCCCTAGAAAACTACTATAGACATACTTTAAGACCCAGCTGAAGCTTCCCTTTCTTTCATAGTCTTCCTTGACCTGTGTTTCCTGATTTAGTCTGTTTTGTGCCTCTCTCCTCAGGTAAATGTATAATTTATCAACTAGTGGGGTGAAAGAGGCTGCTTTTGGCACCTCTCATGGGACAGTGGATTTAAACTTGTTATTTCCTGGGCAAATGAAGGATATGGGGTCATCTCTCCCTCCTCTGTGCCCCCGTCACACTTTGCGATTTCATCTATGATGCCACTTGGCATGCTGTCAGTAAGTCTCCTAATGAACATCTCTCCCCCCACCAATAACACCAGAAGCTTCTCAAGGACTGGATTGTGACTTGCTGCCTCTGTGTTAGTCGCTGGAACAGTGGCTGGCACATTGTAGCCACTCAATGCATGTTTATTGAACTAATGAATATATTTATGTATAAACTAAATGGTTTGATAGGCTTTAAGTAGCCTGTATTTATTTGGTTGCAAATAATCTCCCAAGTATGGAAAGAATACAAAAGTTGACATAATTCCATGGTCTAGTGAAATTGTTAATATTAACTGAAAATTGAAAGTAAGAAAAAATTGGGCATTCAGTTTTGAATGTTCCCTTTCTGTAAAGAGAGCTTTCCCACTATTTTTCCTTTTTTTTAATATCTATTTTTGTGAGAGTACTAGAAACAGGAAGGGGCAGAGATATGGGGACAGAGGTTCTGAAGCAGGCTCTGCACTGATAGGCTGACAGCAGCAAGCCTGACATGGGGCATCAACTCACAAATCCCAAGGTCATGACTTGAGCTGAAGTGGGAAGCTGGACTGACTGAGCTACCGTGCCCTATTTCCTTTCTAATCTTATACTCTAATAATCTTTTCCCTTTAGTTAAAGAAGGAGGAGGAGGAGGAGGAGGAGGAGGAGGATGAGGATGAGGAGAATAAGGATAAGGATGAGAAGACGAAGACGAAGACGAAGACGAAGACGAAGAAGAAGAAGAAGGAGAAGAAGGAGAAGAAGAATTTTTAAAACACAAATGCAACACAGGACTGAAAGTAGCCTTTCTCCCTTCTGTTTCTAATCTCAGCTTGTTTCTCAGAAGGTAAACAATTGCCAATAGTTTTAGTGTATCTGTCCATTAAAAAGTTATGCATGTATGTCTGTAAGTCTGTGTCTATCTATCTATCTATCTATCTATCTATCTATCTATCTATCTATCTATCATCTATCTATCTATCTATATCTATCAATCTATCAACCATCCCCATATCATCTATCATTTCNATCTATCTATCATCTATCTATCTATCTATATCTATCAATCTATCAACCATCCCCATATCATCTATCATTTCTCTGTTTTATTTTGTTTATCCAAAAGAGATCATCTTAAAAACACTGCTCTGTATCTTGCTTTTTTAAAACTTAATGTAGCTTAGATATCTTTTGATATGAGTGTTTACAAATATTTCTTCTCATCCATTCTTTTGCACAAATGCTTTTTATTCCATTGCATAGATGCATCAGAGTTTTTTTAAGCAGTCCCCTAGTCTATAGAGGATTTTTTTGGACATTTGTTTTGAAAATTTTCATGATCAGGTCTGCATTGCAAATTTAAGAGCATGGAAATGTACATTAAAATTTTTGATAGACACAAATTTCNAAAAAAAAAAAAAGACCAGGATGTGTATGTGTCTGCTTCCCCATATCCCTTCTGGCATTTGGTGTCCTCAAACTTTGTAATATTTATCAGTCTGTGAAAAGAAACATACCTCATTTGAATAGAAACCATTTACATCCAAGAAAGAGCAAACATCCCACACATAAATTTCAATATTGTTTCCCCAGATTGTCATTTATCTTTTAACTGTAGCATTTCTCTCCTGATAGTAAAATATGTAAATATTTACACATTTAAATTTATCAATATATTCTTTCGTGGCTTCTGGGTTTTGTATGCAGTAGTTTGTAAGATCTTCTTTATTCTGAGATTCTAAATAAATTAACTCTCCAATTCTTTTATTTTTTTTTTACCTTTAATTCATGTACTCATTAGGAATCATTAGGAATTGGTTCCCTTTAACAGGAAGACTGCAGTTAAGATGCCAGCTTTATTTGGTTCAAGGGTGAGCCCCTGATCTGAATATAGTTATTGAATAATGTATCTTTTCTCCACTGGTTTAAGTGCTATCTTTATCATAATGTAAATTTCAACCTGAATTTGGAATTCTCTATTTTGTTCTAAAGGTATATTTCATCTTTATTGTAGAAGAATATTTTTTACATATTATCATGATATATTTTATGTTACCAGACCTACATCTTTCTTATCACTTTTATTTTTTAGTATTTCCCAAGCTATTCTTCAGGTTTATCAGTAATGTTTTGGTCAAATTCTTAGAAATTAAAAGAAATGTAAAGGAAAAGGAATACCCCAAAAGAAACTGTGATAATGCTTAAAATTGTGAAACTGCATCAAGATTTTACTTAATTTATGGAGAATTGACTGACAGATTTCAATATTGAGTCTTTCTATCCAAAGTCGTTGTGTGTTTTAAAGATTATTTCAATCTTATTTAATATCTAGAGATATTTAATACAAATTATATCAGTCATGAATATTTACAATATTAAAAACCATTGCATTAAATTCTACAACATGAAAATTAACTAAGAAATCTTCTGTATCATGATGGTATTAAACACTTTTATATAATGTATACCTGTACATGTTTATTGTTTTTTAAATTTGTTTAATTTTTTAATGTTTATTCTCTCAGTTTTTGCCTCTATATGTGCTAAGTAAGATGTATTGTATAGAACTTATAAAAGAAATGGCTTTTGTTTGTTTAAACATTTTTTAATGTTTATTTTTGAGAGAGAGACAGACAGACAGACAGAGAGACAGAGCATGATTGGGGAAAGGGCTCTCACAGTGTAGAGCCTGCTTGGGATTCTCTCTCCTTCTCTCTCTGTCTCTCCCTCACTCACAAACTTGCTCTGTCTCAAATTAAATATCTAAACGTTTAAAAAAATAAACACAAAAGGCAGATCAGAAATTCAAGGCTAAAAATGTCTATAGTGTTATGCTTTGATTCCTTTCTCTTTTGCATACCTGCAATATGTTTTTACTTTGTCATTGCCATGAGGCTTAATTAGACATCCTATAGAGAGAAGTCTATATTAAGCTGATAACAACTTAACTGATTGCATATAAGACTGTACCCTTACCCTCCTCAGTTTTTGTTTTTGATGTTACAATTTATATTTTTACATTTCATACATTAACAACTTATTGTAGCTATAGTTACTTTCAAATATTTCTTCTTTTAACATTTATGCTAGATTTAAAACTGATTTATATGCCACTATTACAGTTAAAAATTTTTTTATTTTTAATGTTTTCTATTTATTTCTGGGAGAGAGAGTCAGCGTGAGAAGGGGAGAGTCAGAGAGGGAAAGGGAGAGAGAATCCGAAACAGGGTCCAGGCTCCAAGCTAGCTGTCAGCACAAAACCCGATGCGGGGCTCAAACCCGGGAACCTTGAGATCATGAGCTGAGCCGAAGTCCTAACTAACTGACTGAGCCACCGAGGCGCCCCAGTATTACAGTTTTAGAGTATTCTGAATTTGACTATATACTAACCTTTATCAGTAAGTTTTTTTTAACTCTCATATGTTTACGTGTTACTAATTAATATTTTCTGGTTTCAACTTAAAGAACTTCCTTTAGCATTTTTTTGCACAGCAGGTTTCTTGGTGATTGACTGCTTCAGCTCCTATCCATTTGCAAAAGTCTGTTCTCTCCATTTCTAAAAGATAGTTTTGCCAAAAAGAAGTATACTTGATTGACAAGGCTTTTTTTTTTTCCTTTTTTTTTTTTCCCCCTTTTAGAACTTTGAGTATATCACTTCACCTCTCCTTGCCTGCAAGGTTTGTGTGAACTCTATTGATAGACTATGGGGGTTCTTTTTGTATGTGAAAAGTCTCTCTTGTTGTTTACAAATTTCTCTGTCTTTGATTTTTGACAGTGTAGTTACAATGTGTCTGAATGAGGACCTCTTTGGGTGAATCTGGGGACCTCTGAACTTCATGTCCCTGGATGTGCATAACTCATTACAGATTCAGGAATTTTTAGCCATTATCTTTTTTTTCAGTGTTTTATGCATATCCTTTATTTGTATAACTTGTTGCAAATTATATACTATTATTTGTGTGCATGTATGTAGTCTTATATCCCTTGATCTGCTTTATTTTTTTCCTAAGTTTTTACTTAAATTCCAGCTAGTTAACATACAGTATAATATTAGTTTCAGGTGTACAATTTAGTGATTCATCACTTGCATACAATATCTGGTGCTCATCACAACAAATGCCTTCCTTAATACCCATCACCTGTTTAACCCATACCTTCCCCCCTGCCACTCCCTTCCAACCCACCTCCCCTTCAGTAACCATCAGTTTGTTCTCTCTAGTTAAGTGTCTGTTTCTTGGGTTGCCCCACTTCTCTCCACCCTATGTTCATTTTGTTTTGTTTCTTAAATTCCATCAGCCATTATATTTTAAATAAGCTTTCTACCGTTTCTCTCTTTCCTCCTTCTGGTTTTCTCACGATTATAAATTGGTCCTCTTGATGGTATCCTATAAATGCCACAGATTTTTTTAAATGTTTATTTTTGAGGAGGGAGGGAGGGACAGAGAGAGGGAGACACAGAATCTGAAGCTGACTCCAGGCTCCCAGCTGTCAACACAGAGCCTGATGTGGGGCTTGAACTCACAAACCATGAGATCATGACCTTGCCAAAGTCAGATGCTTAATGGACTGAGTCAACCAGATGCCCCCAAATGCCACAGATATTTTTTACTCTTTCAAACTATTTCTCTTTTTTTTCCTCTAAGTGAGTGATTTCAAGTCACTTGCCTTGAGTTTTTAGTTTCTGTGTTCATAGTAACAAGTCCTAAAGTGATAAATTCTTCTTTGTTCTCTTCCACTCATCACCTAGGCAGCTCAGTATAATCTAGGAAAATGCAAATCTGATCAGCTTGTTTCTCTGTATAAAACTTTTCATTATTTATACATTGCTCTTAGGATTAAGTTCAGAATCCCAGACCTGGTGTACAAGGCCTTGCATGATCTGTTCTTGACTAGCTCTCCATTTCCCTTTGCCTAGTCTTTGCAGGTCATGCTTACCTTCTTTCCGTTTTTGGTAGCACCTTGTTTGTGTCTCTCCTCTAATCTTTCTGGCCATCCTTTTTCAGGGGGTACTGCTCTGCCATTCCTCTTTTAAATCAGGAGGTCTTAAATAGATGAACATCAAGAGGACTGTGGATAGCCTCTTGGGAGCCGGTTATTGAGAGGATGTGACCACAGTTGACCCCATGACCTGGACCCGACAAATTGGAGGCTCCTCACCCCCTGCCCCTTTCTTGGAATGTGGGTTCTGCTTGCCGTTCCTGTTCTCACAGGCTGCTTAAGGCCATAGTCTTGAAATAGTGCAGTGCTGTTGAGAGCGTGGATAGCATATGTGACTTAACCTAGTTGACTCTTATATAAAACTTTTTTTTAAGTTTATTTATTTATTTTGAGAAAGATTGGGAGAGTGTGGTGGGGAGGGGCAGAGAGGGAGAGGGAGAGAGAGCAAATCCCAAGCAGGTTTTTTGCTATCAATGTAAAGTCTGATACGGGGCTCAGTCCCACAAACAATGGCATCATGATCTGAGTCAAAACCAAGAGTCTGACACTCAACAAACTGAACCATCCCAGACACCCCAGTCTATATAAACTTTTGTCCATTTGTCTTCCTGCTGCCCAAGACAAACCTTATATGTAAGTTCCCTTGTTAATTAAATTATCACCTACCAATCTGGAGTGGCCACCTCTTTCTTTGGGCTCTTCCTGCCCTCCAAGTACAGAGGTTACAGGGAGCTCAGGGGGAGGTTGCAAACGAACATTCTCCCTAAAATAGAATGCAAACTTTTGTGTAGATGTTCATTTTGCCAGAAGTGAAGACATAACTCCTTCAGGTTCTCAATGGGATTTGTCATTAAAAATTTAAAACCTTTAATTGAACTGTTGAGTTTTTTAGGGCTCTGCCTGGAGCCTACATTGTTCTCATTTTGTTTACTTTTCTAGACCTTTTTGGCAACTGTTGTAAATCTCATATATTGATTACTCAGAAATTTGTCCCTAAACAATGCCTCTTTCCTAAACTATAGACTCTTATATCTGTATCTCCATCTGGATGTGTTGCAGGCATTTCAGATTCAATAGGCTAAAACTCAATTCATCTTCAGAAAAACTTAATTTTTTTTCTTCATTCCTTTTTTCCATTACTGGTGCCGCCATCAACACAAATTTGGAATGCTTACCCAAACTGCCTCTGCCTCACTTAGAGTCTTCCTAATTCTTTCCTGGACTCTTGCCACCATCTCCTCATTGACATCCTGTTTCAGTCTTGCCTCATTCTGTTCACCCCTCCACACCATCATGCCCCAAGGGAGCTGTCTAAAATTTCAACAGGCTCCTTTCACTTCCTTCTTTAAATTCTTCACTGGGACCCAGGTAGGTTGTAGGACAAAGTCCAAACATTCTAGCACAGCGTGAGGCCTTTCACCTGTGACTTCTGTTTACCTTCCAGGTCTCATTTCTGACCTTGTATGTATTCTCTTCAGTGTAAGAATCTCAGCTCCTTCTCTTCTTGTAAACAGGACTGCTATTTCCTCTTGTATCACTTGGCAAATTCTTGTTTACCCCTCATGATCAATTCCTTTGTTACCCTTGTTAAACTTCCTTGTCAAGGAGTTATGTATCCCTACCTCTCCTCACCCAGAACACGCTACTCAGTTCTTCATTATGGTGCTCATCAGATTGCTCTTATAAGTATTCTAATTTTACTGTTACCCCCAGCCCAGGCCTGGCTCTGACTATACTAATAATATACTGATGTTTGCCTTCAGTCATTTTTTTCTTTTCCTTGGACTCCAGATCTGCACAGGAAAATGTACTAGGGTCAGTAGTACCTAGTAGTAGATAGAGTGATTAAGGCCCCGAATACACTCTGGAGAGCCAGCAATGGTTTAAGATGCTGATCTTGACAATACTATCAAAGGGCACAGAACTGTCTCATGGACAGGGAAGGATAATGGCTGCTTTGGCTTAGTGACAAGGACCCCTCTGCAGACTTTCTCTGTAGGTGAGCACTTCTTTAGACCAGAAGGCAATAAATGGCCTCTTGAGGCTCTGAAAAAGTTGAAACAAATTCCTTAGTGACCAACAGAATATGTATATGAAAAAGAGTCTCCACATTAGGCTTCAATATAGAAAGCAGTTTTGATATTTATAAAAGTTTGACAAAACAATCGATTTCATCAAGTGTCAGAATGTCCAGAACTTGTAAGTGCCATTAGATACTTGAAAGATATAGTTTGGCTACAGTGAAATAAAGTGAGAGGATGATAGAACACATGGTTTCTGCCATCTTCTGATCACTTAAATAAATACTCATGACCTCAAGGCCAGGAGCAGACCAGCTGCGTATGAGCTTAAGAAGAATGTTGTGGTTGTAGGAGGCATAGAGTAAGCAAGGTGGGCTAGTGGAAAGATCATGGACTGTCAGGTCACAAAGATCTGGACATACTGTCCATCTCTTCTACCTTCAGGTGTTTATTATCAGACAAGTTGTTTAACATCTTTGAGCAGTAGTGTGCTCTTCTGTACCTTCCCCTCATAACATTATTGAAGGGATGAGAGATGCTTAAAATTGAGCCTAGGAGATGTTGGTTCTCACCCTTGTCTCAACATAAATGTGTACTGAGACCATCTGTATCAATGAGAGATGAAGAATATGAAAGATAAACTTAGGTCTCATAGTCTATTTGTTCCTTAGTTCTCCAGGTAGACACAAGATAGAGATAACTGGTCAATGGTTATGACACAAGATTCTTACAGGGAAAACCCATCTGTGAATATTTTCTGCTTCAAATCTACCTTACAGTTTTTCTCCCAGGAAGATAGAGGAAGAAGTTCCGTGGGAAGATTAGTTTTCAGGGTCTGTAGGGAAGTCATTGCATTAACTTGGTCACCTCCTGAAAAATAGTTCTGGCTTATTCTTTAAGTTTTAAAATTTTTTATTTCTTATGCAATTGATTTTGTCCGTTTTATTTCCTGATTTCTGGTTTCTGGGTTTTATGTCATGTTTAGCTCTTCTTCACTTTTAGATGATTTTAAAAAGCATCATTTTTGTTTTCTTTTAGTGCTTGGTACTTTATGTCTCATTTTGTATGTTAAAATCTTTGGTATGTTGGCTTTCACTTGGTGTCTTATTCACTGTTATGTCCTCTTCTCCATTTCTCTCCCTGTTAACCTTCAATAATTACACTAGGACCACTCAGTATCAAGGCTTTGTGACACAGATACAAATGAGGACACTGGGCCTATGTGGCAGAAATTAGGGTATACACTATCATTTAGATGATACAGAGCATGCCTACATGGTATTTTTAAATTGCCATTCAAATAAAATCATAACTAAGAAATTGTTGTAGAGGTCTTGAGGACTCCCCCTAATGTGTCCATAGGTGATCTCTAAGATCAAACCCAAATTACTTACTGTAGCCTAGAACATTCTTTGAGATCTGTTCAAAGTTATTTTTAACCCTCAGTTTTACCACTTTTACCCAAGCATCCTGGTATGACACTGGCCGAGTGGTTTTGAAACATGATGCATGTTTAGTTACTTCAAAAAGAGACAGAGAAGAAAAGAAAAGACAATGAACATTAGTTCAAATATTTTCCAAGTAAGAGTTTATAAGTAAGGTTTTCTTCCAGATTGGGTTGGAATGGATTCCTGCTGAGACAGTTATTAGGTATAACAAGTTTCCCATGCTAGTCACTAGTCTTTCTAACTCCATCCTGTACCTCAGATACATACACAGGAGTAGTCCAACAAGACTACACCCATACACACACACTTACACTATACCTGAGTGGTTCAGAGCATGGACTTTAGAAAGAGAATTCCCAAGTTCAAATCTTGGCTCAGCTACCTACTAGTTGTGAACCTTGAGCAAATCATACCTTCTCTGTTCTCAGTATCTTCCTCTGTGACATGGGTATAAAATAGTAGCCACCTCACAAGGTTGTTGTGAAAACTAACGGCATTAATACAAGGAAAGTGTTCAAAATAATGCCTGGGACATGGTAAGTCCTACAAAAATTTTAGGTATGGCTGTACTATTTATTATTTTTTCATGGAAAATACATTGTAAATCTAACTAGACACTAGGTTTCTTGGTGCTACCCTTCCTTGACATTGGCACTGGAGTCTCACATGAGAAAGCAAGGATTCTGTTGGGGGAGAACTAGGTAGATATTCTTTGGCACTTGTAACTCATTGATATCTCATTTAGTAGAGGGATAGTACCTCTGTATTGTTAAGTAGTGGGGCTAAACAAATTTCTTCATGAATTTGCATGTCATCCTTGCTCAGGGCCCATGCTAAGCTTCTCTGTATCGTTCCAATTTTAGTATATGTGCTGCTGAAGCAAGCACGAGGCTAAACAAATTTCTATGTGAAGGGACCTATGTAGATTTGCACAACTAGAGACACCTTTCATCCACTATTTAGATAGCATTTTTTAAATTTCTTTTTTTAAGAGAGAGAGAGAGACAGAATGTGTGTGTGTGTGAGAGAGAGAGAGAGAGAGAGAGAGAGAAAGAGAGAGAGAGAATCCCAAGGAAGCTTCATGCTGTTAGTGCAGGGCTTGATGTGTGGCTCGATTCCAGGAACTGTGAAATCGTGACCTGAGTTGAAATCAAGAGTCGATGCTTAATCCACTGAGCCACCAAGGCACCCCACATCCACTGTTTAGAATTAGGAACTGAGGGGATCTGGTTTTGTTTTCTTTTGGTTTATTTTGTTTTTTGAGTGTAGTAGACCTTCAGATTTTCTACTCCCAATTGTCCATCTTCATGTGAAGGTTACAATTTTTAAGTTGGAGGCTTACCAGAGTTTGTGGTTCTTACCTACTCCAAGAAAAATTATTGAAGATGAATGGGCCCCATCTGCTCTTCTCATCATCTTCGTTGTTATGTATCAGATCTACAATTTCCTGTGTCTAAGTAGTTCTTGAAGAAAAATGGAATAAAGAACCTAGAATTGATTATTGATTTTCTGCAACTTATAGTTTAGAAACATCATATGCTACAGAAATAATGTAATTTGTCTATCATACCTCACTTATGTTACTCACTACATTAAATTGAAACTACTAAGATTATTTTTTCCTCACCAGAACTTTTAAGGGAAGAATTGTGACATTCATTTTTATATTCCAATCATGTACTTTTAAAAACCTGAATGTGTTTTGATATTTCTAGAAAATGATAATATAAATAATTATTATATGTAACAATAAGGGTTAATTTGAAAAATATGACTATTCAAGGATAATCACAGATATTCCCAAACATTCACTTTTACCATTAAACCCTGGCTGTTAATAAATAATCTTGTTCTCCAGCCCCTGTTACCTTTTAAGAACCATGAAGTTGACCCAATGCCAGAAATATGAAAAGAAGGAAATGTAAGAATTCCAAAGAATCCACAACCTGGAGAAATCTATATTGAATGAATTTCTTATTAAAACACAAAGAAAGACTCAATGTAATAATAAATAGTGACTCCTACAAAAAAGTTCAATTTGTTTTATTTTTTATTTTTATTTTAATTTTTGAGAGGGTAGGAGTGCAGAGGGAGAGGGAGAGAGAGAGAATGTTAAGTAGGCTCTATGTCCAGTGCAGAGCCTGATGTGGGACTTGATCTCATGACCATCAGCTGAAATCAAGAGTTGGGTGCCTAACCATCTGAGTCACCCAGGTGCCTCTTGAATTGACTTTAAATGGGAACATGACCTTTGCCCTATTGAGGGTATTATTTGTTTTTCTCTAAGACCTCATTGGCTATCTTCTGGTGGAATCTGGGGAATTCGTCTCAGTCCCGAGTCCTCTTGGCATGCCCAGAAAGTCTCTCCCTGTTTGGCTTCTGGGACACTTGGTGACCTGGTCTTGTATCTCTGGGAGGGAGCATGGTTTGGATGTGTGTGTGGCTGTTGAATTATATGGACTCCAATCCTTTCTCTGGGACATAGAAGTTGAGTGGTTTTGCATAAATTATGTAAAGCCACTGGGCATCAAATATTCTTGTGTGTTTTTGAGAATTACAAGACAAAATAATTAGAATCCAGCCTATGGTTGGCACTAAATAAACAATGTCTCCCAATTTTTGACTGTGTTGATGCTACTATATCAGGAAGGCCAGAGCCAGGACATGTGAGACCATCTTGCTCAGGTAATCCCTGGAGAGAAATATGTCATTATTGTAATGGTTCCCTCACACCATTTTCCCAGGATCCTGGTTCCCTTTTTCCTAGTATCTTAATGGTGATCTCTGGGTGCTATCTTAAGGCTCCCTTTCTACACTAGACTCCAGTACCATGTTTGCTCAGCTCCTGGTTGGTTCCTATTCTGCAGTAAAACCAATTCTCTTCTGCACTTTCAAAATTAGAATTAGATTTATCTGTGAAACTTTTGTTGCTTTTTTGTCAACTTACTGTCCTAACTCCATACTGTTTGGTTCTGCCCAATCCAGGCTGCTTTGGGATCCTCAGAGAGCCCCTTCTCTACACAGACTGGCTCTGCTTCCTTTTCAGGACTCTTGAGGGTAGCCAAGCCCCTCAAAGGAAGTTGTGGGTGCCCTCTATCTATAGATTCCACACCTGGAATTGGCTTTTATGTTGTAGATGCTGTGAACATCTCAGAAAACCTGGGCTCTCTCAGATGTTGGTCCAGGCCATCCAAGGGCTCCTTCCAGACTTCCTTGCCTCACACTCCAGACTTACCTTGCAACACAGTCTATTAACAAAGACCCTTACACTATGAGTTGAAATGACCAGTAATTACCCCCTCTAGTCCAAAGATACCCAAATCCTACTATGTTGTGCCACAATAGTCTTCCTTGATTCTTCCTTGATAGTTCCAGAAGGAAGAGCAGCGGGAACATAGGTCAGCCAAGGGGGTTGCCCAAATCCAGAAGGTCATTTCCTGTTTCAGGCAAAGATGAGGAATTGAGAACTGTCACTGAAGGAATGTCTAGAGCAAACCTGCAGGAACACCCTTCCTTCCTCCCTCCTTTCACCTGGACTTAGTAATCTTTGTTCTAGGCTTGGTCATCCGTGGAGATTTGGAGAAAATACCTTCCCCAGACTGAGCAGAACTGAACTTCTGTTAACATGTCATGTGTTGAAGGCACATGTTGATGTTGCCAGCTGGGACGGTTCAGCTTTGAATTCCATCCCAACTTCCAAGGTTGAATTAGTGTTACTTAATTATCAGGGTTCTAATCTTTTTTGTAAGCACGAAGTTAGACTGTAATATTTGAAGTTTTCTTTCTTTCTTCTTCTTCTTTTTTTTTTTTACAAATAGCTTATTGTCAAGTTGGTTTCCATATAACACCCAGAGCTCATCCCCACAAGTGTCCTCCTCCAAACCCATCTCCCCCCTCTCCTCCCAAACCCATCAGTCCTCAGCTTGTTCCCAGTATCCAAGAGTCTTTCATGGTTTGCCTCTCTCCATCTTTTCATGTTCCTGATGGTGTGTGGGGGCAACAAATATTCATTAGGGTATTTTGATAAGAAGACCAAGGAAAGCAAGGAAACAAAATCTGGGAGAAGCTGTTTCAGTTCGCTCTATCTCAGTAATTATGATTTTATCGGTCCAGCTCACCTGAAGAACATGAGGTGTTCTTCATCTTGAAATTCATTACATTATTTTGATTTATTTCTCTCAGTGTTTATTCTGCCTTTGTCACCAGTCAACAGTGTTTATTATAGCTCCCCTGTCAAAAGCATGCATTATCTTCCAGTAAAGGACTGAGCATATCTAGAGCTTTTATCGTACTCTGGTGGGCCTATGTTCCTGCTCTATTACCCTATCCTTATCCCTGCACCAGACATAGACCCTAACTATTTTCCTTGCAGTTTCACTGAGAAGCTCCTGCTCTGACCTTCCCCACTCCCATCTTTTTCTCTTAACTACAGAATTTTCTTTATTCTCAATTTTGTACTAGATACCCCTTCATCAGAAAAATATTTGAGGGGTGCCTGTGTGGCTCAGTTCGTTGAGTATCTGACTTTGGCTCAGGTCATGATCTCATCGTTTGTGGGTTCAAGCCCCATGTTGTACTCTGCGCTGACAACTGGGAGCCTGCTACAGATTCTCTTTTTCCCTCTATCTCTGCCCCTCCCTCCTCTATCTCTTTTTCTCTTTGTCAAAACTAAATATTAAAGACTAAAACATTTTAGAAAGATATTTGACTAATATTCCAGCTGGAATATTCTTTTAGCTTATGAGTATAATTTTACATATCTATTTTACTTTCTAAGGAACATGAATGCTATGAATAATATGAAACATGTAGGAAGATGACTTTCACTTCTGAATTTTTTTAATTGGAGGAAATAAAACCGTGAAATCATCCTTGTAGGTATTTTTATAATCCAATTATGGATAACCAAGTATTAGGCAATATTTGTTTGTACCAAAGATCAACAGAGACTTTCCCCAGGGAGTTGAACAAATTAACCAATGGTTTCTGAGTCAAGTAGAACACCAGTTGGAGGGGAAAAAATGTTTTATGTGATTAATGGGTACTTTGAGGTAATGACCCTACATGGATCTGATAAAGAAAGAAGTAAATATTCTCTGAGAACAAAGTGAGAATACAATTTGAGAACTAACAAGTCTGTAGAAGCCAGTTGCATAATTCTTGCCTTCAAGGACCTCTTAGAGAGAGAAAACTGTTTTAAACTTCCAAAGGCTACCATGGTTCAGCATGCTGTCCCAGCCATAAGGGTCTAGGAATCTGGCTCCTGCCAGATAGCACAAGGCAGTGTATGTGCATATTCTATCCTGGCAGTTTGTTTGCTTTGCTAACATGTGTGCAGTGAACAGGGGCTGGGGGTGTATATTGTCTCCTTTCATTTCCTTGTGGAAGCAGTGGTTGATTAAATGCCACCTTGTCTTTCTCTTTCCATCATCCTTTTATATAGTCATACCAGGAGGTTGTGCACACTGAAAGAAAGGAAGAAAATGTGGGCATGGCTGACCTCCCTGAAAACTAGTAGATGAAGTCTCCTTAGGCTGGGACTGAGGTGTCAAGGGGAGGTGCTTAGTGAAGTTGGCTTCAGAGCCAGATTGTTTTTGTCTCCTTATCTCTCACTGTAGAGTAGATATTACTAAGACTTCATAGGACCCCATGAGATCCACCTTCCCCTTTCACAGTTGCTTCAGAGTACTGATTCCATGTTACAGGCCAGTGGGACGTGGTCATTCTGAGGATGTAATAGTAGGACATAGTGTTGTCTTTGCCATGCCTTGCCACATAGGTTATCTGTGATGATGGGTGAACCGGGGTGGGAGAAAGAAAATTCTATTATTTGTGTCATCACTTGTTTGCATAAAAGAATGTTCCCACAAGGAGTAGTAAATGCATGGGGTCCTAGCAGAATTCAAAGAACAATTTAGTTCAGGACATATTTTAATGGTCTTTTTCCTAGTTTGTGTAAATTTAATGTTTGTCTTCTTTGGTCAGTGAATATAGTAATATTTTCTTTGTTTCAAGCTAATACTGAATCTTCTGACAAGCTCCTAGGGCTCTTGCTCAGGCCTGGGTCCCCTTACTTCCTTTTTCCTTTGTCATAGGATCCAAGGACTCAACTTGTTTGATTTATTTTTAAAACCTGACATTGCCCTAATTAATTCTATGTGTGGGTAGTACTAATATGAGTTTCCTAACTACTAATACTAATTACAGTAAAGCAACAAAGCTTACTGAGTGCTTACTAGCTGGAGACATTCCCAAGGGCTTTATATACTTCAACTCATTTATTTCTCAAATTTTATAAGATAGGTAAGAGTCTGACATGAATTCATGGTGCTTTTGCCAATACCACCAGGCAAATCTTCAGTCTCACCTGGATGTCTTACACTTCAACTCAATTCTGATACTATCTGCATAAATATAGTGTCAAATCCCACAGGTTAAGGGCTCAGACTGACAAGACTATCCTTGCTATATCTCTATTTGCAATATTAATTGCAAGTCCAGGTTACCCAGAGTTTGGACTTACTGGCTATAGATCAGATGTTCCCATGACCTCTCCCTGGATTCAATTAATTTGCTAGAGCAGTTTACAGAACTCAGAAAAACACTTCCTACTAGATTACCAGTGTAGTATTTAAAAAATGTAACTCCGGATCAGCTAAATAGAAGAAATAGGTAGGGCAAGGTATGTGGGAAGGGGGATAGGACTTCCACATATCATGAGTGTGTCACTCTCCCCAAATTACCACAGGTTCACCAACCTGGAAGCTCTAAGAATCCAGTCCTTTTGGTTTTTTATGTAGTCTAATTACATAGATGATTGATTAAATCATTGGTGGTTGAACTCAATCTCCAGCCGGTTGGAGTGGGGCTCAAAGTTCCAACCTTGCAATCACATGGTTCGTTCCCTGGAAACCAGCTCCCATTACTAGGGGATTTCCAAAAGTCATTTCATTAACATAACAAAAACACTTTTGCTGTTCTCACCTAGGAAATTCTAGCGTTTTAGGAAATTTGTGCCAGGAATGAGATAAAGATCAAATATATATTTCTTATTATAAATCATACCACAGTTGGTATAATCATTGACCCCATTTTCCAGATGAGGAAACTAAACCCAGAGAGGTGAAGTGACTAGTACAATGCTGCACATCGAATATTGGCAGAATCAAGGCTCAAACCCTTGTAGTGGGTTCCAGAGCTTCCTAGACTAGATTGCTTGTCTAGGTTGACAGAGTCATTAGAAAGATCACCCTTGCAGGTGACCTTGAAAGCATGACCCTCAAGCTAAGCTTAAGGACACTTTTTGAGAGTTTTATGGCTGTTCACACTGGGGTAGTATTCCTGGGACATCATTAAAATAATTACAACATTTTAAAGAAATATTAGGAAGTTCTCACAGTGTTTATGACTAAAGTTGTAGATTCCCTTTCTTGATGTGGAGCTTTGGCAAGCCCTCCCTGATTTCAGCTCCAGCCCTTTACTAGCAATGACAATCTCATCAGTTCTTCCTGCACTGGCTTGATAGCAAGCTCATCAGAAGCTTTAACACAGGAGAGAACTTGACTCCTAGCACCCACTCACTGTGAATTTCTGGAGACCTGCATAATGAGTGATGGCTGCCTCCTTGCTAAACCCAAAGGAAACGTGTTTTTTTTTTTTCTTTTCTCTTATCGTCTCTATAAGTTGGCTACTATCGATCACTCCTTCCCTGGAGTATTCCCTTGCTTTTAGGTTCCTGCATTAATTTATTCATTTGCCAAATACTTATCCAGCACCTGTTAGACACTGTATAACTGACATGATCTCTGCCCCATGGGCACTTCAATACTAACAAGGAAGTCAAGGGTAAACAATTATTTATGTAATTAACTGAGTACACTATGTTTTGTAAAAATGAGAGAAGTATTTGAAAGCTCTTTGGAGACACCTCTCCCTCCCAAGCCATCAGAAAAATAGACAAGAGATCTCATTTTGGTGTCACTGAAATGACACCAAAGAAGAGATGAGGTAGATAAGAGGTGAAGCACCGATGGAATGGCCAGCCTTGGGTGGGAAGGGAGTCCTCTCTGCCCCAGAGACAAGGTGGGAGATCTAGATAGTCACTGGAGCTTGGAGGGTTCAGTCTTTGAGAGGTCAGAAGAAACTTTGGCACAGAGACAGAAGGACATGAAGAGGAGAAACATCAGAATTTGCAGTGACTTCAGCATTCTACACAAGTTTTGTCTAGGAGCTCTATGGCTTGGAAGACAGAAAACTAAAAGGTGAATTGACCCAGACCTGGGAATTGCAAATTAAAGACAACAATTTAAAAGCAGAGTACACACTCGAGAAACTAATGATCCAGGGAAGAAATGGTCAGAAGACATGAACAGACACTTCTCCCAAGAGGACATCCAGATGGCCAACAGACACTTAAAATGATGCTTAGCATCATTCATCATCAGGGAAATCCAAATCCAAACCACACTGAGATACCACCTTATGCCGGTCAGAATGGCTAAAATGAACAAATTAGGAGACTCTAGATGCTGGTGAGGATGTGGAGAAATGGGCACCCTCCTACACTGTTGGAGGGAATGCATACTGGTACAGCCCCTCTAGAAAACACGGTGGAGGTTCCTCAGAAAACTAACAATAGAACTCCTCTATGTCCCAGCAATAGCACTGCTAGAAATTTACCCAAGGGAAACAGGAGTGCTGATGCATAGGGGCACATGGACCCCAATGTTCATAGCAGCACTCTCAACAATAGCCAAAACATGGAAAGAGCCCAAGTGTCCATCAACTGATGAATGGATCAAGAAGATGTGGTTTTTATATACAATGGAATACTACATGGCAATGAGAAAGAATGAAATCTGGCCATGTGTAGTAACATGGATAGAACTTGAGGGTGCTTTGCTGAATGAAATAACTCAGGCAGAGAAGGAAAGATACTATATGTTTGCACATATAGGTGGATTAGGAGGAATGTAATGGGAGACCGTGGTGGAGAAGAAGGGAGAAATAGTTGGGGAGAGGGAGGGAGGCAAACCATGAGAGACTCTTGAACGCTAAGAACAAACTGAGGGCCGATGGGAGTGGGGGAGAGGGAAAGAGGGGTGATGGGCATGGAGGAGGGCACTTGTTGGGATGAGCACTGGGTGTTATATGGAAACCAACTTGACAATAAACAATGAAAGAAAAAAAACGAAAGGGCAAGTAAGGATATATTTACTTGGGAGATCTTCATCCCTTAATCTCCAGAATGCGATATCCGTCTAAGACCCAAGATTTAGAATTTGACAATGACGTTCTGTCTTCATTAAAAATGCTGACTGACACCATGGACTTGAGCAAAATATCTTGTTTATTTCAGGGGCCTTCGTCTCCTTTGATAGTCTTAAAAATGCTGGATGTAAGGGTCATGCCAGTAGGCAATGCTTACTGTAAACCTAAACAGACTTTGGGTTTGTTTCCTTTCTTGTGAGCTCTGCTCCTTTCTCAAGTAAATATTCAAGGCCTTAAGTGTTAAATCACCTCTTGCATATAGAAGCATCTTAGGAAGTGCCATGTACACCCTTGACATCTGTGTCTGTTAAGGAAGAAGAAAAAAAGAAAGAAAAAAAAATAAATTAAATGAAATACATTAAAAAATCTCTTTTTTATGACATTAAGGATGATATAGTAAGACTTACAGTATAACTGAGACTTTTCCAAAATTTTCAGTTTTTGCTATTTACTTTAGACTTCTAAATTAATGTGGGGTGGCTGCTACTGCCGTGCCATGGCAGAATGACACGGAAACACTTGGGTAATTGCCCAATTACCCACTCTGGATCACAACAGTAGAGCCACAATTTGAACCCTAGGAGGCTGCATCTCTAACACAGGCTTTTAAACAGACTACACCATGTTCATTTAAGTCAGTTTTCTTTTATAGCATTGTTTCCTGGTGAAGGAGAGTAGCAGGACAACATGAGGAATATTCCAGTTTGGGTCACTGTTTTTGAGGTCAGATCTCCAGGATCAATCTCTAGGTCCAGATTTCTGGACACAGAGGACCTCAGATACTTTGTCATAGTATAGCCTACTCCTGACTCCATTCCCCATGGGTTCCCTGGGCCACATCTCTAAGTCACTGATAATTCATCTTATCCTCCAAAGGAATTGTTTGTTCATCTTTGTGGTCTTATATGTTAAGTATAAAGGGCACTTTGATAGTTCAAAATATGAAGCAATGTAACTTTTAAAAACATTTCTTGTAGTAGAGGCTAAAGTCTTGGATTGTGTTGTCTCCCATTTTGGTTTCCTTCTTCAATATTACTTTGGCTATTCAGGATCTTTTGTGGTTCCATACAAATTTTAGGATAGTTTGTACTAGTTTTGAGAGGAATGCTGGTGCAATTTTGATTGCATTGAATGTGTAGATTGCTTTGCGTAGTAATGACAGTTTTTAAATAGTTTATCGTCAAGTTGGTTTCCATATAGCACCTAGTGCTCATCCCAACGTGCCCTCCTCCATGACCATCACCCCCCTTCCCCTCTCCCCCACCCTCATAGGCCCTCAGTTCTCATCATTCAAGAATCTCTCATGGTTTGCCTCCCTCCCTCTCCCCAACTATTTCTCCCTTCTTCTCCACCATGGTCCTGCGTTACGTTCCTCCTAATCCATCTATACGTGCAAACATATAGTATCTGTCCTTCCCTGCCTGACTTATTTTGTTCAGCATAACACCTGCAAGTTCCACCCATGTTGCTACACATGGCCAGATTTCATTTTTTCTCATGCCATGTAGTATTCCATTGTATATGTAAACCACATCTTCTTGATCCATTCGTCCATGATGGACACTTGGGCTGTTACCATGTTTTGGCTATTGTTGAGAGTACTGCTATAAACATTGGGGTCCATGTGCCCCTATGCATCAGCACTCCTGTTTCCCTTGGGTAAATTCCTAGCACTGCTATTGCTGGGTCATAGGGGAGCTCTATTGTTAATTTTTTGAGGAACCTCCACACCGTTTTCCAGAGGGGCTGCACCAGTTTACATTCCCACCAACAGTGTAAGAGGGTGCCCGTTTCTCCACATCCTCGCCAGCATCTAGAGTCTCCTGATCTTATTGTTTTCTTCTCCACATTCACCATATATGTAAGTATGTAAAATATTGAGAGCGCAATAAATACAGAGCCAAAACCCCTGTTCAGAGCTCTTGCTCTTCTTGAATATTAACCTCTTCGTATTCAATTATGCATCCTCTCTCTTGCTGGACAAGAGAGGACTCCAGACTCAAAGTCTGTAACATATGTGTTTGCACATGTGTGTGTATTGAGGCAGAGGCCAGCTTACTAGTGTTATTTGTTCTCAATCAACAGCAACTGACCATGGTTAAGCTGGACACAAAAATATTATCTGAAAGACACAGGGTAGCCCACAAAATTGAAAGAAAAAGGAAGAACTAGGGCAGCAAGTGAAGCAGTTCCAGGCATCTAGGAAGAGTACTCAAAGGACAATCTCTCTTCAAGGTACTTCCCTCAAGTTGAATAAACATCAAATAAATTCAGTATCTGCTCATAATTAAAATTCCAAGGCTGAGTATCTGACTGACTCATAATTTTACTGTTTGGAAAGAAAAAGATGGGGTTCTTTTATAGCTAATCCTATGAAATTGTATACACTTGGGGAGCAGCCGTTTCTCAAAGCAAAATTGAGAAAGTAATAGGAGTACAGGGAATTAGTGTTGTCAAGGTGAGAATATGTGTGTAGAAGAAGAAATAAAATACTCAAAACATCAATAATGAAAGAGAAAATCATATAAGTAGCTTAGAAGAGACATAAATAAAATACTTGGAGGAGTCTGAGGAAGGAAACACACACACACACACACACACACACATACATACAAACATTGGTGGCCCATAATTAAAACTCTCACAAAGGAGATGACATGTAAGTTCCTCCTTCAAAGGAGATTAGAGTTAGTGGGGCAGATAGGGGTTAGACTGAGGAAAGGGTCTCATTAAAAATGAGGATCTTGGGGGTGTATGTGTGATCTTTTTGCTGAGTAGAGACTAGACCTGTTAGAATTTAGCAGTAAGCACCAATTTCTCCACATGTGCTTTGGGAATTCTTGGTGATCCCTGAGACTCTTTCAGGGAGCCTGCAGGTCAAAACAGTTTTCATAATATTAAATGATATTTGCCTTTTACATACTCATTCTCTCAGAATTGTACAGCAGGATTTTCCAGAGCTATATTATCTGTGATGATGCCATTGTTTTGTTGAAAGGTGGGATGATGGATTGAATATGAATTATCCTTGTGTTTTAAAATTTTCTGTTTTAATTTCTAATATGGAAAATATTGCTAAATATAACCCCCAAAGTAAAATCTATTTGGGGTTCTCAAAAAATTTTAAGAGTGTGTAGGGATCCTGAGACCACTAATAGACCAGATGGGTAGAGAAATGAAGATATACTATGGTGGCTTTTTTAGTTTAGAGTTTTAAAAGGAGAGGTTGGTGTGGGGGATGGGTGTGTGCAAGAGAGCAGGCAGAGAGTGCATGATCACTGGTGGGGGTCGGTGTGTGTTAAGCACGTGATCACATGCCAGATTCGGTCTTCTAGGCACTCTGTTGCTGTCAGGGCTTTTCTGGTCCTGTCATTGCAAAACATCCTTGTTAATGTCTCAAGAAAGTGAGATAAGAAATAAGCACAAGGGATTTCTGTTAGAGCTTTAGTTAATCGGTCTTGTCTATTTCAGGTTTTAACTGTTGAGGTCTATATTTGAGCAAGAGTGGTAAAGGACAGCCAAGTCAAACCAGGGCTCAGAGTACCCTGATGTGTACAGACCTATGGCATTGGCTAATTGGTTGCAGTGTCCCTAGAAGTGAAATAGATAGGAAGCCTGCTAAATTCTTACTTGTATAAGCAAAGAAGTTCTAGGTTAAGTGAACAAAGTCTAAGCTCACTCATCAAAGCAGAGAGTTAAGGCTCCTCACTCAATTCTGAGATACGAGTCAGTTTACAGACCTAGAATCTCATAGAATGAAGGGATGCCAGGTCCCCTGGAGGACAGACTCCAGTAAACTATCAAACACATACTGTTAATCTCTTTCTCTCTGCCTTCCTGCAAAGGGACCTGCGGCCATTTACCCAGATAACTGTGCACTGGGGAAAGGAAATAATCAGACCCATTACGGACTACTGAACACTGGATCTGAACGGACACTGGCTCCAGGAGACCCCAAATATCACCATGGTCCCCTAGTCAGAGTAGGGGCTTATAGAGATCACGTGATCAATGGAGTTTTAGCTCAAGTCTGTCTCACAGTAGGTCCAGTGGGTCCTCACACCTGTCTTGTGGTTATTTCCCCAGCTCTGGTGTGCATAACAGAAATACACATACTCAACAGCTGGCTGAATCCATCCTCATGTGTTTTCCTCACCTGTAGAGTGAGGGCTATTGTGGTGGGAAAGGCTGACTGGGAGTCACTAGAATTGCCTCCACCCAGGAAAATAGTAAACGTAGAGCAATACCACAGTCTCAGGGACACTGAAGAGATTAATGTCACCATCAAGGACTGGAAGGATGCAATCTCACTACAGCCCCATTCAGCTCTCCTATTTGGTTTGTGCTGAAGACAGATGGAGCTCGGAGAATAATGTGGATTATTGTAAGTTCAACCAGGTATTAACTAAATTGCAGCTGCTGTACCAGATGTGGTTTCCTTGCTTGAGCAAATTAATGCATCACTTGGTACCTGGTATGCAGCTACTGACCATGCCAGTTAATTTTTTCTCCATATCTGTTCATAGAGACCACCAGCAAATTTGTTTTCAGTGGGCTAGGCTGGCGGTGCACCTTTACTGTCCTACCTTTGGGGTACATTAGCTCTCCAGCCATGTGTCATAATTGATAACTTTTATTTATTTTTTCTTTTTTTAAATTTTTTAAAAAATGTTTTATTTATTTCTGAGAGAGAGAGAGACAGCGTGAGCAGGGGAAGCTCAGAGAGAGAAGGAGACACAGAATCTGAAGCAGACTCCAGGCTCTGAGCTAGCTGTAAGCACAGAGCCTGACGCGGGACTCGAACCCACCAATCGTGAGATCATGACCTGAGCCAAAGTTGGACGCCCAACCGACTGAGCCACCCAGGCGCCCCAATTGACCACTTTTCTGTTCCACAAGATATCACACTGATCAATTACACAGTGATATTATGCTGATTGGAACTATTGAGCACTAGGCTTATTGAATATTAGACATACTGGCAAGACGTTTGCATGTCAGAGGGTGTGAAATAAATGCAACAAAAATTCAGTGCCCTCTACCTCAGTGAAATTCCTAGGGACCCAGTGGTGCAGGGCATGTTGAGAAACTCTTCTAAGGTGAAGGATAAGTTGTTGCACCTGGCCCTTCCCACAACCAAGAGTCCTAGTGCCTAGGATGCCTCTTTGGATTTGTAGGCAGCATATTTCCCATTTGGATGTGCTACTCCAGCCTGTTTACTGAGTGATCCGACAAAGCTGCTAGTTTTAGTGGAGTCTAGAACAAGAGAAGGCTCTAGAGCAAGTCCAGAATGCTGTGCAAGCTGTTCTGCCACTTGGGTCATGTGATCCAGCAGATCCAATGGTGCTTGGAGAGGCAGTGGTGAAAGGAATGCTGTTCAGAGCATCTGATGGGCCCCTACAGGTGAAATGCAGCCCTTAGGATTTTGGAGTGAAGCCTTGCCAATCTGGTCAAATAACTACTCATCTTGAGAAACAACTCTCAGCCTGCTACTGGGTCTTAGTAGAGACTGAACACTTAATCCTGGGCCACCCAGGTATCGTGTGGCCTGAGTAGCCCATTAGAAACTGGGTATTACCTGTCCCACCAAATTATAAAGCTGGGTGTGCACAGCAGCACTCCATCAGATGGAGGCGGTATATACATGATCAAGCCCAAGCAGACCCTTAGGCACAAGTAAGTTTCACGAAGTGGACCCAATACCCATGGTCTGGCTCCTGCCTCATGGCCTTCTCTCTCCCCACCTGCACCTGTGGCCTCACAGGGAGTTCCTGCGATCAGTCGACAGAGGAAGAGAAGGCTCAAGCCTGCTTTACAGATGGTTCTTCAGGATATTCAGGCTCCATATGACCATGGACAGTTGTGTGCTGTAGCCCCTTTACGGGGCATCCTTAAAGTATGACTCAAGCAGTGGACCTCATTATTCACTTTGATGCAGAAATGACCAGATGTGCAATTATAAATGGATTTGTGGGCTATGGCCAATGGTTTTGCAGATGGTCAAGGACTTGGAAGAAACATGTTGGAAAATTGGCAACAAAGCAATTTGGGCATGGTATATGTGGACAGGCCTTCCACAGTGGGCAAATAATGTGAAGATATTTGTATCTTGTGAGAATGCTCAGTTATCTCAGAGATAATCATGTGAGTAGAATGACTTATTCTGTGGATGTCAGTTAGCGTCTCTCCCCAGCCACTCTTGTCATTACCCAGTAGGCAATGTGAACAAAGTGGCTATGGTAGCAGGGTGGAGGTTACGTGTGGGATCAGCAATACGGGCTTTCATTTCCTAAGTCTAACCTGGCTATGGCCATTGCTGAATGACCTATCTGGCAGCAGCAGAGACGAGCCTTGAGTCCCAGATCTGAACTATTTCCCAGGTGATGAGTCCGTTATAGGTTAATTGCATTAGGCCACTTCCTAATGCACTTCCCACTGCCCCATGGAAGGGACAGTGTTTTGTTTCCACTGGAACAGACACTCTGGATACTGTTGCAGGACAAAGAACCGGTTCTGAAATCATGTTCGGCCTGCTTGCTGCTCCAAAACCAATACTCGAGAGACAGGTGATAGTGAGAAAGGAAACTTTGCTTTATTCAAGAAGCTAGCAACCTGGGAAGATTGTGGACTCATGTCTCAAAGACTGTCTTCCCTGTCCAGAGGAACCAGTGGAAAGAGTGAGAAAATGGGGGAGGGAGCTACATGGGGGAAAAACGGATGCTCAGGGGTTAATAATTTGTCCTTGTACAGCTNTCCTGATTACCTCCTCCCTTCCAAGACCTGTGAGTGCCTCCTGGTTCTTCCACCGGGTGATCCGGACCAGATTCCGCAACTTAATGAGTGTGTATATATATATATATATAAAACACCTCTTCTTTATCCATTCCTCTGTCAATGGACAACTGGGCTCTTTCCATACTTTGGCTATTGTTGATAGACCTGCTATAACATTGGGGTGCATGTGTCACTTTAAAACAATACTCCTGTATCCCTTGGAAAATACCTAGTAGTGCAATTGTGGGTTGTGGGATAGTTCTATTTTTAATTTTTTGAGGAATCTCCATACCGTGTTCCAGGGTGGCTAGCAGTTTGCATTCCCACAAACAGTGCAAAAGAGACCCTCTTTCTCCACATCCTACACAGCATCTGTTGTTGCCTGACTTGTTGATTTTAGCCATTCTGACGGGTGTGAGGTAGTATCTCATTGGAGTTTTGATTTGTATTTCACTGATGATGAGTCATCTTGAGCATCGTTTCATGTGTCTGTTGGGCATCCAGATGTCTTCTTTGGAGAAGTGTCTGTTCATGTTTTAAGGCCATTTCTTCACTGGATTATTTGGTTTTTGGGTGTTGAGTTTGATAAGTCTTTATAGATTTTGGATACCAAACCTTTATCTGATATGTCATTTGCAAATAACTTCTCTCATTCTGTTGGTTGTCCTTTAGTTTGCTGATTGTTTCCTTTGTTGTGCTGAAGATTTTTATTTTGAAGAGGTCTGAATAGTTCATTTTTGCTTTTGTTTCCCTTTCCTCTGGAGACATGATGAGTAAGAAGTTATTGCGGCCAAGGTCAAAGAGGATCTTGCTTGCTTTCTCCTCAAGGATTTTGATGGCTGTCTTACATTTAGGTCTTTCATCCGTTTCGAGTTTATTTTTGTGTATGGTGTAAGAAAGTGATCCGTGTTCATTTCTCTGCATGTTGCTGTCCAGTTTTCCCAGTACCATTTGCTGAAGAGACTGTCTTTATTGCATTGAATATTCTCTCCTGTTTTGTCAAGGATGAGTTGGCCATAAGTTTGTGGGTCCATTTCTGGGTTGTCTACTGTTTTATTGATCTGGATGTCTTTTCTTGTGCCACTACTGTACTGTCTTGATGATTATAGCTTTGTAATACAGATTGAAGTCTGGGATTGTGATGCCTCCAGCTGTGGTTTTCTTTTTCAAGATATCTTTGCCTATTCGGGGTCTTTTCTGATTCCATACAAATTTTAGGATTGTTTGTTCTAGCTCTGTGAAGAATACTGGTGTTATTTATATTATTCATATTGCATTGAATATGTAGATTGCTTCAGGTAGTATTGACATTTTAACAATATTTGTTCTTCCTATCCATGAACATGGAATATTTTTCCATTTTTTTGTGTGTGTTTTTTTCAATTTCTTTCATGAGCTTTCTATACTTTTCAGTGTATAGATTTTTCACCTCTTTGGCTATGTTTAGTCCTAGGTATTTTATGGTTTTTGGTACAATTGTACAGGGGATCGATTCCTTGATTTCTCTTTCTGTTGCTTCATTGTTGGTATGTAGGAATGCAACCGATTTCTGTGTATTGATTTTATATCCTCCCATTTTGCTGAATTCCTGGATCAGGTCTAGCAGTGTTTTGGTAGAATCTCTTGGGTTTTCCATATAGAGTATCATGTCATCTGCAAAGAGTGAAAGTTCGACCTCCTCTTGGCTAATTTGGATGCCTTTTATTTCCTCGTGTTTTCTGATTGCTGAGGATAAGACTTATGTTGAATAACAGTGACAAAAGTGGACATCCCTGTCTTGTTCCTGACATTAGGGAGAAAGCTCTCAGTTTTCCCGATGATAGTAACATTGGGTCTGTCATACATGGCTTTTAAGGTCTCAAGGTATGACCCTTCTATTCCTTCTTTCTTAAGGTTTTTTTTTTTTTTATCAACAAAGGATGCTGTATTTTGTCAAATGCTTTCTCTGCATCTATTGAGAGGATCATGTGGTTCCTGATCTTTCTTTTATTGATGTGATGAATCACATTGATTGTTTTGTGGATCTTGAACCAGTCCTGCATCCCAGGTATAAATGCCACTAGGTCATGGTGAATAATTTTTTTGAGGTATTGGATCTGGTTGGCTAATATTTTGTTGAGGATTTTTGCATCCATTTTCATCAGGGAGATTTGGCTATATAGTTCTCTTTTAAACTGGGGTCTTTATCTGATTTTGGAATCAAGGTAATGGTGGTTTCATAGAATGAGTTTGGAAGTTTTCCTTCCATTTCTATTTTTTGGAACAGCTTCAAGAGAATAGGTGTTAACTCTTCCTTAAATGTTTGGTAGAATTCTCCTGGAATACCATCTGGCCCTGGACTCTTGTTTATTGGGAGATTTTTGATTACTAATTCGATTTCTTTACTGGTTATGGATCTGTTCAAATTTTGTATTTCTTCCTGTTTCACTTTTGATAGTTTATATGTTTCTAGGAATTTGTCGATTTCTTCCATAGTGCCCATTTTGTTGGCATATAATTGCTCATAATATTCGCTTATTATTGTTTTTATTTCTGCTGTGTTGGTTGTGACCTCTCCTCCTTCATTCTTATTTCATTTATTTGGGTCCCTTCCTTTTTCTTTTTGATGAAACTCCCTAGGGGGTTATCCATTTTGTTAATTCTTTCAATGAACCAGCTTCTGGTGTCATTGATCCGTTATCTTGTTTGTTACTGTTGTTGTTGTTTTGTTTGTTTGTTTTTTGTTTTTGGTTCAATAGCATTGATTTCTGCTCTGATCTTCATTATTTACTGTCTTCTGCTGATTTGGGGTTTATTTGCAGTTTTTTTCCCAGCTCTTTGAGGTGTAATTTTAGGTTGTGTATCTGAGACCTTTCTTCTTCCTTCTTTAGGAAGGCCTGGATTGCTATATACTTCCCTCTTATGATTGCCTTTGCTGCATCCCAGAGGTTTTTGGTTGTGTTGTTATCATTTTCATTGGCTTCCATGTACTTATTAATTTCCTCCTTTACTTTTTGGTTATCCCATTCATTCTTTAGTTGGGGGTTCTTTAGTCTCCATGTATTTGTTATGTCTCCATATTTTTTCTGGTGGTTGATTTTGAGTTTCATAGATTTGTGGTCTGAAAATATGCACAGTATCTTCTCGGTATTTTTGTATTTGTTGAGGGTTGGTTTGTGTCCCAGTCTGTTATCCATTCTGGAGAAAGTTCCATGTGCACTGGAGGAGAATGTATATTCTGCTGCTTTATGATGATGTGTTCTGAAAATATCTGTGAAACCCATCTGGTCCAGTGTGTCAGTAAGAGCCCTGATTTCCTTGTTAATTTTCTGTTTAGATGATTTGTCCATTGCTATAAGTTTTGTGTTGAAGTCCCCTACTATTATGGTATTACCAATGAGTTTCTTTATATTTGTGATTTGTTGATTTATATATTTGGGTCATGCCACATTTGGAGCATAAATGTTTACAATTGTTATGTCTTCTGCTGGATAGACCCCTAATTATGATTAATGCCCTTCTTCATCTCTTGTTACATTTTTTTAAAATTTATTTCTAGGAGAGAGAGAGAGACAGCGTGAACAGGGGAGGGTCAGAGAGAGAGAGGGAGACACAGACTCTGAAATAGGCTCCAGGCTCTGAGCTAGCTGTCAGCACAGAGCCCAACACAGGGCTCGAACCCACAAACCGTGAGATCATGACCTGAGCCGAAGTCACATGCTCAACCTACTGAGCCACTCAGGCGCCTCTATATATTCAGCCCACAATGTTAATTGGTTCTGAATGAAAGCCTTGCTGGATAAAGAATTCTTGGCTTCATGTTGTTTTCTATTTGCACATGAATGTATCCTGCCATTCCTTTCTGGCCTGCCAATTTTCATGGATAATTCTGCTTCAAACCTAATCTATCTTGCTTTGTAGGTTAATGATTTTTTCCCTTGTTGCTTTCATGACTTTTTTCTTGCCTGAGAATTTTGTGAATTTGACTATGTCACACCTTATTGACGGTCGATTTTTGTTGAATCATATGGGAGTCCTCTGTGCTTTCTGGATTTTGATGTCTGTGTCTTTCCCCAAGTTAGGAAAGTTTTCTACTATGATTTGCTCACATAACCCTTCTACCCCTATTTCTCTTCTACTTCTGGGACCACTATGATTCTGATGTTCTTCCTTTTAAATGAGTCACTAATTTCTCATTCTTATTTTTCAATTTTTTAAATGTTTTATTTATTTTTTGCAGGAGAAAGAGAGAGAGCTCGAGAGAGAGCAGGGGAGGTTCAGAGAGAGAGAGAGAGGGAGATATGAATCCAAAGACAGGCTCCAGGCTCTGAGGTAGCTGTCAGCACAGACCCCGACATGGGGCTCGAAACCACGAACAATGAGATTATCACCTGAGCTGAAGGCAGACACTTTACTGACTGAGCCACCCAGGCGCCCCTGATTTCTCTTATTCTTAAAGGATTCTCTTTTGCTTTGTTCTCCCTCTTTTTTCTGCTTCATTATTCTCCATAAGTTTGTCTATGTTGCAGATTCGCTGCTCTGCCTCATCCATTATTGCTGTTGTGGCATCTATTCAAGTTTGCACCTCAGTTATAGCATTTTTTACTTCATCCTGATTAGCTTTTACTTCTTTTATCTCTGTAGAAGAGATTCTAATCTATTTCCACCCCAGCTAGTTTCTTATTAGCATGATTCTATATTCTTGTTGAGACATCTTGCTTGTATCTGTGTTGGTCAAATCCCTGGCTGACGTTTCTTTCTGCTCTTTCTTTTTGGGTGAATTCCTTCATTTGTCATTTTGAAGGGAGAAAAGAAATTAATAAGGTAAAAATTTTTTTTTATTAAAAAATTGAAAACACACACAAAAACAAAAATCAAATAAATGATGCTAGAATCTAAGTATGATTTGGCCTGGTTATTGTAAGGAGCTTGATTGATTAGAGAAAAAAGGGGGGAACATAATGTTTTTAACATTAGAAAGTTAAAAACAACAGAAACACACAAACTCACACACAAAATCAAATAAATGATGCTAGATCCTAGGTGTGTTTTGGTGTGGTTATTGAAAGGAGCTTGCTTAGTTAGAGAAAAAAAAGGAAAAAATTAAAATTAAAGATTAAAACCAACAACACACACACACACACACACACACACTCAAATAAGTGATGGTAGGTCCTAGGTGTGATTTAGCCTGGTTATTAAAGGGAGCTTGATTGATTAAAGAAAGGAAGGAAAAAGAAAAGAAAAGGAAAAAAGAACAAAACTAACGAAAAGTAACAAAAAATTTAAAAATTTGTGAAAATGAACTTCATGAAATAGAATAACTTAAATGATGGAAATAAAATAGAATTTGAACAGTTTACAAAAAGCAAATTTTTAGTTGAAAAATAAGGGAAATATTTTTAATAAAATTTGAAAATAAAAATAAATTTTTATTATCTTTATTCAAGTAAAGGAATAGAACTGAAAAGTAAAGAAAAAAGAAAATTGAATAGATGGGACAGTGAACAGACTGAAATATGATTGATATTACATTATTTTCCCCTAGAAATCAAACTATGAAGCACTTTATTGTCCATAACTTAAGCAGGTGGAGAGATTTGTGCTGTTTCAGAAGAGTGTGGTTGGCCCTGTTGGGTGGACTTAGTGTAACGACACTGTTCTACAGTAAATGGCGCTGCTTAGCTTAGCTGACAGGGGTGGATTGTTGTGATGCCTGTAGGTGTGTAGGCATATGCGTGGGCGAGGTGAAAATGGTATCACCCAGGTATCCAGACTAGTATCAGAACTCTTTGCTCTCCCTGATGAGGAATTGCACATGTGTATTTTGTCTTTGGTTTCAATTGACTCCCACTTTTACAGTGTCCGTAACCACGTGGTCAGGTTGCCAGGTGGTGCCTCACTCCTGAGTTTTATCTGAGATGTGGCTGTATTTCCCTACCCCTCACTTCTGAGGGACTGAGTCTTTCACCCATTCTGGGAGAAAGTCTCAGTGAGCAACGGCCGGGTGCCAGCTGCACCCGTGAATGCTATTGAGACCTTGCTGCTGCCAATGTCCAGAGACTTGTGGCTGGTTGCCAGCCTCTCCCAGAAAAATATTATGTGATCATGTAGCAGTAGCGTTTCTGGGATTATGGTAAATCTCACACGGCCTGAGGATCTCCCAGACTCACTCTTCTGGCAATTTGCCCTATGACCAGAGGACCACTAGGTATTTGAGCAGTGGAGATTCAGACTCTGTGCTCCCCCTGTTTATAGAGTCTTAATGGAATTTAAGCCCTCTCCATTCTCCTTTCTCTCTTTTTAGTTCAGTCCCTTCGACTGTTTCCAGCTTTTTCCACTTACTCCCCAGCTGCCTTTTTTGGGGGATGGAGGGTGCTTTTCTCATACTCTCTACCTGTCTCCATTCTCTCTCTGCAAGCAAAAACAGCTCCCTGCCCTCCATGTCTCCTTTCTTCCCCAGTTCACCTCTCCATGCTGTGTACTTGCTGAGTTCTGTGGTTCAGGTTGGGCATATTGTTGTGTTAATCCTCAAATCAGTTTTCTAGATGTGCAGGATGGTTTAGTGTATATCTGGCTGTATTGCACCTACGTGAGACAGAATAAAGACTTCCATGCTGTTCCGCCGTCTTGGCTCCTCCCCGTAATAAGTATCTATATCCATATAATAAGGCAATATTTTGTCCCTTTTAGTGTAAATGGTGGTCACCTATTTAGGATTTTACCATCATCCTCCTTCAAGCACTCATACTTAACCCCAATTCCTTTCTGATGCTCACTTTCCCCACCCCTCTTGTCCTCGGTCCCTGTCCCTTGCCCTTTCAGCTTTGTGTCTCAGTCCTGACTCATGCTTGGGCCCTTTCCAGGCCATCTTCTCTGACCCTCGTCTCAGTCCCCCATTTCAGACTAAACTCTTGACCCTGCGCCTACCTTCTGTTCTATGGGAGGCAATTAGGGTATGCATCTCAGGTTCCAGGTGGTTCCCACCTGAGTGTCTACACACCATGTGTCAGAGAGTAGGGTGTAGTGGAATAAGAAGGGGAGCTTGAGCTGGCAGACCTATCCCACGTGTGCCCACACTGCTATTCCTTCTCCTTACCAGTCCCCGTCCTCATCCTGTGGCCAGTTCCTGGCCTCAGAATAAAGCGTTCCTATTATGCAGAGTTCATGATTCTTGGTGGCACTGCCATAGTGGTGTGTTTTTCACATGGGACTCAGGGTTTGATCCTCCTCTCTCATGCTCTGTAGAATGGAGTAGCACTGCTGATGGCCTGCCCAGATTCCCTTGGGTTGGGACTCCCAGCTTCTGCCTCATGCCCCAGCTGTGTGCTTCCCTCTTCCTGGCCTTGACCTGCTTCCTTCAGAAGAGGAAGTCTGTCCTTGGCACTGAATGGCTTTGCCCACAAGCTCTGACAGCACAGGAGTCTGTGATCTGACATAGCCCAGGGCAGCCACAGGGAGGGACTGAGTGCAGGAAAGGAAAGCCCAGCTCCCTGCCCAGCCTCTAGAAGGGTTTCTCCCAGGAATGAGGAACTCTCTAGAGAATGAGACTGAGGCTGGGACTGTGCAGAATCCCTCCCCTTCTTTTTCTCCATTCTCTGATTATTCTATCCTGGGAACACTTTTAAAATAGGTTACTTGTAGGGGTGCTTCAGTGGCTCAGTCGGTTGAGTGTCTGACTTCAGCTCAGGTCATGATTTCATGGCCCATGAGTTCAAGCCCCACATCAGGGTCTGTGCTGACAGCTCAGTGTTTGGAGTCTGCTTTCGATTCTGTGTGTGTCTCTCTCTCTGCCCCTCCCCTGCTCACGCTGTGTCTCTCTCCTTCTCTTTCTCGAAAATAAATAAACATTTAAAAATTTTAAAACAATAAAATAAAATAGATTACTTGCACACGAATCTTCATTCCAAGTTCTGCTACTGGAAATCAACCACAAACAGGGGATGCCACAGGTTTCTGGAGAGTCCTGAGAAAGCTCTGCCTTGTAGCTTCCTGCTGCTTCTAAAAGCAGTGTGGTGACCATCACCCACCAGCAGAGTGGCATTCCAGCAAATCCCATCTCCCTGGGACTTGAGGGGGCAGAGCTGGGACATGTTCCATGCTAGTGTCCTGGGTTCAGAGCACACAGTGCTGGAAAGGATACCTGAGCTTACATTTGGGTGTCAGAGCCAATCCTGTACAAAGAACGTCATGTAGGAAGCTTGCCCAACTTGTCTTTCTATATACATCCACAGTTCCCTACTTTACATTGTTGATCCTGGTGGTGGTCATAGATGTTCTCCACCTCTCTGTAGCCTAGGGAGGCAGTTAGTGGCCTCCTGGTTAAGGCTATGATGGACTGTGGAATTTTAAGCCTAGTGTGGTCCAAGCCCTAGTCATTCAGTCCTGCTTTTCCTGACAAACTTTGGACTTGAGCTGACTTCGCCACTGACTGCTACTGGGGGACTGGTTACCCACGGACCTTAGCAATAAATGGGTTCACTGAGGTGAACTTACACATAGAGAGTTATCTATTAGCCCCTCGCAGCCCTTCCTGGTCCTCATTTTCTTCTGGCCTGGGACCTTGTTCCTGTTACTGCATGATAGTCGCACCCTGTACTTACTTTAGAATCCCTATTAGCCTAGTCCACACCCACTATGCGTCCTGGCTATGCCTACCTGCTTGCTCCTAGAACCCCAAACATATGTGTTGTTCTTGGAGATGTGTCCAGATGGGGGCTGCGGAGTAGACCCCACCTTAGGAGCTGGACATCTCTGCTGCCCTGGGCCCTGCTTGGGCCCACTTGGCTGGAAGTACTGCCCCCACAAACCTCAGAAGGAGGCAGGTCCCTCCTGGGTGCACACACTCTATTTGCTGGAGGTGTATTCACTGTTCTTTAGGAAGCAGAGGGAGAAGCTCTGGCAATATCTAGATTTATGGGGCTTCAGTGTGATCCCATCCAAGACTTCTGCCTTTGGGCTCTAAATGTTGGGGGAGCCTGTGTCTTCAGTATGCCTATAGACTCATTCACATCAAATCCTGCTCCAGCTAAAGCAGACCCAGAAACTCAAGTCCAAGACTAGATAATAGATGATATTTCAGGCTTTGTTAGTCCCTTCCTTGTTGCTGATGTTTTTGCAACGACTTTTTTAAAACAGAAAAACCCTCTTAGCTCCCATGCATACAAATGAATATGAATTTGTCCCAGTGGTCATAGTTTCCCAGCCCCTATGACCCATAGACCAACAGCCCAGGTGGAAGAGAGAAGGGCAGGGCAATGATGATGAAAGAGGATTGGTGTTTTGCCACTGAAAAGTAAACCTCTCAGAAGAAATATGGTCATCAGATTTCTCAAATATAAACTCTAATTTAATCTTCAAGCCAAAAAAAAGTAGATACCTAGAAAAATTTAAGTGTTTTTATTCCCATACCTTGCCTTCCTTTATCCATTATTTTAAAAAGTTTATTTATTTTGAAAGACAGAGAGAGAGAGAGAGAGAGAGGGTTTGCAGGTGAGCACACTGTCATGTGGTAGGTGTATATGCGAATGATCACGTAATTTAATTTTAAATTCCTACCCAGGGTGTGGTTGCCTCTGGATGAAGTATATCACAGTGGCATAAAATCTACTGATATTGTAGGAAATCTCAAGACTAGAGGAGAATTTAAGGATTCTTGAGAATGAGGCTCAAATGTCTAAAATCTAGGAAGGAGGTCCTTGACGGACTCCCTGTTCCCCTCAGATCTCCGTGCGGAAGGTCAGGGTGCTCCCTGCCATCTTCTTCTGGTAGTCCTTGTCAAATTCTTCATTCTGGGCCACAGTGAAATAGCTCTTCCAGTCCCCAGGCATCCCTGAAACAGGGCAAAGTCTCAATGATTGCCACACAAGAGTACAGGGTGGAGTGAACACACACCCTTGGAGCCAGCACAAGAATGGGAAAAAAGGAAGTTTGCCTCTGAAAAATTATGTAGTGTCACGGACAAGAATGCATAATGGGGTAAGAAACATTACTGGAAAATCTAAGCAGATCATGGAAACTACAGAGTCCCATTTGGCATCTGAGAATATAAGTCTTACGTACCTTTTCTCATAAAAGGGGAGATAGAGTGGTCTACGAGGTTGCTAGGAAAAGTGGTGTAGTTGGCCATTGGGTTGTGCTTCATTACACTGAAGGAGGTGTGATAGATGATTTTATTCAGAATTTCCTCGGGTATTTCTTTCTCCAGGAACTTCAAAATCTTCTGAATTTCCCGCTTTGGGTCCTGGATGTAGAATAGTTATATAAAGCAAATAATTTTGAATTTTCCATTAGGGATGACATTCTGTGTGGCAAAACAGTGTTTGGGGAGGAATGAGTTAAGGGGTCAGTTCAAATAAATTCAATAAACATCCCTCAGATGATGACTACATCGACTACATGCAAGGGTGCTACCACGACCCAAAGATGAGAGCTGACTTGCCCTCTGGAGGCTTGTCCTGAGATAGGGAGATGAATGTAGACATAACTAACCAGAAAACATGTTGTCCGCAGAGAGAGTGAGAGAGAGAGAGAGAGAGAGAGAGAGAGAGATATGAGATTTGTTTAAAGCAGCAATTACGTCTCCTGGTAGATATCAGGAAAGGTTGTATAAAGGAGAAAAAATGTTGCAGATGAGGCACAGTGTGACTAACTCTAGTATTTGAGATATAAAAGATGGCAAAGAAAAAACGCCTGTCAGTTTAATAGAAGGTCAGTAAGGGGATAAATACAAAGAGATCTCAGGTTGATGCAGATATGTGAATTCCTATGCACTGGTTCTTTGATCAAAGAGTTGCAAGGGAGGAGCTAAAGCTTTTGATTAGTTTTCTCAGCATTCACACAAGAAGCATTCTGTAATTCTAGGACACTAACCCTCGGGTCCTGAGAGTGATTTTGTCCTGCCTCTCATACACAGTGACTTGAAATGGAGAAATATCCCAATATGTGAGACCAATCCTGCCAATGTTTATCTGGAGTAAATAGTTTGTGATGTGGGCCTGGGATGTGGAAGAGGGAGAAGAAAACTCTCCCTGAACATTCACCGAACACAACTAGGTACTTTACATATGTGATCTTATAAATCCTTATGATAATTTCATTAGATACAAAATGAGATGATACCCATTTTGTAGGTGAACACATGGTTCATAAGTGTCAGGATTAATTCAACTATAAAAGCATGTGATATTTCCTGAGGAGGAAGGATCTTCTGGAAATTGTGAACTGAAGGAAAGAAAATTGAGAAGAGCAGAGAAGTAGTCAGAACTTTCAAGGGTAAAACTGAGTCAAGAAGAGTGTCATGGAGAGAAAGGACTTGCACTGAAGGCTCTTCTGTGGTCAAGCCCACACACAGGATCCCGACTGTGGTTTGCTGCCCTGGAGAACATGGTGGTCTGATGTGGACTGCACTACCCCTCACCTCCTTCATGTCCTCATAGAAGACGTAGAGAATACGGTGCTGGTCTTTCGCATCCCACCATCCCTTCACATGGTCATACCAGGAGCCCCATAGCACTGGAGGGAANAAAGACCCCGGCAGAATTCTTATTTGCAGAAGACAGGAGCTTCTTAATATTCAGAGAGATGATAAAAAGTATTCTGGATTTCTTGGTTTTATATTTCTGCCCTGGAACTTACTAGAACATTAGATATTGTGTATTTGCTAGGGCTCATAATCTTTCTTTCCCTTGCATCAGCACATGGTGCCTAGATTAGTGCGACAAAATAAACATTGTCTCCTAGTAGGATGATTTTGATTCCAAAAAACTGATTACAGATATTTGGGCACCTTTTTGCTCTGTATTGGTGAATTAGAGGAAGAGAGGTGCCCTGGATGCCGTCTATTGGCCCTGCCAAATTCACTCTACACCCTCCTTCACCCTGTGAGGTTGACCTCCAGGGACTGCGGCAATGTCTCCTTTGTGCTCAGACTCCCACGTGGGCAATGACAGGAAAAGGTACTCAGAGGTTTTTGGAAGAAAAAAGAGAGTAAGGAAGGTATGTTTATTTCCCTGATGCTCTTCCTGTTGGCTCACTATGGTACTGTTTCCCCTACTGACAGCTTCAGCTCCTGTTAAGGAGCCCTGTCCTTTTTCCAAGGGGGCAATGGCTCCCTATTGGTACCCATCCAAGAACAGTGTTTTTCCACCTCTTTGTTTCCTTAAAATCTGACCATAGCCTTCTAAATAGTGTCTTAGGTATATTCTCCCCTAAATGATCCAGTTTGAATGTGCCATCCCATCCTGCTAGGACCTTTACGACTACAATCATTCAATGAAAACCCATACTTTCTGAAGTCAGCAGTGAATAAGGAAACATGAATAAGGACACATGCACCCACAATTTCTTCTCACTCACCTTTTCCAGCTTTGAATGCCTCAACAAACTCCTCCCGTGTACCAGGGTTAGGTATTATTTGAGCCATTCTTGAGAAATGGTAGTAGGAAACCACAGTGTCCTTTGCATTCCTAGCCACATAGATAATCTGAAACCAGCCGGTAAGGGGATTGAGGCAGAGAGATAACAAAACAAAGAAATATTATTGCTCAATGCAGAAGGCTTTGTTATTATAAGAATCTTAGACTATCCCATTTGAGTATCTGAACATGTGTACATTTTTTTGGTGTGTGATCAGGATGACCACATCTTCCAGTTTGCTCAGAGTTCCAACGTATATATGTGGTCTTAGATAAAGATTATGAGCAACCCCCTTTTCTTAAAGTTTTCTGGTTTGCATGATAAATACTATGGTCACCCTAACTATGGTACTCCTGGAGGCTAAAGAGGCCACTGTGTTTTTTTCTATTGTGTAAGGTAGATTCTCTTTGGCTTGTACTAAGTGAGGACTCTAGGTTATTGTATGAGGGTAGCTACTGCAGTCAGCCATTTGGTCTCACCTGCACATGATGAACTGCAGCTTTATAGATGAATGATATCACTCCTACTTTTTTTAAAAAAATTTTTAAATGTTTTATTTATTTCTAGGAGAGAGAGAGAGAGATAGCGTGAGCAGGGAAGGGTCAGAGAGAGAGGGAGTCACAGACTGAAACAGGCTCCAGGCTCTGAGCTGGCAGTCAGCACAGAGCCCGACGCGGGGCTCGAACCCACGAACCGCGGGATCATGACCTAAGTGAAAGTCGGACGTTTAGCCGACTAAGCCACCCAGGCACACCGACTCCTACTTTTCATATGTGGTGAGATTGCAGGACCTTTGAGAGCAGTGCTACATCTCCCTTTGGAGCTGCTTGTGATGATTCTTCAAATCGCAAAAGCAAGGGTGTGATCTGGCCAGGGAGAGCTGATGTCTTTGCTTCATGTCCTGTGGTTTCCTTTTTCCAGTACCTTCCAGATTCCTATGCTCACCTGTGCTGCTGTGTGCATTCTCAGCAGATCTGGGGTGGCGGAGCATATTATTGGTGACACAAGCATTTTCTTGTGTCTCAATTACTGAACAGAATTTCTGTGTCCAACACCATTCATCCAGTGTTATTTCTCTCTCGGCCAATCTCCCCAGGCTCTTCCTTTCCCAGCTGCCTTTCCCACACTCTTATCTTAGAAACTACAGACTCAGCATGTTTCCCTGCCTTTTTTCTTACTGCTTAATTTTTTTTCTCGGATATTTATGAAAGCATGTAGGGAACCAAAAAGTGTGACACAGCTGCACCATCTTATAATGTAAATACATTTCTTAATGCTGGTATTGGTTATTGCTTTTCTGTAAGCTTGAGTATTTGAGAAGGGGAGGTCTAGGCTAGATGGGGAACATATTCAGCGGGCTTGTGGCGGGAGTCAGATGACTTGGATATGAACTAATGCCCAGTACATTTTCTGAGAGTCTGCTGGCCAGTCTGTGTGAATCCCCCATGGATGCTATAACAAATTACTAGACATGTAGTGGCTGAAACAATAAGAGATCTATTCTCTTGTGGTTTTGGAGGCTTGATTTCACTGAGCTGAGGTCAAGCTGATGGCCCTTTGGTGGCACCTGCGGAGAATCCCTTCACTTGCTGTTGCTAGCCCCTGAAGGCCACCTGCATTCCTTGGGTCTTGACTCAATCCCTGGCTTCACTTGTCACATCTCCTTCTTCCTTTGATCTTCTTGCCTCCCTCTTATAAGAATCCTTGTGATGATACTTAGGGCCCACCTAATAATCCAGGATAATCTTTTCATCTCAAGATCCCCAACTTAATCAAATCTACAAAGTTTATTTTACCATATAAGGTAGCATTCACAGGTTCTGTTGATTAGCACATGCATATCTTTAGAGAATAGTTATTTAGTTTACCACTGCATCATAAAATGAAAAGTCTTGGGCTCAACTCTCTAATGTCACCTCTTACTCAAAGAAGCCTCAATTCCAAGCAGATAAAAGGAGGTCCTGCTCAAATATCATATGTTTGCATGTATAGGAGGATTAGGAGGAACTTGATGGAGGAACAAGGGGGAGAAGAAGGGCGGAAATGGTGGGGGAAAGGGAGAGAGGCAAACCATGAGAGACTCTTGAATGGTGACAAAAACTGAGGACTGATGGATGTGGGAGGGAGGGGGGCATGGGCATGGAGGAGGACACTTGTGGGGATGAGCACTGAGTGTTATGTGGAAACTAATTTGACAATAAACTATTTGTAAAAAAAAAAAAAAAAAGGAGGTCCTGCTATTGAGATTTTTACATTTTTTAGGAGGCCTGATTTTATTGAAAAAAGTGCTAGTATGATGAATAACAAAATGCTATTGTATCTTCTCACATTGAATCTACAATACTTTTGGAAATAATATTGCTTTTTGAGCAGAATGAGTCATATATGAATGATCTATCTGTGGGAATAACGCAGAAAGTTTTCACAAATCAAGTTAACCTGGGTATAATCTCAGGGAACAAGATCAGGAATGGGACAGCCTATTAGTATGTGGAATCCTATGCAATTGTAGTGAACCTTGTTTGGAGATGAGAGATGGGCAAGATGAAGAGCTGTGACTCATGGAAGCCCAGAAAATACAGAGTCAAAAGCAATCACTTGCCCTGTGTATCTAAGCACCACACATAGGGGAAAGTGTCTTGGCTAAACAGACGTGACCCTTATGGTTTTCTTGGTAAGCATATAGTATAGATCTCTAAAGTAGCTTGCTTGCAGGGAGAAGATGTGCTGGTCAGGTTGATACAAACATTTTGATTCTGCTGGATGGCTACACTTTTCACTGCAAGTTTGTAAGTTCATATTGTGCTCATATTACATATTTCATTGAATTTAAGACTCAGTGATGAAACGGATATCAAAAAGAAACACTAGTGTTTTGGTGTACATTACACATTGAACCTGAACCTGGAAGTGTCAAAATAAATGAAAATTGTTGAAAATGGAGGACATAGTGGTATAACGGTTCCTGGGAGGTTGCTCCACAAGTTATGCCGTAGGTGTGGTCAATGTAGTATCATGGTCTTATGGCTGTCCATCCTTCTTTGTGTTGCTCTACCTTTCCCTCCATAGGTTTTCCCTAAATAACTCCCTTTTATGTCTTTCCTTTTGCTTCTTAGATGATTCAAACCAAGATAAAAGCCCTCTTGAAGAAATATGTGCTTTGTTTCACCACTTGCTATCTTTGGATGTGGCTTCATTGGCAGCTAATCAGAAAGATTTGTCTGAAATCTTCCTTGTATGTACCCAGAAATAATATTTTGAAGGAAAGTTGGATCCAGGATGGAGTATGTGGGAATGTGGTGGTAAGGCTACCATCTGCTCTATACCTCCATTGGTTTTTTATCTTTCAACATCTTTGATTGTTTCCACTTAGAGACAGTGTTTTCCATGTGACCAAAATTGGGCTTGAAAAGTTGGCTTTTCCTACCTTTGAATTTTCTTTCCAGAAGGAAGGTGGCAGCAACTGAACAGGCAGGTGAGTCTTCATAGTTCTGGGAGAAGGCATTTTCTGGGCATGATCCAGACCTGGGAAAGAAGGCCACACCATTTACTTGACTATTTTTCGTCAGCCTCCTGAATTCGATATTATTCGATATTGTTTTGTTAAACATCTGGAATGAGATTTACTGAATAGTAGGCTTTGCCTAAAATTATGGTTTTACATGTCTATATGCTTCCCTCCTGATTATTTGATGAATTGGTTGTACTTGTGTGGGAAGATGAAGATGCTTTGGGAGGCCTGAGGTTGGTGATAACTATGACCCCAACAACCAGTTGGATATTTTGTCCTTTGGGGTTTTCTATTACTGCAATGGGTAGTAGATTAAAGCAGCTGGAGAAGAGAAGGTGTCCATCTTGACATAGATGGGCTATCATCCAGCTCTACAAGGCTAGCAGTTCCATCAGTCTTTCTTTCAACCTCTACTTCCCAGGCCAAGAACTGCAACAGCCACTAGTCAAACACCACACTGGTCTTTCTGCTGCACTGTGTTTTTAGATGAAAAATGGAGCCTTACAGTAGTCAGGTAATTTCAGTAATTTCTCCAAGGTAGTAAAAATGACAGCCAGGAGTGAAAATCAGTTAGTCTTTGGTGTGCAAAGCCAATGGTGGGGGAAGGGGGAACGGCTTAAGAGACTTTATGAAAAACTGTAGAGAGGCAAGAAAAAAGTAGACAAATCACAACAAAATCATTCCTGTAAACAGAATGTCCAATGCTGAGGGTTAAAATACCAAATACA
Organism: Crocuta crocuta; assembly: GCF_008692635.1. Lineage (NCBI taxonomy): Eukaryota > Metazoa > Chordata > Mammalia > Carnivora > Hyaenidae > Crocuta > Crocuta crocuta. Next base: position 79,529 of record NW_027527805.1, read on the forward strand.
GGCTGGGGTTTGACCCCAGAGTATCAGTCTCAGGGAAGGGGCTTGCCAGTGAGGCAGAGAGGCAGCCTTGGTTAGAGAAACACAGGTTCTTGTGGAAAATCAGAAAGGGGAGGAACCCCCTGGAAACCTGGCAATGATTAACAATTGACTATTGGAGGGTGCCTGGGTGGCTCAGTCAGTTAAGAGTCTGACTCTTGATTTTGGCTCAGGTCATGATCTCACGGTTTGTGAGACTAAGCCCCACGTCGGTCTCTGTGCTGACAGTATGGAGCCTGCTTATGATTCTCTTTCTCCCTCTGTCTCTGTCCCTACCCTGTTCAGTTCTCCCTCACCTCTTTCAAAATAAGTAAACTTAAAAAAATAAAATACTTAAAAAAACACAAATGACTATCAAAACTTAAATGCACAGATTTCTATCATTAAGGTTCCCTTTCCCAATATTATAGATAAGTAGATGACATCTAAAAGCTTGNGATGGTCCACAATCAGCCACAAAGCGAAGGACACTGACTTAGCTCACTACTCTGGTTTTACAGCTGGTTAATTAAATCAAAATTAAAAAAAAATTTGAAAGTTTTATCATGCCATAAAATTATGATTCCAGGGTCAACTAGTGGGACTGTGGATCTCAAAGAGAAGAGAAAGGTATTCCTTCTGGTGGATGCCAGTCACATTAGGAAATGAATCCCCCAAAGGAACCATAGAATCCTATGGTGGCTCTCAGTGGATGCAGACAGGTCTCCACCCCACTCAAGATGAAGAGGCTATACCCCTTGCTCCTAAGCAAAGAAACTCTCCTTTTTGTTGCTATTCAGACTGATTTCCCTGAAGGACAACCCACAAGCTAGTCAAATGCATATTCTCTCCTTTATTGTGGCTACCTCAGATAAAAGGGTTGTTAGTAAATCCCTCCAGCCTAACTCTATCTCAGAAGATGTGCAGGAACAAAGTCATCCAGGCATACAACTATACCAAAGGATAGCTGAGGACCAGGTGTTACAGGCCCTATTAGAAGGGGTCAATGTGCTACCAGGCATGGATTCTGACCCAGAGTTCATCTCCCTCTACATTAAATGGTGCCAATGGAAGTGATGCTTAATAGAGTCATTCCATCCTTACACATGCCTCAAATGATATATACCCCCCACCAAACAGCCCTAGTGTTGTAAACAAATCAGACTCATCTAGGCTGGCAGGTTTGTGCTTTAACCCCCCTATCATAGATTTCATGGGGTTATCTCTGGATTGTATAGCTGCCATCTACAAAATGTCCCTACAGTGAGCCTATCAATGTGCCCAGAATCTATATACATTATGGATGGCGTCCCCACAAAGTTCAGTCATGGATACTGCATGCTCCTTTGCAAAGTGTACCCTGATGATCTAATGGAACCCAATGAAGTCTGCACACCTAGCAGTAGAGTTCACACTTATAGTCCCATCCTGAGCCAGGCCTCTAGCACATGTACTTGGCATTAAACACCAGCAGCCCCACTTCTACCTTTCATGGATCTCCACCCAGGAAACCACCTGCAAGCACAGCAATGCCTCAGATGACACAGCCTCAGCCCAAGAGCTCTTGCCACCATTAGAAATGTGACTGTCCTTCAGTCAGCAATGCCACTATGATAGGGTCCCACCCTTAAGGAAAGAAAGAAAGAGAGAGAGAAGAAAGAAAGAAAAACAGACAGACAGACAGACAGACAGACAGAAAGAAAGAAAGAAAGAAAGAAAGAAAGAAAGAAAGAAATCTCAAGGCAACCTACCTATATGCATCCATGACAACATCCCTCACGACCTTGTAACATGAGAACCTCTAATCAGACTACATGTTTGTGTGTTACCATATATGAGAGACAAAGAAGTAAAAAAATATGTAAAAAACTACATCACATGGCTTTTGGGGCTCAGTTCTTTGGGTTCTAAGTCAACTGAGTGGTGCTGGCAGGAATAGAGTTGCTTCCCGGAAAGAAAAGCCACGGTGTCACCACTCTCTGTGCAAGAATCCTGCTACATTTCTTGGGTGCTCTTGTCCGGGATTCAGAGATGGTGCATTTCCACCTCCTTTGCCACCAAGGATGTGAACCTCGGGGTGCCAGGAGAGACGGCCTCACCTGGCACCAGCAGATTCCTGGATCTGCAAAAGACAAGTCCTCCAGGTGTGTCAGGGAGAGGACTCCCATGTGTGCTCATAGAACCCTTTAGGCCAAGGAACCAGCTCAGGGAGTGCCTGCCAGATGGGAACAACCCGGGTTTGTTTTGGCAGACCTGCCCATAATAGGCAGAAGTGGAGCTGGTCACCTCCCAGAGTTGCATTAGTAATTCCACAAGGGAAGAGGAACAAAGCTGCAACTCTAAGGTGTCGGGCACTGGGTGCTGAGCGGCACGTTGGAATCACCGTGTAACTGTGTATGGGGATTTGTCTCTCATTCATTTTCTGGGTCAATGACTATGATAATTAGAGCCAATTGTGTCTGATTATTCTACCTCAGAATGGGGAATTTAAGGAATATTCCCAAGAAGCTCCCAAACTCTTTTTGTTTCAGGGAAGTTCTTGTCTTCTCTGGATTAACATTGACTGCCTACTTCCACTGGTGGAAAACGAAACAAAAGAACCCGGTAATTTGTTCCTCTGTCTGAACTGACAAGATTAAAAACAGGGGGTTCTCTCTCTCTGCCTTCTACTGGCACCTCATCTCTTCTGCCTTCCCTCCCCCCTTTTCTGCACCACCTGATGGGTAGCCTGCATAATTGGTACCTTAATGCCTCAGGCATCATCAACTTTTCCTCCTCCCACCTGAGATGTTGAGGAGTGAAGACCACCAACATCAGATTTACCCCACCAAATTTCCAGGTAAAAATTAATCATGGGGAACAAATTGTCTTACATGGACTCATGTAAAATGTTTTCAGTGTTTAAGCTAATTTAAGTTTGTTGGTTTGAGATAGACCATGTTTATCAACATGAAAAAAAAAACAATTTTATTTCTACCTCTTTGCTGAAGGTCGAATAATCTCATGTTATCTCTGTTCCCATTTGTTAACAAAAGGAAGACTTAAAGTGATGGTTAATTTTGTGTGTTTCAAAGTTTTCATGGGTAATTGTTAAGATAGCTTTCAAAGTCCTTGGTAACCTAAAACATTCAAGTTTTTCTTGCATGAGAAATTGAGATTAAATTCATTGGATATCTAACTAGATGAGAGGCTAAATCACTAATAACTAGATGTAGATCTGTGATTTTGACTTGTTGCAGAAAAAAAAAACAACAACTTAGGATATTTGGAACTGTTAAAAAACATGCTTTGTTCTTAATGGATTCATAAGTTTGCCGTCTCAAAAATATTATGATGTAACATAGAGTTCACAATTGGTTACTTCTTCGTTTCCACTGGAGAGTAAGCTTTCTAAAAGTTAAAATTCTGCTACATGTAATTAAAACTGATAAAAAGAAAAAAAGAGAAAAGCAACTCTGTATGTAGAAAAGAAGGAGATATGAAAGAAAGACATAAGAAATGAAAATAAATTTTTGTTGAAGGTAAAAGAAGTAATTTTGTCCTAAAAGAGACTGGTTGTTTGGATAAAAATGGCTTGGGACAAAAATCTAAATGTAAGGAAAAGTTGTAGAAGGTTTGTGAAGAAAAATCTTTAAAAAATTTTTTTTATGTGTGGTCAGGACAGACTAAGGTTAAGATAAATGGATTTTAAAAGTACACAGGGTTAAGATTAAAATTCCTGCTTCTTTGACCCAAAGGCTGGGAAATGATGGCAGTACTCTTGGTCCAAGCCTCCAAATCGTCAACATTTGTGTTGTTCCTGTTTAGCAGAGGAATGGATCTCTATGCCATATGAGGCATATATATAAAGGGCTTTTACTAAGAAACAGGGGATCCATTTTACTAAACTTAGCCCATTGTAGGACACAAATGGATATCCACATGGCTGAAATATAACTATGTGAGCATTGCTGGAAAAGGCAGGGGGATAGACCTTGACTTTGGCTCCTCATCTCCCTCCCTCATTTGCCAGTGATCAGTATGTAACTTGCTGCTGAGCCAAAATAAAATCAATGCATCCCACAACAACCAGGAAAGTATTTCTTGGTCACAGTCCTTATCCACAATGTCCTACAGGGGGGAAACAGAGGGGTGTAAAGGAAAAAAAAATCCCTTTACATTACAAAGTTTAAGACAGATAAAAGGAGATCTAGGTAAGGTTTCAGACTGGATAAATATATAAAAGCTTTTCAGAGTATTATAACATATGTTTTTGAGTTGACCTGGGAAAATATAATGTTTTTGTTAGAGCAGACTCTTAATGAGACAGATGTTTTGGGGGGAAACCATTAAGGAAATCTGAGATTTAGCCCTTAAATTATGCTAAATTAGCCACTATTTTACAAACACAAAATGGAAGCCCAATGGCCTGCCTGGAAAGGTTTAGGGAGGCTCTCATGAAATATATGGCTATCACCTCCCCGGCACCCCTAAGGTTGAGATAATTTTAAGGGACAAATTTCTCTCTCAATCAGCCCTAGATATTCAGAGAACATGCACAAATTGGCTGTTGGCCTTTCAGGGACCTGGAGGAGCTCCTATGAGCTGCCAATTGGGTGTATTACAAACAAAACAGAAAAGGAAGCTTAAAAACCATCTGCGGCCTTAGTTGTGGCCTTACGTACTATGTCAGACCAGACTTCCCGAGGTCCTGGCACCAAGTGCCATTTATACATCCATTCAGAGCACTAAAATGAGAATGTCCTCAGAGGGACAACCAAGATGAAAACCCCGTAAACCATGCCCCGTGTGTGGAAACAATCACGGAAGATCTGAATGCCCTTGGGGACCTCTATCTGTCAGGGCTCAGATTACCAATGTCCTTGGAAGGGACTAACCAGGGCCTGGAGCTCTTCATGATGGCTCCCCTAGACAACTGTCTATCAGAAACCCAGAGTCTCGGGTAACTCTAAATATAGAAGGAAAACTGGTTGATTTCCTTCTTGACACTAGAACTACCTTTTCTGGCCTCCCTTCCACTCCAGGCCAACTGTCCAAATGCAACATGACAATTAGAGGCATCTCTGGAAAACTTCTAACTAAATTATTCTCTCAGCCCCTGGGATATTTATGGGGAAGCCTAATTTTTTTAATCCTTCTTTCCTAATAATGTCAGAGAGCCTTACTCCCTTGCTAGAAAGGGACATTATAAGTAAATTAGAGACTATGGAGCTACTAACTCCAGGACAGAGAAATACTTATGTGAGTTTTTGGAAATTACTGGATATTGTAGGCTGTCCATACCAGGGTTCAGGAAAATAGTTTGCTGCTATATCATTATTAAGGAGACTCAATCCCACCTACTCTCCCCTCCCCACTCCCGATAAACTGGGTTCTGACTCCTAAACACTGTCCCCAGCCCTTGAAATGGGTATATACAGAGCAGGACAATTACTATTCCCAAGCTCACAGAGCTAAAAGGTCATAAAACACAGGATCACACCTTTCATTCAGTAAGGGCAAATCTTATCAAAATGGCCCAAAGATGTTTACTGGAAAAAGATTTGTCAAGGACAGTTCTGCAAGTAGTATCAGCCTGTGAAGTATGTCTTAGAAACAATCCTTTCAACCACAAACTTGCTCTCCCAGACAATCAAGGAACTGGAGACTAATAATTAGGTTTCATTCATATGCCAAAGTAAAAAAAAAATTCCACCATCTATTTGTATGGGTTAATACTTTTACTAATTGGGTAAAGGCCTTCCCCGACAAGCAAGAAAAGGCACAAAAAGTAATAAAATTCTGCTTTATGAAATAATACCCAGGTTTGGCTTACCTAAAAATTTGTAAATTAATAATGGTAAATGGGGGTACCTGGGTGGCTCAAGTTGGTTAAGGGTCCGACTTCGGCTCAGGTCACGATCTCGAGATTCGTGGGTTCGAGCCCCACGTCGGGCTTTGTCCTGACTGCCAGCTCAGAGCCTGGTGCCTGCTTCAAATTCTGTATCTCCCTCTCTCTCTACCCTCCCGTACTCACGCTGTCTCTCTCTCTCTCTCTCTCTCTCTCTCTCTCAGATCCTTTAAAAACTTAAAAACTTTTAAAAAAGTAATGGTAAATATCTGCCTTGACTGTATCTACTAGAACTCCTGGCTTTTAAGAGTCTTACATATCAAAATAAAACAGACTGTCTGCTTATACTCAGCGAATCTCTAAATAACAACTCACAAGCATTAGATGCTTAAAAAAAATTTTTTTTACTTAAGTTAGGGCCAAACTTTTGGAAATAGAGCTACCATGAATTACTTACTGCTCCTGCTTCTCCATCACTTGGGTTATGAGAGATTCCCTGACATATGTTATTTACAAAATCAGGGTCTCTCTTAGATGATTTGACAGGTTTGGAAACTGTAAACATTAAGATGCCATCTTGTTGGTCAATATAATCTTTACTTTGTGTTTTTCTCTTTGTGTCTACTATGTTTATGCTGCCTCATGCCTGCCAGCCTTCCTAAAAAAACCATACTGTGGGTCACTCCACTAACCTTTGGGTAGACTCTAACTGCTGCACCTTACACTATCCCTTATCAGCTTGAGGATGCCAGAATGGTCATTGTCCCTGTTTCCTAACAGCAGTTACAGGCCCTATTCAGGGGAGGGATAAATAGGGAAAGGGTTAACATAAAGCAGGGAGAGATAAGGCACCTACTGGGAGGCAGACTACAGCTGCAAGTGGGAGGTTAAAGAAACAGATGGAGTTCTCCCTTTATAAAATCCTTTATGAGTGCCCTCCCCCCCTCCACTATCAAGAGGAATCTAAATAAGATAGACAATCTAACACTGAAACAACAAATGCAGGCCCTTGGCTTACCCTAACCACCTTTCACCACAGGGTCAGAGAATGATTACCTGTAAATCTGGCCACAGACGCTCACCCCTTTAAGCCAGGAGATGCGATATGTAGAAAGGAGTAAAGTGTCCACCCCCTAAAACCCCCTTGGAGGGGCCCGTTCACTGTCATTGTGTCCGCCCTTATTGCGGTAAAGGTAGCCAGTGTGGGTCCCTGGATTCATTACAGCAGAGTGAACCCGGCATCTCAAACTGGGAAGGCATTCCTGACCCATCAATGCTATGCAAGCTGACCATATGGAAAGAGCCATCTGCAATTCCAGATGCAATTCCAGGAGACTGCAGCCCTGCTTTAGTCACTTCAGAAGCCAACTAATCTATGCACAGCAGAGGCTTAAGGAATCAACAGTCCGGTGAAACAAAAGACTGTCCTAATTTTTATGTTTCCTTACTGTGATGCACTGTCACGCCTTGTTTCTCACTACTACTGTGATTCTTCTTCTAACTCTTTGCCACAGGATTGGCCGAGGCCACCCTGGCCAGCTGGAAATTGGTGAGAGGTTTCTGTTAACAGTCACCGTCCTTTTGTGGATAGGATACCTTGTTGGTACCAACATGGGAAAACAATGGCCATAAGAGACTGGAAAATGAGATCCCAACAACCCTTTATTAAAACAAAATATCCCAGTCCTACTACTGGGTTTGGCTTCTCAAAAGCTCAATTATTGGGTGACTCAATCAGTTGAGCATCTGACTTCAGCTCAGGTTATAATCTTGCAGTTTGTGAGTTCAAGCTCCACACTGGGCTCGCTCCTGTCAGATCCTTCAGATCCTCTGTTAACCTCTCTCTCTCTGCCTCTCCCCTACTTGTGCTGTCCTTCTCAAAAATAAATAAACCTTAGAAAAGTAGATGAAAGGCCTAAATGTGGGACCTGAAAACATAAACATCCTAGAGGAGAGCACAGGCAGTAATTACTCCGTGATTGGCCAAAGCAACTTTTTTCTAGATATGACTCCTGAGGCAAAGGGAGTAAAAGCAAAAATAAACTACTGAGACCACATCAAAATAAATCTTCTTCTCAGCAAGGAAACACTCAGTAAAACTAAAAAGACACCCTACTGAATGGGAGAAGATATTTGCAAATGATATATCTGACAAAAGGTTAATATCTAAAATATATAAAGAACATATATAACTTAATACTACAAAAAACAAATAATCGAATTAAAATGGGCAGAACACATGAAGAGACATTTCTCCAAAGAAGACATCCAGAAGGCCAACAGACATGTGAAAAGATGCTCAACATCACTCATCATCAAGGAAATGCAAATCAAAACTACAATGACGAGTGCCTGGGTGGCTCAGTCAGTTGAGTATTGGACTTTGGCTCAGGTTGCGATCTTGTAGAGTCCTTCATCGGAGTCTGCACTGACAGCTCAGAGCCTGGAGCTTGCTTCGGACTCTCTCTCTCTCTCTCTCTCTCTGTCCTTCCATCACTTGTACTCTCACTCTCTCTCTCTCTCTTTCTCTGTCTCAAAAGTAAATAAATAAACTTAAAAAGACATATGTATATATTAAAAAAAAACTACAATGAGATATTATCTTGCACCTGTCAGAATAGCTAAATTAAAAACATAAGTAATAACAAGTTGGTGAGGGTCTGGTGAAAAGGAACCCTCTTGCACTGCTGGTGGGAATACAAACTGGTACAACCGCTGTGGAAAACACTATGGAGCTTCCTCACAAAATTAAAAACAGAACTACCCTACAATCTAGTANTTCTGAATATTTATCCTAACTCTAAATAAAATGAATCCATTTACCCTTGGTCTGAGAGTCATGGCTTTGGAAATTATTCCCCATGATCTCTTTATTGCTACAAATAATGTTACCTTTGTGTGACAGCTCTACCTGGTGTAGTTTCTATCTGTGACTCCCTAAGGAGTAAATTCATGTTAGTTCAGTTACAATATGACATAATTGTGAACAAACATATCAGCCATATCAATAAATGTGAGTGGGACTGAATCACTTATTAAAAATAGATTATTCAAGGGGTCCCTGGCTGGCTCAGTTGAAAGAACATGTGACTCTTGATCTCAGGGTTGTGAGTTCAAGCCCCATGTTGGATGTAGAGATTAGTTAAATGAATAAAAATAGGTTCAAATTGGCCCATAAGAGAAAACTCGATCATATGCAGTATAGAAGACACACCTAAAACACAGAAAGAGTGAAAATAAAAGGGTAGATAGACACATAAAATGCAAGTAGGGATGTGATGCTATCAGATACAGAAGTATTTAACCCCAAAGGCATTATATAAGACAAAGAAGGAATTCTGGAGCTGCTTGGGTGGCTTAGTCAGTTAAGTGTCTGACTCTTAATTTTCGCTCAGATCATGATCTCATGGTTCGTGGGACTGAGCCCTGCGTCCGGCTCTGTGTTGACAGTGCAGAGCCTGTTTGGAATTCTCTCTCTCTATGCCCCTCCCTCGTGCATGTACTTGTGTGCTCTCTCTCTCTCTGTTTCAACGTAAATAAAAAACTTCAAAAAAGAAATTTACAAAGCTAAAGTCTCCCTTATATCAATAAAATAGAAAAATCATGAATATCTATGAACCAAATAACAGCATAACCCAATAGAATATACAAAACACTTACTAGAACCAATAAGCTGGGATGCAGAGTACAAGGTCAAGTACAAATAGCAATTATACTTCAGTATACCAGCAACAAATAAAGATTAATATTAAAAAATGCCATTTATAATACCATTATATAAAAATATTTATGGTTTATTTGATTGAAGATGTGCTAGACATAAGTGACAGAAGACACCAGACACTTGCAAGGGAAATTAAACAAGGCCTACATTGTTGAAGAGACAAACCACATTCCAGATCAGAAATCCTGATTTTGTTAGGGTCGTACTTCTCCCCAAATAGTTCAATAGATTCAATGCAATCTCAACCAAATATTGGCATTTTTTTCGGTGGAAACAAGCAGTTTGATTCTAGAATTTACAAAGATCCTAAAATAGCTAAAGCAACTTTGAAAAAGAAGAAGAAATTTGGAGAATATAATATCTAAATTCAAGGCTTATGAGGCTATAGTAAGCAGGAGGTTGGCATAGAGATAGACACAAAATGGAAAGGAACAGAATAGAAAATACAGAATATACATATCTATCTATCTATCTATCTATCTATCTATCTATCTATCTATCTATCTATCATCTATCTGTCTATGTATCATCTGTCTGTCTATCTGTCTATCTATAGATATATATAGATATATATGTAGTTAAGATATAGATATCTACATAAAGTTGATTTTGGAAAAGAGATCAAGCTATTCAATGGGGGGGGAATAGATATTTTATCAACTAATGGTGCTAGAATAGTTGACACAATCAATAGTGGGTTTTCAATAGATATTATTTTACAAATAAAAATAATTGTGGCTGAAGAGTTGATAATTTACTCAATGTCACCCAGGTAAACATTTGAAGCTGGATTATTTGATTCCAAAGTCTATGGCTTTTCATCATTTTGTTGTCATCTGTTATAAAAGCTAGTATTTTCCACTATTTCCTTTATAAAAACATGTCCTTTATTCCTAATTGATTTCAAGCTCTTCAAGGATGCTGTGTCTTATCTTTCTTCGTATCTTTGGTGTGAAGCTTAATTGTTTGTTGATGATAATGATCCATATATAATTTTGTTTGATTCTGTGGTCGACTGGTTATAGATAAAATATGTTTGAAGAGAATCTTCTATGAGAGGGGAGCACAATCACAGAGGAATATGGTTCTTAATCACTGGATGCTAGGAGTCCTCACCCTTCCTTCTCTGTGTTACACATTCATCGTTACTCTTGAATTCCCAATCGCCAGTAGGGAATGAGCTGTCTGATGCTACCCAATCATATATATTTAGAAGAGGAATTTAGAAGTCTTATTTCCCAGATGAAGTGAGTATAATGATCTTAACCTCTTTCCCAGTATCCTTGAAATATTTTCCAGAAGGTTAATTGTAGAAATAATTCCGTTCTCAGATTCAAACTGACCTAACACGGTAGTCATGGGTCTTAGCTGAAACGTCATGGGCANGTAATTCCGTTCTCAGATTCAAACTGACCTAACACAGTAGTCATGGGTCTTAGCTGAAACGTCATGGGCATTATTTGGACAAGCTTACCTGAGTTGAAGGGTGGGGGTAGAGCCCACTCAATGAAAGGTTGCCGGTCAAAGGTGTTGGCCCGCTGGCACTTCTCCACATCGCCATCATTTTGGATCATGTCCACAATCTCCTGTGTCCAGGTTGTACCTAGGGGCAATACTTACTGTCAATTCCATCTACTCACTGCACAGTTCAATTCGTTTCTTGATTATTTATGTATTCAGTAAAATTTATACGTGCTGAGTGTTAACCAGAATCAGCTTACTTACCGCCTCGTCTTTAATCCCCAGTGCCTTGCATAGGGCTTTGCACCTCGTAAAGATAGTCTGAGCCAATGAATACTGAATCAAATGATTGTAGGAACATACAGAGATGAGTTATCCATTGTTCTTGTCTTATAATGTTTACAATATTTTTAGAGGACATAAGTAGGACAGTGACTGCTTCTTGCCTAGCTTATATCCATTCTTCCTTTCTTCCTCAAGTTAATAGATCCTTAATTTTTAGCTAGGCATATAACTATTTCCTTCACAGGCAGTATTCTTCAATCTTTCTTGGATGATGTGGCCATGCCATTTTGGAAAGTTGTCTTTAAAGAAAAGG
>NW_027527806.1:0-523 GCF_008692635.1 Crocuta crocuta
TGATAAATTACAGCATCCCTTCTTAATAAAGACTCTAGAGAAAGTCGGGTTGAAAGAATTTACTTAAACATCATAAAAGCCATCTATGAGAAACCCTCAGCTAACATCATCCTCAACGAGGAAAAACTGAGAGCTTTCCCCCTGAGGTCAGAAACACGACAGGGATATCCACTCTCGCCACTGTTGTTTAACATAGTGCTGGAAGTCCTAGCATCAGCCATCAGACAACAAAAGGAAATCAAAGGCATCAGAATTGGCAAAGAGGAAGTCAAACTTTCACTCTTCNGTGATACTCTAACATAGAAAACCTGACACATTCCACCAGAAGCCTACTAGAACTGATCCACGAATTCAGCCAAGTTGCAGGGTACAAAATCAACGTACAGAAATCGGTTGCATTTTGATACACCAGCAATGAAGCAACAGGAAGAGAAATCAAGAAACTGATCCCACTCACAATTGGACAAAAAAACATAAGGTACCTAGGAATAAACCTAACCAAGGATATAAAAGATCTGTATGA
>NW_027527807.1:0-3454 GCF_008692635.1 Crocuta crocuta
TGCTCATGCTGTCTCTCTCTTAAAAATAAATAAAACATTAAAAAATTTTTTTTTAAAGACCAAAAGTAGATGTTACACAAATGAAATATAAAATTCCAATCAAGATATTTAAAATGTTCAACTCTAGGGGCGCTTGGGTGGCTCAGTCAATTAAGTGACCGACTTTGGCTCAGGTTATGATCTTGCCCTGCCCTGGGCTCTGAGCTGATTGTGTGGAGCCTGCTTGAGATTCTCTCTCTTTTTCTCTCTGCCTCTCCTACACTCTCTCTCTCAAAAATAAATCAACATTTAAAAAAAATAATAATGAAAAAAAAAAAGAATGACCAACATTTTTTAAAAGTGTTTTTTCTGCATCCATCCATCCATCCCCCTCACTCTCTGGTCTTTTTTCCTCTCCTTCCTTCAAGTCTTAAAGAAATCTGTATTCCCTCTCCTGTCCTAGGTTTACTTCCCTTGCTGCCGAGGACCATCGTTCTATCAAGAATTATCTCCCTCTTGGGCGCCTGGGTGGCTCAGTCCGTTAGGCAACCGACTTTGGCTCAGGTCATGATCTCACGGGTAGTGAGTTCGAGCCCCACATCAAGTTCTGTGCGGACAGCTCAGAGTTTGGAGCCTGCTTCAGATTCTGTGTCTCCCCCTCTCTCTCAAATATAAATAAATGTCAAAAAAATTAAAAAAAAAAAAAGAATTATGTCCCTCTTAAAGCTCTGTCTTCCGCTTCACTTGGGCTCCTTTCTCTCCACCCTTACACATGATCACCTTCCTCCTAGCCCCAAATCACTCTCATTTACCCTATTCTCATTCCGATACCACCTTTCACCATGAACATCTTTTAAGTATAGTCTACACATACTTCCTCCGCCTCTTTACCAACCACTCCTTAAACCTTCACGATCTGGCTTTCAAATCCATTACTGATAACGCTTTCCTGAAATTGCCACTTCTAATTGCCTACTCAAAGTACTTGCCGCCTGCCTGTCCTTAACATCGCCACCCCATAAGCAGCATTGGCTGGTACCGATCAAGCTCTTTTGAGAAACCATGGCTTCGGTGGCAGACATTGCCCCTCTCTACTTCTGGCTTCCCTGTCCCCCTCTCCCGACACCCGGATCGCCCTTCCACCGGTGATATTTACAGTCTCTGCTTCTTCTCTCTTTTCTTCTCTCTCTAGACTCTCGGCAATTCAGGCCTCTATTTCCACCTCTCCTGCTTCTCTCTTCCAAGTCCCTGCTCAACCTTTACCTCCCCCATGCCTGGCGTGCACATCAAACTCCACCTGCAGAAGGTCAAAAATCTCTCCCCTCAACCAAACCTACCCTTCTTCCAAACTCGTGTGTTTCTATACATGGTACCATCTAAGTTTCCCCCCTTCAAATACTCACATGGTGTGGAGAAGCAGTCTTTTCCACACCCAGTGCCAAAGCCTCAGCTCAGGCTCTGGCTATTTTTTGCCCAGAGAGATGAAGAAGGCGGTATATTGCATCTTCATATTGAATTGGTTTTTTGCGGGCAATGGACCTCCTTGGCGGCTGTAGAACTGTGAATGGGAAGTTTCCCATTACCTGCCGCAAGCACCTTATTAGAAACGCAGCATAGATATCTTATAACTCTTCCAGGATCTATTTTCTTACTTAGTTTTATTTAAAAGACAGCCCACCCAGTTTCCAGAAGCCTACCACTGAGGTGGAATTTGAGGAAACAGAGCAACTTTGGCACAGAGGCAGAGAGGAATAGCCCTCAAATCAACTTGCTAATTAAGGACAGGACCCAGACATGGGTTATATCCCAAGTGTGACATTTGAGGAACTTCCCACGGTAGCTGGCAATTCTTGCTGACTAGGAGTGAAACTTTTGAAAAGCATTATTTAAAGTGGATAGATGCAGGGGCGCCTGGGTGGCTCAGGCAGTTAAGCGTCCAACTTTGGCTCAGGTCATGATCTCACAGTTCATGGGTTTAAGCCCCACATCGGGCTCTGTGCTGAGAGCCCAGAGCCTGGAGGCTGCTTCGGATTCTGTGTCTCCCTCTCTCTCTGCCCCTCCCCCACTCATGCTCTGNGTCTCCACACTCTAGTGAAAGTTCCAGTATAATAACAACTCGGAATGTGCCCTCTCAGTATGTTTCTTCATGGCTAAAGAATTATATGCAAGTTACACATACACACCTCCAAATACATATTTCATAAAAATGATATTTCTAGTACACTTTTTTGCATCTTATTTTCATACATACTGGTAGAGTGCTATTTCATTCTTTTTGATGTCTGCGTAATATTCCACTGCACTGATGTATAGGTGACCCTTGAACAGTTTGGGTTAGGATTGCATGGGTCTGCGTATCTGCAGCTTTTTGGGGATAAATACAGTATAGCATTGTAAATGTTTTTTCTCTTCATTATGGGTTTTCAAAGAACATTTTCTTTTTCTCTGGCTTACTTTATTGTAAGAATACGGTACATGATACATAGAACATACAGAATATGTGTTAATTAACTTTATGTTATCGGTAAGGCTTCCAGTCAATAGCAAGCTGTTAGTAGTTAAGTTTGGAGGGATTGAAAAGTTACATGTGGTGGATTTTTGACTGCATGGGGGTTGGTGCCCATAACTCCCATGTAGTTTCAAGGGTCAACCGTATTACAAATTTATTCAAGCATCCTCCCTATTTATAGAATTCTCTTTGTTTTCATTTCTGGGGGGTGGGTAGCAGATGGATCTGTGTGTGTGTACAAAGAATTCTGTAATAAACGTGCTTGTATGTAGAATCCTGTGTATTGTGCTTTTATTTCCATGGGACATATTCTCACGAGCAGGATTGTTGAGGTGAAGCGTATTGTAGAATCTTTCAACATCCATTCAGGAAGACGTAGTATCACTTTTTTTATGGGGTGGGGGACAGAGAGGGAGAAAGAGAGGGAAAAGGGAGAGAGACGTAGGTGTCCACATCTGGGCCTTGTGTGTTTACCCAGAGCCGGCCCGAGTTCACTCAATTTGGGACTCGAACTCACCAACTGAGAGATCATGATGTAAGTCGAAGCCAGATGCTTTACGACTGAGCCACCCAGGTGCCCAGAACTCGTATCACTAAAAATTTTTCACCTGTGTGATGGAAACAACCTGATACTCCATTATCACTTTAGTTTGAGCCTCCTTGATCGCTAGTGAATTTGAGCATCTTGTCATAAGTTTTCTTGGCCTTTTGTATTGATTACCATCTCTTCACATCCTTTGCTGATTTTTTTCTGGGGTGTTCATCCCCTGTTTAATTTGCAAGATCTCTTGGTATATTGTCTGTCCTTTGCGTTACAGGTAATTTTATACATCTATTTCTTATCTGTAGACATTGTGTACAGTTTCTTTATGGAAGAAACCATATAGAAAGATAGAGAGGATATAGAAGTTTTAAATTCATACAACATCTAGTGAGTCTACATTTTCTTTAATTGCTTCTGAGTAT
>NW_027527807.1:3488-7280 GCF_008692635.1 Crocuta crocuta
CTTCTGAGTATCCAGTCTTGTTCTCTGCTTTGTCCATGCAGTTTCCCGGAACTTCTTGCAAGATTTTTATTACTTTGTTTATATTTAAGTCTTCCTCTGTAGCTTATTTTAATGTATGATAAAAGTGTCCACGCAATATTATTTTCCTCTAGAAAGATATGACATGTATAATCCTTTATGAGATCACCTTTTTCCTCAATAAATTAAAATGTCATTTTGTAGGACCAGATATCCAGACACATTATAAAGCCACCACGATCTAATTAAATCAACATACTATTAGCATTGGACCAGGCAAATTAGATAAATGGTACAGAAAAGAGAGTCATATACTTGCTGCATCGACAGACTAAATTTTCCATGGCGTTCTCTCCCTCCTTTGAGTTTCCAAAGGGGTAGAGGAAGCAAGGCATGGAAAGCACTTAGCACAGTGCCTGGCACCTAGCCAGCCTGTAATAAACAAGCCTGCTATTATATCTGATCTCTTGACACCTATACTGTCTTGGATACACATAGATTGCCCTTAGAGAACTTGTTTCTTCCAAGTTTTAAATTTAGATTCTAGGCAGGTAACATCCAGTGCGATACTGGTTTCAGGAGTAGAATTCAGTGATTTGTCAATTACATGCACCACCCAGTGCACTTCATCATGTGCCCTGCCTTTAAAGAATTAACTAGAATTTTTCCTTACAGGCAATAGCCAATTGCTTTGGCAGTTTTCACTCTACCCACTTTCAGGATCTAGGCGGACTGAGTCCTCTGTCCTCTGGGGTGGACTCCTACCACTGGTTGCGAGGAGCTGTCCCTGTGAGCCTCGCCTCTGCTGGGACATGCCCTTGGTCAGTTACACCTCCTATTCATTGAGGATCCCCGCCCTGGGCATTTCCATGGATACATTTGCCTTCTCTCTCTAATGCGTAGCAATCCTTGGCACAGTATACGATACACAGTGACTTATTCTGGGTCATTTTGTTTTTATAAAATCCATCAACTACTGGGATAAAAATGTTCATCTTTAGGAGTTATTTTAGAATTACTTTTAAATAGGTTAGTACTTTTAATCACTTGTTTCTTTAGTCTATTTATTTATTTTGAGAGAGAGAGCGTGCGCACAAGTGAGGCAGGGGCAGAGAGAGGGAAAGAGAGAATCCCAAGCAGGCTCCACACGGTCAGTGTGGATCCCCATGGGCTCGAACCCATGAAGCTGAGAGATCATGACCTGACCTAGTCGGACGCTTAACCGACAGAGTCACCCAGAGGCCCCAATAATTTATTTTTATCACAAAAATTTTTTAAATATTTATTTTATGCCATTTGTTGAAGAAACAAGAGGAAAGAGGACCCCAGCATAAATTTGTTAAAAAATCTTTTTCTTACAAGGAAACGTAAAATTTTGATTAACACGAACCTTACTAAGACTTCGGTGAATCAATTTCTATTCTCAGCTTTGGAGATGAGGGGGAAGTAGAAAACAGCAATGTCAAAAACCTCAAGATACAAGAAAGAATTTCTTTATTTTTTTAAATGTTTTTATTTATTTTTGAGAGAGAGAGAGAGAGAGATACAGCGTGAGCAGGGGAGGGTCAGAGAGGAAGATACAAAATCTGAAGGCAGGCTCCAGGCTCTGAGCTAGCTGTCAGCACAGAGCCTGACACGAGGCTCGAACCCACGAACCGTGAGATCATGACCTGACCCGAAGTCAGACGCTTCACTTACTGAGCCACCCAGGAGCCCAGCAAGAATTCCTTTACAGTGTAGGGCTTCTATATATAGTATAGGACTCCCAGTTAAATCTGAGATACACAGTGAAACTTTTCGGCATAACTATGTCTGAAATATTGCAGAGAGCAATACTTAAACCAAAGAATTGTTTCTCTACAATTGAAATTGAACAAAGGGNAAAAATCTACGTTTCGTGGGACACTTGGGGAGTCCTGACTGAGTCACTGGGATGCCCCCAAGTTAAAGTTCTGAGGACTTCCTGTATACACGGTGGAGATTCAACAGATGCTTGTTGACCTGATTACATAATGGTGATTACTAACAGTTACTGTTCGGTCACTGGGGTTTTTTTAACACCTGAAAAAAATGATGTAAACTTAGAATTCTGACGACAAGGCAGCCACAAGAGGCGGTTTCTGATTAACCCTTGATTAACCACATAGAAAAAGCTCGCCCGTTTGAGAGAGCGTCTCCTGGCGCTGCTGAAAAGGCACTTAAAACTCCTCTCGGCTTATATGTGTGAGCTTTCTAACTTTTTGGCGTGGTGCTTGAATCTCACAACTTGTGTGTGTGTGTGTGTGTGTGTGTGTGCGTACGTGGGGGGATGGTTAGAGGCAGGGGGCAGGAGAGCCAAGGCAAGAAATGTAAGGCCAATGAATGGAAAACAAAACACTTGAAAACTTTTCTTCCTGCTACATTTCATGGGGAGTTAATGGCTTTTTTAAAGTACTTTCAAAATCAGAATTAGCCAATGCAGGGTAGCAGGCACAAATATGGCCTCTAGTGTTCTTTTAAGGACGGGATCAAACGAAGACGCTCTTCTACATGCTCTTTATGAAAGAGCGGGAGAACCAATGTGATGTTTAGTTTCTTGGAGGAAACTGAAAAAAAAAATAATCCCATATTACCACAATACACCATGAGTTCAATGCAAATGGAAAAGACTGGTGGCTTATTAATAGGCTGTCCCTGTAGCAAGCTGGCCTTCCCGGCTTCAGTTTGAAATTGATTATTTTAATACAGAATTCCTGAATGAAAGAGGTTCTTGGCCTTTTCCTGGGCTGTTGAATAATGTATGTGGGAGAAAGCAAATAGCAGCAGAGGGTCTCAGCTGCGGGAACAATGGTGCACCCCCAGAGCTGAGGGGGCACGTTAGTTTATCATCGCCTTGTCAATCCTCCTAGCCTGGGAATCGTGGGGCAGCCTGGAAAGCAGCAGCTGCCCGACGTGTGGTGAACTGACCGGGGCACTTTAAAGAGACGACTCCATTTACCCATCTGAAAACAAGATATTGATTTTCCTCCGGCTCTGGAGAGAAAAGAGCCGTCCTGAAAATATATGGAGACCACCATTTATCCAGGCACCTCCCCCGACCATCACACCACCCCAACTGTTTTCTTGGCTTCCTCTCCACAAAGTTCCATTTTTCCCTCCTTCACCTGGGGTGAGAAGAAAGCAACTCCCCCTTTTCTGCCTTGTGTGAATGTACGGCTCAGAGTACTTTTAAGCTGCAACTGGAAAAGTGCGTAATGAGTGGCATCGGGGGATATAGTTTGTGAATTAGAAATCAATTTTCTCCGTCCACATGGAAACGACGTATTACAGGGAACTTCAGGCCGGCACTTTGCAGCGCTCTCACCTCAAGCTGTGTGCATCTTAAGTCATTAAGGCAAAGACTGTAGCATCCTAGAACAATAACTGCTCCTCAGATGTCCTTGCCATGAAATTTGTCCTTCGTATGGAAAGAGCTAAAAGGTCTTAGCACCCAGATCGGACGGGGGCACAAAATGGAACTGGTTTTGTCATAGCAAGCATCCCTGAGTACTCCTTAGACCTGCAGGGCTTTAAAAGCAACGTACTAAGTAAGAGCAAGGGGAGAGATGAAGCTCTGAATCGAGGCGACCCAAAGATCAAGCCCCTGGGAGGTGACTTGAATTACTCCACGTGCTTCAAAAGACTGGAAGTGTGTTCGTGCCAATCCCAATTTCTTTAATGGCTCATATCTTTGTGGGCCCCAAAATCCTACCAGGCTGCTAAGACTATAGTTGATGTAGTACATCTTTCTCAAGA
>NW_027527807.1:7401-7939 GCF_008692635.1 Crocuta crocuta
ACTCCGTCACCAAAGCCAGAGATGAGGCAGAGAGAGACTCCTATTCCTGCATTTTCAATATGGCCTTTTTTTTCCCCCCTGGAAAATTCCCGGTCCCTACCATCGCTGTGGGAACCTAGGGAACACCAAGGAAAAGGATTAAGGGGAGAGAATAAAAGGACTCGTAAACAGCAAAGAGGCAAAACCCAGGCTTCACTGCCGGCAAGGTGAGTCGGAGAGCGCTGGCCTTAACCCAGTTTGCTCTCCGCCCAGGATCCAGAATCCAAGCTGAACCTTGTGAGCGGCCCCAGTTGTCGAGCTCTCTGTTATGCTAAACAGCCCCGGAGGTGGACTGGCCCAACCATCTGCTGGAGCCATGCATAAATCGAGGGAAGGTAGAGCGGTGCGGCATGTGTATAATGCAGGCTACATGGGAAAAAGCAAAAGCGCGTCATTGAACAGCAGCAGAGAGCGACGACCAGAGAACAGAACGCGGTGGGCAGAGCTTAGTGTTCCGATTATTATTAATGTTAATAACCACGCGCGGGGGAACTCCAGG
>NW_027527807.1:7955-18444 GCF_008692635.1 Crocuta crocuta
CTCCAACTTTCTGATCTATGTTTTTCTGGCATTCCTTTGTGGATTTTCTTTCCTACCTTTACCATTCATACATGGCATGGTCCCTTCCACTTCACAAACAGGCAGCTTCAAATTACTGGAGAGTGTCTGAAGTCTGTGAAGTCTGTTCCTTTGAATAGCATGTAGATATTTGAAAAGTTTTCGTGGAATTTAAAATTAATTTGATGATTTAGGAGGACCTAATATGCCCTGACTACTTAGGGACATCCTTACTTTGAAGGCAGGAGAGGAAGACGGGGTAGGGGGAGGGCAAATATCAGAATGAGGATGGGGAGTCACTACCCCAAATGAAGAGAGCATGTGTCAGAGTCAAGCCATTCTAAGGGACAGTCTACATCCCGGGCTCCAATCTGGCAGCCCGTTTTAATTCTCAGATGTGCTTTGTCTAGATCATAGTGGTGTTTTCATTTTAATGTTGATTTTGAATAGCTCTAGATATGACATATGCTGTCTAGTTTGCCGCAGACCTCACCACTCTTTATCACATTGTACGCGTCTGTTTCCTTGTGTTTCCATCTCCGCCTGGTCCTTGCAGGCACTTACAATTCCTGCTGTGATGTCGAGATATCCTGGAAAACCTCACTTCCTCCCAGGATCCTCCAAACCAATGCTTCTTAACTATGAGGGAGTTTTCTTCCCAGAGGACATTTGACAATGTCTACAGACATCTTTAATTGTAGTCACTGTAAAGGGGGTTGTTGCATTCCTGGCGTCTAGCAAGTTGAAGCCGGAGATGCTGTTAAACATCCTGCAAGGCACAGGGAAGTCCCCCACAATTATCCAGCCCGCGACGTTAGGAATGCTGAGATTGAGACACTCTGCTCTAAACCAGGGCTCGGACTTGCACCATCGGTCCCGCAGAAAATGCAAATCCTATGGAGAGAACTAATGTTCTATGCTGTTGGCCCTTCACTTCTAAGTGCCAAGAAAACATCTGTGAATGGGATTAACCAGAGCACGGGAGATGAAGAGGAGGAAAAATAGGACATGAAGGACCTCAATCACAAGTTCTAATGAGGGGGAGGGGCACCTGGGTGGCTCAGTTGGTTAAGCGTCCGACTTCAGTTCAGGTCACCATCTCATGGCTCCTGGGTTTGAGCCCCGCGTCGGGCTCTGTGCTGACAGCTAGCTCAGAGCCTGGAGCCTGCTTCCGATTCTGTGTCTCCCTCTCTCTCTGCCCCTCTCCCTGCTTGTTCTCTGTCTTTCGTGCTCTCTCTCAAAAATAAATAGACATTAACAAATTTTTTTTAAAAAGCCACAAGTTCTGATGGTAGTCTTTCGCCATTAAATAGTCAAGATTGTTCCAGAGAGAGAACTCACATCAAATGCTTCTCAGTAGCCCCACCTTTAATAATCATGCAACATTAACTAAAGTTGATGACTTCCTCTGTGAGGGGCACTGTCCTTGCTGCTTTACATGAATGATCTCATTGCATCTCACAACAATCCTATGAGGCAGATGAGAAAACCAGAGCGCAGAGAGATTAAGTAACCGGCTCCAAGTCACACAGCTGGTGAGCAGTAAAACTGGAACTTGGAAACTTGCTTTACTGACTCCAGGAATCAAGCTCTTAGCCCAGAGTAGGGCTCACTCTATTCTGAACGTTTACCCTGAGCTAGAACGCTACCTTAAGTGCTTTGCCCAAATTATCTCACTTAATTGTGAGAAAATCCCACGAAGTATATATTATCGTCCCCATCAAACCGGTGAGGACACTGAGGACTAGAGAGGCCTCACAAGTAGAACTTGAATACTCTGTCTGCTGGACTTCTTAAGTCCACAGTCAAAGCCCAAAAACGTCAGTCCCTCAGGCTCCTGCACTGGAGGCAGGGACATGCAATGGATAAAGCACTGAACTTAGACCAGAGAACCCACTTCAGAGCCCTGACAGAGCCACAATCTTAACGGGGGCCCGATCTCAGTCAAGTCCCTGGAGCCAGGGGCCCTGCACACTCCCCAGGGGAAGACAGGAGCCAGGCCGTGGCCCCTGGTTTCCTATAGTTAGCTTCAATGTGTTTAGAGGAAAGCCCACTGCCTGTGGACAAAGCAATGAGGAAATCTGGTCGGTCTAGCAAAGACACTCTCCGTCAAAAGAGATGAACCAGAAACACTGAACTGCTCTATCTCAAAAAGCAGCCAGGAGCCCCATTAATGGCTTCCAAGATAAAGATAGACACATTAATTCTGACCCTATTCTTCCTCAATTATCACATCCTGTTACTTTAATCTGAGCATCTTTCAAAGTCAACTCCTTCTACTAACAACGCCTAACAAAGTCCTGATTTTCCAAAACATAAATTGATGATGATATCGACCTAATCTTAATATTTATTTGTTTGTTTGTTTATTGAGGGGGAGGAGAACATGAGGAGAGTAGGGGCAGAGAGAGAGGGAGACAGAGAATCCTAAGCAGGCTCCACACCACCAGCACAGAGCCCAACTTGGGGCTCGAACTCATGGACCACAAGATCATGACCTGAGCCAAAGTCGGACGCTTAACTGACTGAGCCCCCCAGGCTCACAATTCTTGATTTCAGGTCAGGTCATGCTCCCAGGGTCGTGAGATCGAGCTCTGCGTTGAGCTCCACACTCAGTGGAGTGTGGTTCTTTCTCTCCTTCAGCCCCTCCCCTGCTCGTGCACACATCCACTCACTCTCTCAAATAAAAATTTTAAAAAGTTAAAAAAAATTGTAGCTATTATCTACAAAGCACAAGGATTGCATCTAGTCTTCTTTTATTTTGCTCATATAATTCCCAATAAATGTTGGCCATTATTATCATAGGTTGATAAGGACCACTATAAGGCAATGTGGTATTCTAAAAGGAGCACGGGAGCTGGAGTTAGATTTAGATCCAAATCCCACCTCTTTCTTTACAGGTTATGATCATGAATAAGTCACAATGTCCGTTTCTTCATCTATAAGATGTGAATTTAAACAGTACCTACATCCCAGAGTGGTGAGAATTAAATGACATAATACTAAAGGACATGACCTACAGTACACACTTATTATTTAATGCCAAAATGTATGTACTCACACCTCCTGATCATTCACTGTAGTAATCAAAGTGATTGGTTGCCTAGGAATGACATAGGGATAACCTATGAAAAATTCTGTTAGAAACCTCATTTATAGTCATTTGTACCTAGTCCAGATCAGTAGTTTGCCACTTATAATTTCCAGCATGGAAACTTGGATCCTTTTACTGTATGGTCTCCTCTACCCATGATTTCTGTGTTTGCAAATCTCACCATAAGTCTGCTCAGTTAAAAAGATGAGAGATTATAGTTGATGAATATCATTGTGTCTCTTTTTTTTTCTAATTAATACGAGTTAAATGTTTCTACACTAGAACTTCAGAATAATCCAAGGGTTCATGAAACCATGAGAGCAGACATGTCTACACCATTCATAAACCAGAAGCTCTAAGTAGGTCAAATCAATGTATAAGAAGTATTTCTTCCGCCTTCTCTTTTGTGTATTCAGTCAACAGTAAAATGCGTTTTGTAAATCTTTGCTGCTTCAAAAATTGCCAGTTACCAAAGAAAATGCCCTTTGCGACCTGGGCGACTTAAGCATAATCATCCTTTGACCAGTTCCGGTCAATCTGGGCAGCGGGCCACTTATGTGAGGGAAACCAGGAGGCCTGGCATTCACTGTGGACCCGGACTGTCGAGGTACTGAATGTGTTGTCAGAAGAACAATTATCTCTAGACATTTATTTTGTCAAGACCAGGGTTTGGTAAAGAATACTTCAGAGAGTGATACTGGACAGCCATTGAGATATGTATTCAAGTCCCTGAAACACAAAGCAATGCTTTGTTAACTATCATTTGCATAGTAGAGACCTTACATCTTATGGGGGCTGTGAGGCTTGGGAAGACGAGTTACAGGTGCTGAGAAGCATCTCAGACTCTCCAGGAGCGGATGTATCTTGAAAAACATCGAAGGTACCGATAGGTTTTGTAGTACAAGTTAAAAGCAAATGAAGATCCACACGATATTCTTGGCTGGGGCCAATATGTGGACGATAGAGTAAGAAAGTAGGACTGAGACCATGAGTTGAAACAGGTCAAGAAGCTCTCGCAGAGAAGCTAAGCATACAGGCTTGGAATCTGACAATCATCCTATGCAGTCAATAGTCAATATTTGTTGAGCAAGTATTACATAGCCGACACTGTTCTTGGACGTAAAGAGACAGCAGTGTACAAGGAAGATGACACCTACCTTGGGCAAGATAGGTGACCTCTCTAAATCTCAGTGTTCACATCCCTAAGTCAAGAAAAATATTCATTATTCCTCTCTCACAGGGTTGCTGTGAGGATTAAAGGAAGGCAGAGCATATAAGGTGTTTTGCATTGTCCGCTGCAGAACAGACACCTAATAAATGAAATAATTAGCCTGCTGGGGGAATAAGTGGGTCATCAGCTCAGCTCTGAAAAACGTATAGGGTTTTGATAGGCAGAGGCAAAAAGAAGACGTTCAAGTAGAGAGAGCAGCATTAATTAATTAAGTCACTCATGCAAAGAAACTTTTTGAGTGTCTATGATATTGGCATTCATAGGCATATTTCACTTACATGAATTCAGCAATACGCAGTAGGAGAGAATTGTTTAAATAGTACGGGCAAATCCTCCCACCATTACACTCAATTAATATATACCCTGGGTCAAGTGAGAGATAAGAGGCAGGAATCTGTTCTTCCAACTCCTAGTGCGAACAGCTTGCTTTGCTGAGTGTCATTCTTTTGTTTAAAGATATATATTTTTTTCATATGGTATGCCCAACAGGAAGTGTAAGCCAACTACTTAATTTGAGGGTCAAACAAAAAGAACACCCGAGCGATCTGTGTCCACACCAAAAGGCAGGCTGGCCATGCTGGACTTGGTGAGAGATGGATGTCATTCTCTGTTGTGGCATCTTCCTAAGGTATCATCAAAAGTAATTCTGACCATGTGATTTTCATGTTACATATGGACTCTAGGACCGGTCCCGTGGGTAAGAAGTGACTTCACTATTGTGTGCCAGGTATCATGCCAGATGCTGGAGATACGGTGGTAAATGGCACAGACATAGCCTCCAGCAAGACACTTACCAAAGAAAGGGCTCAGAGGTTGAGGTAGGGGTGGACAGTGAGCAGATGCTTTGCCTGACTTAGGGGATCTAATTAGAGAAAAGTCAGGAGATAGCCCTGAAAAGGAAAGTTAGTGTCAGGTGGTTGAAGATGTCAAATGTAAACTAAACAGTTTTGGAGCTCTTTACACTATTCCTTCTTCAGGTGGGTTGAGACATGTTCAAAGTAGTTATTAGGCAGCAGAGGATGGATCTTACGACAGTTTTCAAGATAAAAGACATTTCCCCCCCCAAGAAACCACTAGCAATGGCCGATTTAATCTGAATAAATAAATTAATGCAACGGCTGAAAGCCTGCCTCCCACTGTATACATAGAGTTAAATCAAAATGGATTGATGACCTAAATGTAAGAGCTAAAACCATAAAACTCTAAAAAGAAAATAGGTATATCTCTTTATGACCGTGTATTTGGCAGTGGATTTTGACACAACACTGAAAGCATGAGCAACAAAAGAAAAATAAATAGATAAATTGGATTTTATCACAGTTTAAAACTTCTGTCCCTTGGAGGACACTATCAAGAAAGTGAAAAGACATGGGGCACCTGGGTGGCTCAGTCGGCTAAGCGTCTGACTTCGGCTCAGGTCATGATCTCACAGTCTGTGAGTTCAAGCACCACATTGGGCTCTGTGCTGACAGCTCAGAGCCTGGAGCCTGCTTCAAATTCTGTCTCTCTCTCTCTCTCTCTGCCCCTCCCCACTCACGTTCTGTCTCTCTCTCAAAAATAAATATTTAAAAAAAAGAAAATGAAAAGACAAGACACAGAATGGGAGAATGTATATGCACATCACATCTCATAAGGGTCTAGTAACCAGAATATATAAAGAACTCATACAGCTCAACAGCAAAAAGACAGACAACTGAATTTAAAAATGGGCAAACATCTTGAATAAACATTTCTACAAAGGAAATATACAAATGGCCAATAAACACATGAGATATTTAACACCATCATCATTAGGGAATTACAAATCACAGTGAGATACCACTTCACACTCACTAAAAATGCCCATAATAAAAAAGAGAGACAATAATAATAAATGTTGACAAGGATATGGAGAAATTGGAACCCTCATACATTGCTGATGAAAATGTAAACTGGTATAGAAAACAGTTTGGTGATTCCTCAAAACGTTGAACATAGAGTTACCATGTGACCCTGAAATTTCATGCCTATGTATATAACAACAACAACAACAACAAAACCTGTTATTCAAACAAAAACTTGCACACAAATATTCACAAGAGCACCGTACACAATAATCAAAAGCGGGAAACAATCTAAATTTCCATCAACTGATGAATGGAAAAACATGAGTGGATTACTATACAGTCATAAAAAGTCATGAAGTTCTAATACCTGCTGTAGCATGGACACACCTTGAAAACATTAAGTAAAAGACGCCAGACAAAAAAGTCATATTTTATATGATTGCATTTGTAAGAAATATCTACAATAATCAAATGTATAGAAGATTGGTGGTTTTTAGGTGTTGGGGGAAGTTGGAAGTAATTGTTTAATGGGTACAGGCTTTCTCTTTGGGGTGATGAAATATTTTGGAAGTAGATAGAGGCTTTGGCTGCACAACATTGTGAATGTACTAAATGCCACAGAATTGGACACATTAAAATGGATAAATCTGTTTTGTGAATTTTTTTTGACAGAGAGAGAGGGCGTAAGTGAGTGAGGGGGAGAGAGAGAGAGAGAGAGTGTGTGTGTGTATGAATTTTATGTCAATAAAAAATGTATACAGGAAAAGAATGAAAAGATGGAAAAGTTCAAAAGAGATTCAGAAGCTATAAAAATAAACCAAATTCAGAAACTATAAAAATAAACAAAATCCTAGAAGTAAAAAATATAATATCTGAATAAAAAATTCATCTAATTTTTAAAAAATTTACAGTAGATTGGAGCACAACAGAAATAAGAATCAATGAACTTGAAGATAGGTCAATAAATTCATCCTAAAGAATGGAAAAAGAAAAAATACTGAAAAAAATTATAGGCTCAATTACCTTTGAAGCAAATTCAAGGACACTGAGATACATGACATTGTAATTCCAGAGACAGAAAGAGTCAGGGGGAAAAAATGATTTAAAGTTTGACTCAAATCAGCAGCCCACAGATCCAGGAAAATGAGTGAACCCCCAAAAGAAAATCTCACTCAAACTTAGTGCCATAGACAAACTGCTGCAAAGATAAAGAAAAAGTCTGAAAAGCAGTCAGAGAAAAGAGACACATTATGAACAGGGAAACAAGAAGAATTACAATGACTTCCTATCAGACACAACAGACGCCTAAAAATCAAAGAATGATTGCATTAAAGTGCTAAAATTTTTTTAAAAAATGCTATTGATGTATCAATCTATGTTCAGTAAAATCCCTTTGCAAAACTCAAGGCAAAACAAAAACATTTTTAGATAAATAAAAGCTGAGAAAAATTGTTGACAGCACATCCACCCTATGAAAATCCTAAGGTAAGTTTACCGGGCTGAAGGGGTAATTATAATGAGATGGAAATTCAGATATAGGTAAGCAATGGAGAGCATTGGAAATGCTAAGTAGGTAACAAGTACAAAACACAATTTTTCTTTCTTTCATTAAAATTTTTAAAGGTAATTGAGTGTTAAACTAAAAAATAGCAAAAATGTCTTTGGAGTTTTATATGACAATGATAGCACTAAGGACAACAGGGATGTAAATGCAATGATATTATTGTAATATTATTAGACATTAATTGGTATAATATTTCTGTGTAAAACGTGGTAAGCTAAAGATGCATATTGCAATCCCTACAACAATTAAAAAACCAATAATACCAAAAGCTATTGCTAAAATGCCAATAGAAGAAATAGAATGAAATACAACAAGTATTCAGTTGATCCAAAAGAAGACAGAAAAGAAGGAAAAAAATAAATAACCAATGGAAAAAATAAAAAAGAATTAAAGAATAGACTTAAACATAGTCATATCAATAATTCCATTAAGTATAACTAGATTAAGCACTTCAACTAAAAGACAGATATTGATGGATTCAATTTAAAAAATCAACATCTAACTATATGCTCTTTTTTAAATTTATTTTTTAAATATAATTTATTGTCAAGCTAGGTAACAGACAGTGTATACAGCGTGCTTTTGGTTTCGGGGGTAGAGTCCCATGATTCACAATAGCCAGTGCTCAGCTCAACAAGTGCCCTCCTCAATGCCCATCACACATTTTCCCCTCTCTGCCCCCCATCAACACTCAGCTTGTTCTCTGTATTTAAGAGCCTCTTAAGGCTTTGTCACCCTCTCTGTTTGGAACTATTGTTTCTCCTTCCCTTCCCCTATGGGGAAATAGGTTCTAGTTACAAAAATGGGTTAGAATGGGAACACAAGTAATTTGTTATATCACCTATAGGAAATTACTTTCCATCTGACATCAATGTACTATTGTACTTTGATCACAAACTCCACTTGCACCCCAGACCCTTTGCTTCTTACACACACAAGGTAATGATTGCTGTCTGATTGTTTTCTCTATGTTCACATGTGTAAAATCTTGTTTTTTCATTGACCACGTGGATAGAATCTTGTGAGCTCAATAAATATGGAGACGAAACCCCTGTTTAGGGTTCTTGTCTCCTCTGGGACATCAGCCTCTCTCGTATTCAATTCTGCATCCTCTTTTGCTGGTCAAGAGAGAACTCCAGACTCAGTCTGTGACATTTCTCCATGGTCTTCTGTTAAGTTTCTCAAGTTCCATATATGAGTGAAAACATATGATATCTGTCTTTCTCTCACTGACTTATTTCACTTAGCATAATACCCTCCAGTTCCATCCATATTGTTGCAAATGGCAGGATTTCATTCTTTCTCATTGCCAAGTAGTATTCCATTGTATATATAAACCACATCTTCTTTATCCATTTGTCAGTTGATGGACATTTGGGCTCTTTTCATGATTTGGCTATTGTTGAAAGCACTGCTATAAACATTGGGGTACAAGTGCCCCTATGTATCAGTTCTTCTATATCCTCTTAACTATAAACACACTTGAAATATGGAAACACAGGTTGAAAGTGAAAGGGTAGAATGAGATATACAATGAAATATGAAGCATAAAAACGCTATTGAGGCTACATTAATATCAGACAAAGTAGGGTTTGAAACAAGGAGTACTACCCGAGATAAGTGGATCACTTGATAATGAAAATAGGGCTAATGCATCAAGAACATATAACAATCCTGCATGAATATGAAATAATAGTTTCAAAATAGGTAAAGCAAAAATTTACCAAAATAAAGGAAGAAAAAGAAAAATCAATAATCATAGCTGGAGAGTTAAATAAACTCTCTTCTATGAATAATTGATAAATCAAGAAGACAAAGAACTCTATGATGATGTATAATATTTGAAAACTGCTGTCAACCAACTTTGACCTACATCAAGATAGATCTAATTCTGGATCATAAAATGAGTTTCAACATACTTTAAAAGATTTAAATCATAAAAATTTGTTTTCTAGCTACAGTAGAATTAAGTTAAAAATCAACAACAAAAACATAAATGGAAAAATCCCCAAATATTTTGAAATTAGAAACATGCTTCTAAATAACCAATGGTTTAGGAGCGCCTGGGTGGATCAGCCGGTTAAGCATCTGACTTCGGCTCAGGTCACGATCTCAGAGTTCACGAGTTTGAGGCCTGCATCAGGCTCTGTGCTGACAGCTCAGAGCCTGGAGCCTGCTTCAGATTCTGTGTCTCCCTCTCTGCTCCTCCCCTGCTCATGCGCTCTCTCTCTCTCTCTCTCTCTGTCTCTCCCTCTCCCTCCCTTTCTGAAAAATAAATAAACATTTAAAAAATTTTAAAAATAACCTATGGTTTAAAAAGAAATCATAAGTGAGGGGCGCCTGGGTGGCTTAGTCGGTTAAGCGTCCGACTTTCGCTTAGGTCATGATCTTGCGGTTCGTGGGTTCGAGCCCCGCATCGGGCTCTGTGCTGACTGCCAGCTCAGAGCCTGGAGCCTGTTTCAGAGTCTGTGACTCCTTCTCTCTCTGACCCTCTCCTGCTCACGCTGTCTCTCTCTCCTAGAAATAAATAAAACATTAAAAAAAATAAAAAGAAAAAGAAATCATAAGTGAAATTAGAAGATAAATCAAACTGCATAAGAAAACAATATATCAAATTTTGTGAGTTGCAGCCAAAGTCGTCCTAAGTAGCGATTTTATAGTTTTAACTTCACATTAGAAAAGACAAAAGGTTTTAAATGAATGATAGAAGATTCTACTTTAAGAAACTATAAAAACAAAAGTAAAGTAAGTCCAAA
>NW_027527807.1:18498-18739 GCF_008692635.1 Crocuta crocuta
TAAGTCCAAATTAAACAGAAAAAAAGAGAAAAGAAAAAAATCAATAAAGTAGAAAAAGACAAGCCATTAAAAAAAATGAAGAAAGCCAAAAGTAAGGTTTTTTAAAAAAAAATTTTAATGTTTATTTAATCTTGAGAGATGGAGAGAGACAGAGTACAAGTGGGGGAGGAGCAGAGAGAGAGGGAGACACAAAATCTGAAGCAGGTTCCAGGCTCTGAGCTGTCAGCACAGAGCCCGATGC
>NW_027527807.1:19087-20981 GCF_008692635.1 Crocuta crocuta
AGAAGTAATCAAGCCAAAAGGACACAAAACACAAGTTACCAATTTCAAGAAGTATGAAAGTAGCATCACTACACATGCTAGAGATATTTAAAAACTACAGAGGAAATATTATCCATGACTTCATACTACCAAATTCAACAATTTAGATGAAATGGAAAACTTCTTGGAAAAACACTTTACCAAAACTAACACCAGAAGAAATTAAAAAAATTTTTTTTTTAATGTTTTATTTATTTCTAGGAGAGAGAGAGAGACAGCGTGAGCAGGGGAGGGTCAGAGAGAGAGGGAGTCACAGACTGAAACAGGCTCCAGGCTCTGAGCTGGCAGTCAGCACAGAGCCCGACGCGGGGCTCGAACCTACGAACCGCGAGATCATGACCTAAGCGAAAGTCGGACGCTTAACCGACTAAGCCACCCAGGCGCCCCAGAGACTGGAACTTTTAAATCATGCAAATGTCGAGTTTAATTCAAAACATAAAACCTTCTCACAAGAAAGTTCCAAGAGTTGATGGCTTCACTGGTGAATACTCTTAATACTTAAGAAAAATCTAATACCAATCTTAAGGAAAGTGTCAGAAAATATGGGCAAGAGCGCCCCTCTAAACTGGTGTTATGCCCTTGATATCTAAGTATCACAAAGAAATTAAAAAGAAAGAAAACTATAGACCAAAATCACTCGTGAAAAATGATGCAAAAATGCTTAACAAAATATTAGCAAATCAAATACAACGATTTTAGTTTTTAAAATTATCCTGACCTGCATATCCCTGATGATAAATCATGTTGAGCATCTTTTCATGTGTCTATTGGCCATCTGTATGTCTTCTTTGGAAAAATGTCTTCTCCTCATTTTATAATTGGATTATTCATTTTGGGGGTGTTGAGTTTTATAAGTTTTAAAAAATATGTTGTGGATACTTATGCTTTATTGGATATGTCATTGGCAAGTACCTTCTCCCATTCCATAGGTTGCCTTTCAGTTTTGTTGATAGTTTCCTTGGCTGTGCAGAAGCTTTTTATTTTGATATAGTCCCAATAGTTTGTTTTTGCTTTTGTTTCCTTTGCCTCAGGAGAAATATCTAAACTACAATGAGATATCACCTCATGCCTGTCAGAATGGCTAAAATCAACAACGTAAGAAACAACAGATGCTGGCGAGGATGTGGAGAAACGGGAAGCCTCTTGCACTGCTGGTGGGAATGCAAACTGGTGCAGCCACTCTGGAAAACAGTATAGAGGTTCCTCAAAAAATTAAAAATAGAACTGCCCTATAATCCAGCAATCATACGACTAGGTATCTACCCAAGGAGTACAAAAATACTATTTCAAAGGGATACATGCACCCCAATATTTATAGCAGCATTATCTACAATAGCCAACTTATGGAAACAGCCCAAGTGTCCACTTACTGATGAATGGATAAAGAAGATGTGATATATATATGTATATATACGCATATATACATATACACAACCATGTATATAATGGAAAATTACTTGGCCATTAAAAAAGAATGTAATCTTGTCATTTGCAATGACATGAATGGAGCTAGAGAGTATTATGCTAAGTGAAATAAGTCAGAAAAAGATAAATATCATATGATTTCACTTAAATATGTGGAAACAAAGCAAATGAGCAAAGGGAAAAAAGAAAGAGAGGGGCAAACTAAGAAACAGACTCTCAACTAGTGAGAACAAACTGATGGTTACTGGAGGGGAGGTGGGTGAAGGGGTAGGTTAAATAGGAGATTAAGGAGGGCACTTGTGATGAGCACTGAGTGTTGTATGGAAAGTTGAATCACTATGTAGTACATCTGAAACTAATATTATATTGTATGTTAATTAACTGGAATTTAAATAAAAACTTTAAAAATAATTAGAATAAATTAAAAATA
>NW_027527807.1:21024-22894 GCF_008692635.1 Crocuta crocuta
TGTTTGTTGCAATATTTAAAACTCAGTTAATATATTTTACATTAATAGAATAGACATGAAAAACATATGGTTTAAAAGATGCTGAAAATGCATTTGACAAAAATTCAATACCCATTCATAATAAAACCTCTCAGCAAATAAGAAAGAGAAAGGGAACTTTCTCAACCTGATAAAGGGAATCAACAAGAAATCCATGACCAATAGCATAAATAATGGTGAAATATTTAATACCTCGCTTCTAAGAATCGGAAACAGTGCAAAAATGTCAATTCTCATCAACTATGTCCATTGCTGGAGAACATAGCCGATGTATTAAAATTATAAATGGCATA
Organism: Crocuta crocuta; assembly: GCF_008692635.1. Taxonomy (NCBI): domain Eukaryota; kingdom Metazoa; phylum Chordata; class Mammalia; order Carnivora; family Hyaenidae; genus Crocuta; species Crocuta crocuta. Next base: position 21,357 of record NW_027527807.1, read on the forward strand.
AAGATAGGAGAAGAAGTAGAACTGTATTTATTCACAGACAACACGATTGTTTAGGTAGAAAATCTAAAGGAATCTACAAAACAACTAGTGAATTTATAAAAGTCAGGAGATGTAAGGCCAATATATAATAATCAATTGCATTTCTATACAATTTTGATGCCGGCAAAAAATCAGAAATTAAATTTAAACACAATTCCATTTACAACAGCGTCANTTAAGTGTCCAACTTCAACTCAGGTCATGGTCTCACAGTTCATGAGTTCGAATCCCACATTGGGCTCTCTGCTTGGAGCCTGGAGCCCACTTCGGATTCTCTGTCTTCCTCCCTCTCTCTGCCCCTCCCCCTCTTGTGCTCCCTCTCTCTCTCAAAAATAAACAGGTTTTAAAAAAAGAAAATTAAAAAAACATTGCAGACATAAATTAAGACCTAAATAAGTGGAAAGATACAACATCACAGATTGAAAGTCTCAACATTGTTTTAAGATTTCAGTTCTCCCTATGTCAATATATAAATTCAGCACCATCACAATAAAATCATAGTAGGCTTTAACGTTTATAGAAAAGCTGAATTCAAAATGTATATGAATATGTGAAGGGCTCTAAACAAGAGCAAAGTTGGATAAGCTGCATTAGCTCATTTTAGTGCTTATTATAAAATTACAGGGGCGCCTGGGTGGCTCAGTCGGTTAAGAGTTCGGCTCAGGTCATGATCTCAAGGTTCGTGGGTTCAAGCCCCATATCGGGCTCTGTGCTGACAGCTCAGAGCCTGGAGCCTGTTTTAGATTCTGTGTTGCCCTCTCTCTATGCCCCTCTCCTGCTCATGCTATATCTCTTTCAGAAATAAATAAAACATTAAAAAAAGTTTAAATAAATAAATAAAATTATAATGATTGGGGTGCTTGGGTGACTCAGTCGGTTAAGCATCTAAATCTTGATTTTGGCTCAGGTCATGATCCCAGTTGGTGAGATCGAGCCCTGCATCATGCTCATTCGGTTAAACGTCCCACTTCAGATCAGGTCATGGTCTCACGGTTCATGAGCTCGAGTTCCGCATCAGGCTCTGTGCTGACAGCACGGAGCCTGCTTGGGATTCTCTCTCTCCCTCCCTCTCTCTCTCTGCCTCTTCCCCCAGCCACACACAGTCTCTCTTTCTCTCAAAAGTAATAAATAAATGTTTTGGGTTTTTTTAATTACAGTAATCAGGGTGCTTGGGTTGCTCAGTTAGTTAAGTGTCCGACTCTTGATTTTGGCTCAGGTCATGATCTCTTGGTTGTGGGACTGAGCCCAGAGTCCGGCTCCACACTGGGCATAAAGTCTGCTTAGGATTCTCTCTCTCTCCCCAAAAATTGCATAGTGTATGATATTGGCATAAGGATAGGCAAATAGATCAATGGAACAGAAAAGAACAGGAGTTGGCAACCTTGTTCTCTAAAGAGACAGATAGTAAATATTTTGTATTGCAGGCTGCACAGTGTCACAACTACTAAACTCTGTGGTAGGTGAAAGCAACCACTGACAGTATTTAAATGAACGAGTGT
>NW_027527807.1:22945-24869 GCF_008692635.1 Crocuta crocuta
AATGAACGAGTGTGTTTGTTCTAATAAAACTTTATGGACAGTGAGATACGAATTTTGTGTAGTTTTCACATCCTGAAATATTCTCCTTTTGATTTTTTTCTCGATCATTTAAAAATGTTTTAAAAAACCACAAGAAAACCTCTCTTAGCTCATGGGCCATCCGAACACAGGCACAAAAGGGGAATTTGTTGGAGGAAAGTGGAATGATTCACATCTTCCTAGAAAATGAAATGAAATAACATTACCTTGGAGAGATTTTAGGTGAGAAATCCAAAATGATAATAGGTTACGGTAAAGAATGGGAGAGAACAGAATGGAGTGGCTGTGGAGAATGTCTTGGAGGAAACACTCCCTCCCTGTCATGGGACCCACTTGAATTGAACGTGGGGAAATGAGGGGGTGGGTAGCAGGTCACGTTGAGATGGATCTTTGGGGGGCATTGAGGAGACATCCCTCTTCCCCAGCCATAGCATCTGGTCCTCCCTGCCACCAAAGACGCATCAGCAGCAGTGTTTTGTGATGCTCAAGGCACTTCAACACTACCATTGGCCAGGGGAGCTATTGATCAAACAAAGCTGAAGGGTGTGGCTCCCCACTGGTCAGGAGCCTGGCCAGGAGCCATGGGGTAGACCACTTGGAGGCTGAAACAAGACGGGTAAGATCTGCACGCCCAGAGACAATCAAACAGGCATGGAACAGCCAGCACTAAGAACCAAAAGGAAGAAGGAAAAGAAGATTTCCTGTCAACCCAAGAGCAGAGGCAGTGGCAAGGTCCGATGTCCTACCGGTGCTCTTCTTCTTCTTCCCCAAGACTCTTCCCCTACCTTGTCTGACACAACCCCCTTCCTCAACCCGTGTCTCCATTCCCATACATTCCCATCTCCTTGCCCCAAACAAATGCCGGGCTGACCCACTCTGTTGCCTTTCCAGGTGCAGAAGAAAACCATGAAGGCAAAAAGACCCCTTAGAAGGATGGTGGGAAAAAAACTGCCTCAGTCTCCCTGCTCCTCTTTGGGAATTCCTAACCGAAGAATAAGGCCAACGATATTCATCTGTTACCACAAGCTGAATAAGACACAAGATGAAAATGAGCACTGGAAAATCCAACCTTTCCAAGTAACATCGTGCGCAGACAGCAAATGCAGAGCCTGGGCCAGAAGCCTAGAATTAGCTCCGGCATATTTTGAACTGACTATGGAGAACCCGTCAAACACTTAGGGGCCAAATTGAGACCAAGAGTACACAGATGTTGATAAAAATAAAAATAATGGGTTGTGAAAACGATATGTGTGTGTGTGTGTGTGTCTGTGAAGGTGCAGGGAGAAAATGAACGGAAGAGACAGGCCGGGGAGGGGGGAGGGGGGCGNCACCCCCAGCAAACACACACACTAAAATAATGGTGTCGGGAGGCCACAGACCCAAGAACAATTAGGCCACTTTCTTGTTAAGAAGGTTGCGGTGGAGGGGCGCCTGGGTGGTTCAGTCGGTTGAGCATCTAACTTCGGCTCAAGTCATGATCTCGCGGTTCGTGGGATCGAGTCCCGCGTCGGGCTCTGTGCTGACAGCTCAGAGCCTGGAGCCTGTTTTCNTTAAGCCTCAGACTTCAGCTCAGGTCATGAGCTCCTGATCTCCTGGTTCATGGGTTTGAGCCCCACGTCAGGTTCTGCCCTGACAGTGTGGAACCCATTTGGGATTGATTCTCTTTCTTTCTCCCCCGCTCCATCTCCCCCACATGCATCAGATGTGGAATTTAAGAAACAAAATGGATGAACGTATGGGAAGGGGGGAAACAAAGAGAGACAGAGAGGGAAAGAAACCATAAGAGACTCCATGACAGAGACCACACTGAGAGTTACTGGAGGGGAAGTCAGTGGGGGGAATGGGTTTAATGATTATTAATGTATGTGAGTGATCAGTTACTAAA
>NW_027527807.1:25005-25197 GCF_008692635.1 Crocuta crocuta
TATATATATATATGGTCCAAATTAGCCAATTATTAGAATTCATGTTTTAATAATCATTTTTTCCTAAAAGGAAGTTAACTGGATAAATCCTTGTTAAATAGTTGGCCCCAGGAACGGGTCTTCTTTCCTATAGTCACTTAACCATGTAGAATAATTTGAGCTTGCTTTGAGCAGACTCCTAGGCTGCAACCC
>NW_027527807.1:25226-26199 GCF_008692635.1 Crocuta crocuta
GATTATAAAGACAAAGACAAACCTGAGTGAGTTCAGTGCTGATTCTGAAATGTAATCACTTGTTTTTACTGACGTCTAAATGGGCGAAACAAAGTGGGCAATCAAAGAGTAAAATTTGGGGGTGTGATGAAACTTTTACTACATTTGAAAATAAATATTTTGCTGAATTTAAATAATGTCTTTAAACATGGAATGTATTCCTTAATTGTTCGTTATTTCAGCACTACATTAAAAATCAAAATAAAATCTTACATCAGTTGTATGATCTCAGAGTTGCCTAAATTGTACCTATGGCACATATTTTGATCTCAAAATGTCCTTATGATTTTAATGATGATCATTATATATAATATGTTCTCTAGGGGCACCTGGCTGGCTCAGTCAGAAGAGCATGTGACTCTTGATGTCAGGGTCATGAGTTCGAGCCCTAATGGCATGTAGAGATTACTAAAAAATAAACTTAAAAATATGTTCCATAAAAGAATTACACTGCATTTTCTGACTAGAATTATTTCCATTCATGCATATTACTAAAAACAGAACTCAGTGAATACACTAAAAGTCACTGAATGGTACACACTAAACAGTTAATTGTACACTAAGTGGTTGAATTATATGGCAGATGGATTACATTTTAACAAAATTAATAAAAAATTATGCTTCTCTCTGTGGCAAATGCACTAATTGCACCATGAGAGAGCAATACACTATTGTCTGAAATCCTTCATAATTTGGCTCTAGTCGCTGAAATTTTTTGTTTTATTTTTATTCTTGTTTTCAGTTTTATTTTTATTTTTGTTTTCAACAGCTCTATTGAGGGACAATTGACTTACCACAATCTGCCTACATTTAAAGTGTGCAATGTGATAAATTTCAATATACATACACATCTGGTAAACCACCATGCCACATCAAAATTGTGAGTGTATCCACCCATAATCCCCTAAATTTTCCTCATGCCCCTTCATGATTT
>NW_027527807.1:26320-31754 GCF_008692635.1 Crocuta crocuta
AAAAAAAAAGTAAGCTATACATGATCCATTCACCTGTTGTTAAATAAATAGGTTGTTGCTTTCAGTGGCTAGCTGTTACAAAGAAAGGTGCTGGAAACATTCATGTGCAAAGTCTTGTACAAACATATGATTTCTTTTCTCTTGGGTAAATACCTAGGAATGGCTAGAACACATGGAGGTGTTTCACTTTTTAAGAAACTGCCAAACTTTCTTCCAAAGTTCAGCGGCGTATGAAAGTCCGGGTTCCTCCACATTCTCACCACCATCGATCTGGGGTTTTTCCCTGAATGTAAAGCCATTTTTTTTTCTGACCTTTCATTCTGTTTTATCCTTTCTTTTCCANTTGCCCCTCCCCCACTTGTGCTCTGTTTCTCTCACTGTCTCTCAGAAATAAATAAATGTAAAAAAAACTTTTAAATAAAGTAGTGATTTGACGCCCCTATACATTATGCAATGCTCACCATGAGAGGCATGTCACCATCTGTCACCATATGAAGTTACTACAATAGTATTGACTATATTCCCTATGCTGTACTTTTCATCTCCATGACTTATTTATTTTATAACTGGAAGTTTGTGCTTCTTAATCTTCACCTATTTTTCTCATCCTCCCTTCCCCCTCCCCCCGTTAGCAAACACCAGTTTGTTCTGTGTATTTACGAGTCTATTTCTGTTTGTTTGTTTTTTCATTAGTTTTTGTTTTGTAGATTCCACATATAAGTGAAATCTTATGGCATTTGTCTTTCTTTGATTTTACTGAGCAAAATACCTTCTAGATCCATCCGTGTTTTTGAGAATGACAAGGTTTTGTTCTCTTTTTTTATGGCTGAGTAATATTCCATTTGTGGGCATACATGTATATACCCATATCATCTTGATCCATTCATCAATTGGTGGACACTTAGGTTGCTTCCATATCTTTTTACCCAAAGAAAATGAAAACACTAATTCAAAAAGATATACACACTCTTATATGCACTGCAGCATCATTTACAATGGCCAAGATATGGAAGCAATCTTTTAAAATTTTACCCATTCTAAGGTCTGAGTCATGGTGTCCCACTGTGGTCTTAACTTACATTTCTATGACGACTAATGTGCTTATTTTCCATACATATAGTTTATTCTGTAAAGTCTCTCTACAAATCTTTTGCTCTTTTTTATTATTATTACATTGGGTTATTTCCTTATTATTTGGTTTACAGGGTGCTTTACATATTCTGGCTAGACATTCTTTCTCGGATCTGTGACTTGCAACTTTTCTCCCAGGCTGTATCTTGCCTTTTCATTCTCTGAACACCGTCTTTCTCATAGTTGACAGTTTTTACTTTAAAAAAAATGTTTTTTAATGTTTTATTTATTTTTGAGAGAGAGAGAGAGAGAGACAGCATGAGCAGGGGAGGGTCAGAGAGAGCAGGAGACACAGAATCTGAAACAGGCTCCAGGCTCTGAGCTGGCTGTCAGCACAGAGCCCGACGCCGGGCTCGAACCCACGAACCTTGAGATCATGACCTGAGCCGAAGTCGGACGCTTAACCGACTGAGCCACCCAGGTGCCCCTCGACAGTTTTTACTTTGATGAAGCCCAACTTGTCTTTTCTTTTTTTCTATTATGAATAGTGTTAGAGGCTCTCTGAGTTTGTATAATCTCCAGGTTTATATCTTTCAGCAAATTTTGAAAGTCCTCAGTCACTATTTCTTCAAATATGTTTCCTGCCCCACACATCCCTCTCCTCCTGAGATTCTGATAATACGAATGTTAGACTCCTTGGCACTGTTCCACAGGTCCCTAAAACCCTGTACATTTTTAAAAATATTTGTTTCCTCTCTTGTTCAGATTGAATCATCCTTATTGATTTTTCTTCAAGAGCACTTACTCTTTTCTCTGTCACCTCCATTCTCCTTTAGAATTTTCAGTGCCCTACAGAGTATGACACAGATTTTAGCATAACTACAAACTGAACACCCTAATATTATTTACTTTGTCGAAACCTTTCATTTTGCATTTATTTAAATGTCACAAAGCAATCTTTACATCCAATTAATGAAATACATCACTATATATTACCTGTTTCTGTTTTAACCACTTTTTTGTATCACAACCTTCCCTTTCTTCTTGGTAAGTTCATATTTTTTTGAAAGTTTATTTATTTACTTTGAGAGAGAGAGGAGGGGAGGGGCAGAGAGAAAGGAAGAGAGAGAGAATCTCAAGCAGGCTTGTCAGTGACAGCAGAGAGCCTGATGCGGGGCTCAAACTCAAGAACTATGAGATCATGACCTGAGCCAAAGTCGGACACTTAACCAACCTAGCCACCCAGGCACTCCAGTAAGTATATCTTTTTAAAAAAATATTTATTTATTTTTGAGAGAGAGACAGAGTGCGAGTGGGAAGGAGCAGAGAGAGAGGGAGACACAGAATCCGAGACAGGCTGCAGGCTCTGAGCTGTCAGCACAGAGCCCGATGCGGGGCTCGAACCCACCAACCATGAGATCATGACCTGAGCCGAAGTCGGACGCTTAACCGACTGAGCCACCCAGGCACGCCAGTAAATATATCTTTTAAGAGTTGCTTTAGTGACTGAGGGTCTCTGGACTCTAAACTTGGCGAGTCTCTCCATGCCTGAAAATACTTTAGTCTACCCTCTCTCTTGCAAATGATTTTTTCTTCAGGACTTTGAAGACAATATTCTTTTTATGGTGAGTCTGACTGTCATTCTTTAATAAATAATCTTTGTTTTCTGGTAGTTTGTAAGGTATTATCTTAATCCTCAATGTTCTGCAGTTCAACTCGGATGCATCTGGCCAGGTATTTATTTTCATTTATCCTGCTTAATACCCAAAGTACACTCAACAACTAAGGACTCAGGTGCTCCTTCAATACTGGAAATTTTTTCTATTATATCAGCAAATACTATTTCTCTGCAATCTTCTTTACACCTCTGGAAGTCCTCACAATACAGCCACTTCTCTTCACCATTATATTTTTTAAAACATACTTCTCTTCTTTGTGCTACATTTGACGTTCTTCAGTACTGTCACTTTGCTATTTTCTCTCTGCATCTGATCTTAAGTATATACTCTCTTGAGTTTGCATTTAAATGACTTTCTTTTCCTTTCCAAGATTTCTAATTGGTTCTTTCATATCCATCTGACCTCATCTTTCATTTGTTTATTTCTGCTTGTTTCATAATTTCCTGCTATTTTTATTTATTTTTTTAAAGGTTTTATTTTTAAGTAATCTCTGCACCCCACCCTGAGATCGAGTTGCATGCTCCATGCTCCATCAGCTGAGCCAGCCAGGCACCCTCTTAGTTTCCTGCTATTTTTAAATTAAAGTTGTTTGTACATCTCTTCAAGCATCCTCAACATACTTAAGAAAAACCTTTGATGGACCTTTCCATAAGATCATTTTATCCTGAATGAATTCACATTCTGATTGTTTATTTCCATGGTGATCTTTCTTTTTTTTTTTTTCCTTTAAAATGTATTTATTTTGGGGGTGCCTGGTGGCTCAGTCAGTTAAGGGTGTGACTTCAGCTCAGGTCGTGATGTCACGGTTCATGAGTTCAAACCCCATGTCGGGCTCTGTGCTGACAGCTCAGAGCCTGGAGCCTGCTTCAGATTCTGTGTCTCTCTTGCTCTCTGCCCTTTCCCTGCTTGCACTCTGTCTCTCTCTCAAAGAAATAAGTAAAAATTTTTAAAAATTTACTTATTTGAGAAGCAGAGAGAGAAAGAGAGAGAGAGAGAGAGAGAGAGAGAGAGAGGGAATGAGTGGGGGAGGGCCAGAGAGAGAAGGAGAGAGAAAATTCCAAGCAGGCTCTTTGCTGTCAGCATGGAGCTTAACATGGGGCTTGAGCTCACAAACCTCGAGATCATGACCTGAGCCAAAATCAAGAGTCGGACAGATGCTCAACTGACTGAGCCACCCAGGTGTCCCATGCTGGTCTGTCTTAGCGTCAGTTTTTTTCATGTATTTAAAACTTTTGGTGTGGAAGCTCATTTGAATAGGATATTTTGTTCCTCTCCCACACTGTCTATGCTCCATGCTTCCTTTTATTGGCATTTGTGTGGATCCCACATGAGTCCCAGTACCATAGTCCAGAACTAGGTCTCATTGCAGATTTTTAGGACCTTCTGTCACATATAGTGACATGGAAGATACGACAAGCCAGTGGCAACTTGATTCAGTTCCTTATAACAAAAGTTTTTCTTTGGTCTTCTACTCCCCAGGTCAATAGCTTCCTGTAATGTTCCATCCCCCAACACTGAGAGACATGTAGCAAACTCTCCTGAGCTCTAGATTCGCATCATATATCCAGCTACCTACCTGACCTTTCCTCTGGGTGTTTGATAGGCATTTCAAACTTTACGTGCCTAAAGTTGAACTCCTGATTTTCACTCTCACTCCAAATCCTCCTCCAATGTCCCTCACCACAATAAATAGCACCGCCATTTACCCAGTTGCTCAGGCAAAAAAACCTCAGAGCCATCCTTGAACCTCTTTCCTTCACCATTCTACACCAAATCCATCAGCAAGGGCTGTCAATTCCTTCTTCTTCATAATACATCCAGAATCCAGGCACTTCTTACCACTTCCCTCACTACCTCTATGGTCAAAGATATGATCCTCTTTTTTTCTGAATCATTTCAATAACCACTTCCTGGTCTCCATGTTTCTGCTCCTGACCCCTTTCGGTTAACATTCTACCAGATAATTCAGAGAGTTCCCTTTGTGGTGTGAATCAGACTATATCATTCCTCTGCTTAAAACCCTCCAATGATATTCACATTCAGAATAAAATCTAAGCTGCAGCTGTGGCTACCAGCTGTCTACCTGATCTGATTCCTGCTTATTTCTCCCAATCCCCGCCAACCTTAGGATGGATTGTGGAGGTGAAATGTTATCGCGTGTGTACAGGGTCTACCACAGAGTTTGACACACATCCGTTGCTCGATATAGGTGTACTATCATCATAGATGTGTGATGAAATTGTTGACCTGGGCTAGAATGATCAGACATGAGCTGAGAACAATACAAGTAAATTCATGGAAAGCAGAATATAGTGAGGTAATGTTACAAGTGGCTAAGAAGAGAAGCTCGTGCAAAGGAACTGAGATGCTGTGCTTTTCTGCAATTACCTTCCACTCCTTCCTGCCACCCCCCCCTCCCCCCGCCCACTATCTGAATGATGTGGGATGAGCAACCTTCCTCTCAGCCATTTCATATTAGAATCAACTGTGGGCCTGCAAAACTTGGGAGATATGATGCTTTCCTTAAAAAGCTAGTTGTTTCCCTACATTTCTAGAAGGGCTAACCTATGATGGCCAGCCACAAAACCCACACACTTACACCAATCCACTTCCTTCGACTGGAGCTATTGAAAGTAGGAGTTAAAATGTAGCTGATGGTGGCTGTATCTCCCCTGGTATAGGTC
>NW_027527807.1:31930-39893 GCF_008692635.1 Crocuta crocuta
TCTCTCTCTCTCTCTCTCTCTCTCTCTCTCTCTCTCTGTCTCTCAAAGACAAGTAAACATTAAAAACAAATTTAAAAATAAGCAAGAAGCAGTTTACGCACGAGATAAAACTCTCCAAACAACAGGTTTTCAAAACACTCTTCTCAATGTTATTCCTTGAAGACATAACATCAGACTTAAAATACCTCCAATATGTTTTGGTTTGAAAAATATAATTATGCCAAGCTAACTCAAGGGGGAAATCCATGGCCATATGTTTAGAGGTTATTCCTGATGCTGTGAGAACATGGACAGGCGCCGAAATCTTGGAACCAGCTCAACCCCGGGCTGATCATTGAAGCAGATACGTGCACAGCCTTCTTCACCTCAGTGAAGGGGGCTCAGAACACAGTCCTTCGAGCCAAAAACGCCTGGCTGGGGCCTTCTCCTGGTTTGTCTAGTCAGCAGTCAGCATGACGGGTAAGAGAATATTGTTGCATTCATTGGTATTAATCCTTACAGAACTGACTGGCAATGAAAGGAAAGTGCTAAGCTGTATTTCCAAAGTGTAAAACAAAGCAAAGGCTAAGTGGGGCCGCTGGCACAGCCACATTCTGTGAGTTTGTAGAAAGAAGGTAGGATCCATCTTTTTCCTTAATAACATCTAGGCAAAGGCCTCTCTAAGGCCTGACAGGAGAGGGTGAAGTTTAGGGCTGCCTGCCGAGGTCAGGGAAGAATTGGGTTTCTTGTTTGCTTGTTTGTTTGTTTGTTTGTTAACTAGGTGTGTACCAGGGGATGCGGAAGCAGGAAACTGGGAACACCATCCAATGGGTTCTGTTTCCTTTGAGATTAATGTTACCTTTAGGTTGCCTCTGCTGATACTGAAAAGTCTAAATCCTCTGATGAAATCCCAGTTAAGCAATGCTCTACTGCACTACTCTGCAGCTCAGTTTTTTAAAAAAAATAGGTTAAAATTCAACGTAATTAACCATTTAATTCAAATGAGCACAATTCCTGGTTTGAAGGGATCAATTCACGAACCAACTCTAGTTGTACCTGGGCAATGAGTGTTCCTTGGGTAGCAGCCAGAGGAGCTAGAATGCTGGATGTGTGGACCAACTCTATCTCTCCTTGGAGAGAAGCAAGAGATTTTGCCCACGCGCTCCGGGCCGAGCTGGGGTGAGAGGCTGTGGCCAGCGGCCACACGTTAGTTGAAACCACCACCTTGCTTCTCTCCAGTCCCGGAGGGTTTTGCATGTCACGCCTGTCAGTGAGCTAGAACACGTTGGAGAGGACGCAGTTTGTTGGGCAGCACCCAGAAACGTTGGGACACGCGACGGACAGTCCAGCTCTTTCTCTCCCCAAGAAGACTGAGGACTGAGAGGTTCCTCCCAATCACAGGCTGCTCTACTGGGGGTTATGGCGAGTGGCTGCCTCACCCCTTCCTACCAGCTTGAATGTGGCTGGTTTTGCACTCGCCTGGGGTGCAGAAGACTCTCCACAAGTTTCTGGAGTTTTCACAGAGGGCAGATCCATGCAGATAAGGAGAGTTCAGGGTTTCCTATCCTGCCAACTTGGCGACTTCTTTTTGTAAGTTCATCTTTGTATCCCGTGACTTGCTGAGCTCAGTTTTTAGTTCTAGGAGTTTTGGGGTAGATTCCTTGAAAGTGTCTATGTGGATCATCACATCACCTGCAAACAGAGATAGTTTCTTTTCCAATATGCCTTCTATATTCTTTTCTGACAGTATTGAGTTTGATAAGTCTTCTGCGACTATGCCAAGTAAGAGTGGTAAGAGCAATATCTTTGCCTTATTCCCAATCTTTGGGGACAAGCATTCTCTCTTTCATTATTAAGTGTGATGTTAGAATAGTTTTATGGTTGCTCTTTATCAAGTTAAGGCAGTTGCCCCCTATTCTTTATTTGTTGAGAGTTTTTATCATGAGTGATTTGTGTTGAGAATTTTTATCAGAGGGAAGTTGAGTTCTGTGAAATGCTTTACAACATCCATTTATGTGATTTTTCTTCCTTAACCTGTTGATGTGACGGATCACAGAAATGGATTTCTGAAGGTTGAGCCAGACTTGAGTCCCTAAAATAAATCCCATGTCATAAAGGTATATACTTACATATTTTTATGTATTGCTGAATTCTATTTCCCAATGTTTTGTTATGGATTTTTGCGTCTATAGTCCAGATGTGTATCAGTCTGTACTTTTTGGTTTTTGTCTGGTTTTGATATCAGATTAATGCTAATTTCCTATAATGATTTGAGAAGTGTTCCTTTCTTTTCTATTCCTGGGGGAGACTATGAAGAAATACTATTGGGATTGTTTTTTTAATGTACGGTAGAATTCTCAAGTGAAAGCATCGGACTCTGGACATTTCCTTTTTGTGAGTTTTAAAGTATGAATTCAATCCCCTTAATAATTATAGTGCTATTCAAATTATCTATTTCGTATCAGGTAAGTTGTGATAGGTTTTTTCTGAGGACTTAGTCCATTTCATCTTGAATGTCAAACGTATACGTTTGTAATTGTATTATTCTGTATTATCCTTTTGATGTCGTCAGTTCTGTGGTGACATCCCCTCTTTCGCCCTTGATTTTGGTAAGTTTTTGTCTTCAGCTCCAAAACTCCTGGGAGCCAACAAGAGAGCCCAGAGAATATACCACCGTGTCGTTCCTCACACCCCACGCTGCTAGCTGATCTGACTTCTGTGCTCCACCTTTCAATGTCTTCTCTCATTTATTTTCTAACTAATGTCCAGGGAGTTTAGCTGATACTAGCAGGAGGAATAGGGAAACGTATGTCTATTCTATCTTTCTCTTTCTAGAAACGGAAATCCACCTTGGTGCTTTTGAGTCAAGGGGCAACAATGTCTGAGGAGAGTAAGAATTGCAGTCAGAAGATCAGGCAGGGTGCTGCTGTGACACTCAAGGAAGAGGGTCAGTGAGCATCCAAATTAGGGATCTGGCAGTGGAGCAAGTCTTTTCCTTTCTCCTATGAGTCATATTTTCGCAGTGGTCTCCAGACACATTGTGTTCTCTACTACCCACCCCTGTGGCTCCCACGGCCTCTATGGTCTGGCCCAGGAATATGGATTTTGTACAAGACTCCAGGTGATTCTGATGTAGAGCCCGGGTTCACACCTGTCTTAGCTCAGGCCACTCTAACAAAACGCCACAGACTGGGGGGGCTTTAATCAATAGACATTTATTTCCCACAGTTCTGGAGGTTGGGAAATCCATGATCAAGATGCTGGTGGCTTTGGTGTCTAGTAAGAACCCTCTTCCTGGTTTGTAGATGGCTGCCTTCGTGCTGCGTGCTCACGTAGCCTTTCCTCAGTGTTTGCTCGGAGGGAGAGAGTGCACCAGCTCCTTCTCTTACTATAAAGGCATGAATCCCACAGTGAGGGCCTCACCCTCATGATCTGATCAAAATCTATTTGCCTCCCAAAGGACCCATCTAATGCCATCACACTGGGGGTTAGGGCTTAAACACACAAATTTAAGGGGATACAAATATTCAGCCCATAACAAGACTCATTGGTCTTTCAGTCAGGGTCTCTCACATCAGGCTGCCATTATAGTGACCTGGGAAGCTTTTTTTTTAAATTCTGAGAACTGGGTCAATGAAATAAAATTTTTTAGGGGACAGAACAAGTCCCATTTACTCGCCTATAAAAGAACACAATGACGGTAACTTCCGCATCAGGGTTGTGACGAAAATCAAATCAGATAACGTATGTAAATCACCTGTCACTTACTGGGTGCTCAGAGAATTATAGCTTTTTCTAAAAGCTCCGCACAAGATTCTAGTGTTCAGTACCACTGACTACTCTAAATGGTGGGCACTTCAGATAGAAGGGGCAAAGAGGACCAGAGCCCAGTAGGCAGTGGGGCATGAGATTTAAGGCAAGGTTTGGAGGCCTGTGGCCCTTGGCTCTGTTATGAACAAGGTTGACTAGGCACATGGGAATGGCCATTCTGATCACCTCTTACACTTGCGTGAGTTCACAAAGGGTTTGCACCTTCCCTTACACAAGGGCACACAGCTGACAAATGAGAGAGTTTGGACTTCTAGAGGTTCTGTCTTGAAAATCGATGTCTTCCCACTGCCCACCCCTGTGCTCTAAACTGTCCAACGGTCATTACTGCTTGTCACCACAACAAGACTGCCCCTTGAAGACTCTGTCAACAGGTCCGCCAGGCTAATTTCTGCAGTGTTCCTTAGGGCTGAGAGACAAGAGTAAACGGCTAAGTCTGTTTTATGCTTTATAAGACTCAAGCACAAGACCCGTCTGTGACAAGCTACATGAAAACAGTCACCTTTGCAAATAACAAAGCCTGTAATTTTGTTCTGCATAGGGACACTTCACCTCTAGGGATGCGGTGATAGGGAATAAAAAACTAAAAGCACAGGTTTAAGAGTCATGCAGACTGGGGGCGGGGGGCACCTGGGTGGCTCAGTTGGTTAACCATCCGACTTCAGCTCAGGTCATGATCTCATAGTTCACAAGTTAGAGCCCCACATTGGGCTCACTGCTGTCAGCACAGAGCCCGCTTTGAATCCTCTGTCTCCTTCTCTCTGCTCCTGCCCCACTTGTGCGCTCTCTCTCGCTCTCTTGCTCTCTCTGTCTCTCTCAAAAATAAATAAACATTAATAAATGTTTTGAAAGAAGAGTCATGCAGACTGGGTAGTATAGATGTGAAGTGTGTAGCACATAGTAGGTCTTTCGTAAGTGGAAACCGTTGTCCTGTGGTGTCTGACAATGCTTAGATGCAGTTGTCTAAAATGAGGGAATGGCTGGGAGCAGAGCAGGAGGCTAAGGAAGGCTGACACATCCCTAGTTCCCAACAGCTTCTACCACTTGCTTCCTGTATGATCTTAGGCAGAAAGCCACCTAACCTCCCAGCCTCAACTGGTTCATCTGCAAAATGGGTACAGTCACGGTACCTACCTCACTAGGGTCATGGTGAAGATCAAATGAGATAATGTATGCAAATCACCTGCTGTTTACTGGGTGCTCAATAAGTGATAGTCATGATCACCCTTTCAAGGTGAGGCCATTTCCAGCCAAAGCATTAATATCCACGATTCCCTTTATTTGATGAACCAATCTGCATCTGATTAACTCTTTGTAAGGATCTCGTGGGGCAGAAGTGTAACGTGTCCTTTGCTCTCTCGTGGGGAACATTTGGCTGGCATTCCGCACCGAGGAAATTATTGGCCTCCGCGAGTCTATTTGCATAAGCACTTGTATTATGACAGGGATGTTAAAGAGAAGCATCGTGATCTGGTCCTGTTGGCCCGGAAACAGAGCTGCAGGGAAGAAAGCGCACTTGACACCTGGCGATGAGTTGCTCTGCTACTTCTCCGCCAGAAGCCTGCCTTCTTTTGCTGAGATAGGCTGGAAAGACTCTGGCAGCAAAGTGGTTGTGGAGGAAGAGCATCTCAGGAAAGATGTCCAGTTCCGGAACGGCCGAAATTCCACCTGAGGACGGGAGGTAAAAATCCCCCCTCCCAATGCGTGCTGCACACATCGACTCTAGCCTCTCACCCTTCATTGGCTGAGGGGTCACTTTGTGCCCCTCGGGAGGGGCTTGACCCTCTCAAGGGCTGCAAGACAGACGCCCGTATTCAGTCACCCTCGTCCAAACATGAGGCACTTGGGACCTTGCACATACCCTCCCATTATTCTCCATGATCCCCCCATTATTCTTCATTATCTCTATAAAGAGCAAAGGTGCACCTCTGGAAATATCAAGCTTAGCCTCAAACGTCCAGTAGTGAAAAGGCATCCATGATATCAAAGTCTAGCGGCACTGCGATTAAAACCCCGAGCCGAACTTAGATCCATTCTGTCACTTCCTGGCTGTGTGACCTTTGGTAAGTTTCTCAACTTCTCTGTGCCTTAATTTCTCCATTTGAAAAGTAGAAGTAATAAGAGTGCCTCCTTGGGGCACCTGGGAGGCTCAGTCGGTTACGCATCTGACTCGATTTCGGCTCAGGTCATGATCTCACGGTTCGTGAGATGGAGCCCCACATTGGGCTCTGTGCTGATAGCTTACAGCCTGCTTGGGACTCTCTCTCTGTCTGTCCTTCCCCCCTAAAAATAAAAAAAAAAAAGAGCGTGTCCTCATGGCTCTAACGGTGCTTATTAAGTGTTGGATAGAGCAGAAGCCCTCAGCAACCAGCGACTGTCATGTTTATTGTTAACCCAAGTTGCATTAAGACAAAATGGATAAAATCAAAGCACTTTCCTACTGAGGGCTCTGACTTGGAAGGAGAGTCTACCCGAGTTATTTTCCCTGTTCAAAAACATTTCAGAATTTAAGCTGACAAATAGCTGATCACAAATTGAAGCATTAACCTAAGTTTGGTTTTTGTTTTTTTGTTTTTTGGTTTTTTTTTTTTACCAAACTAGATGCTTGAAACGCTGGAGAAAGTGTACTCTCATATATTGCTGATGCAAAACACAAAACAAAACAAAACAAAACCTAATCCTTAGAGCTTGTCTGAAGAGGAATCTGGTATTATCTACTAAAATTAAAAATATAGATACACTTCAACCTAGCGATGCCACTCTTGGGAATCTATGCCCTAGAAATAAAAGCGTGGTGCGCAGAAGGAATGTCTGTGAGAAGAGGTGTGGCCGAGTTCATTGCACACCCAAACCATGGCCTTTCACGCCACCGTGTAACACAGTTGGGTGGTTCCCTTGGTGGACGGTTAGATGACAAACAAGACGTAGCAGTGCATATGTTAGCATTCCGCTGCTGCCGAGTTTAACGTGCAAAACACCCCTTATCTGTGTGTAAGATAAACGTTCTGTATAATTGTGCAAACATGGCTGGAGGCATGGAAAGATACATAGCAGGTTATTTACATCAGTTACCTTTGTGGGATCTGCACGGAGTGTAAGAAGCAAAGGCTTCACGTTGTTTAAAGAAAGATGTTCAGGGGCACCTGGGTGGCTCAGTCGGTTGTTTTGGGCTCAGGTCATGATCTCATGAGATCATGGGTTTGAGCCCCACACTGGGCTCTGAGCTGACAGCGAGGAACCTGCTTGGGGTTCTGTCTCTGCTTTGCTCTCTCTCTTTCTCAAAATAAATAAATAAACTTAAAAAAAAATAAAGAAAGATGTCCAGNNNNAAAGGGGGTGAAAAGAAGAAAAATATTTCTTATTTGTTTACTTCTTTATCTATTCATTTATTTTACAGAAGAGGAACCTGACATTTCCCCTCAGGGGACATTTTATCTTACGAACGGGTAATGGCAGTTCCTCAGGGAAAGGAAGGGGGGAAGGCAGCGGTGGGGATGACTGGGTGGGAAGGTCATATGCCTTCCACTGTCCCCCCTCCCCTTGGAATGTTGCACCATATGCACGTGTTACCGATTCAAAATAAGAAATAAAATTTAAGTGCTGCTTCTCAGGATCCACCAACTCTCTCAGAGCCCAGTGATTTACCATCGGCACCCTCAGCAGGCATCACCATCGGCCCCCTCAGCAGGCATCACCATCGGCACCCTCAGCAGGCACTACCAGCGGCACCCTCAGCAGGCACTATCACGACCTTGTCTTGATGCCTCTAGCGCGCTCCCTTCTTTGTCAGTTCAGGGCCCAGGTTCGTGCAGCGCTCTCTGCCCAGAAAACTCTCAGACATATCCCTGTGATGTCGGCTCAAACATCATCTCCTCGCCCCTGCGATTAACTTAAGTCCCCTACTCTATCTCCCAGTCGTACGCTGTACTTGTATTTGCTGAATAAAGTTATTCCACAGATGGTTTCACATCCACGTGGATGCGGTTTCACCTAGGAGGGGGTGCCCTTTGCCCTGTGGAGAACTCAGGCAAGCTCAATGTTGATCGGTTTCACTACAACCACAGAAAGGCCCAGAAGCGGCTTTATCCCAGCTCTATCATCCGTGTCCACGTAAGTGGGAGCAAGTCCCCTGCTTCCTCTAATGCTCTCCAGAGGC
>NW_027527807.1:39957-50072 GCF_008692635.1 Crocuta crocuta
GAGTGACATCGGGGCAATAGCAAGGGTTCAAAGACCTTCAGGAACTTTACCTTCACTGGCATTTAGCAAATATTTAATGAGCACCTAGCATGTTCCAGGGACCGTGTGGTCCCTGACCTCATGGGGCTCATAGAGTAGTGGCGGACACATGAACATTAGTTCACAAAATGAATAAAAAATAATTACAAGCTGTGCAACTGCGAAGAAGGAATTAGTACAGGGAGCTATCAGAGCAAGAGATTAAAAAAGTGTCTGGCTCGAAAGTATGCTAAATATTTTTAATGTCCATAGATATAGCTATGATTGATTCATTTAAAGCGCTGTTGAATTCATAGTTACTTTTCTGCCCATGTATTTTTTTTTCCTCAACCACCAAATGCCAAACCAACCACGGTGACAGGTGGGAGTGTGGATGAGAATTACAAACAGTAGAAAGGGGTTTTCAAAGGCACCCAGGTGGCTCAGTCCATTAAGCTGTCTGACTTTTTAAAAAAATTTTTTTTAACATTTATTTATTTTTGAGAGATAGAGAGCATGAATGAGGGAGGGACAGAGAGAGGAGACAGAGAATTGAAAGCAGGCTCCAGGCTCTGAGCTGTCCACACAGGGCCAGACACGGGGCTGGAACCCACGAACCACAAGATCATGACCTGAGCCGAAGTCAGATGCTTAACCGACTGAGCCACCAAGGCGCCCCAAGCCATTTTACTTTTGATTTCGGCTCAGGTCATGATCTCAGGGTCGTGAGATCAAGCCCCGTGTCGGGCTCCATGCTGGGCATGGAGCCTGCTTGGGATTCTCTCTCTCCCTCTCCCTGTGCCCTCCCCCTCACTCTTTCTCAAAAAAAAGGTGGGGGGGGGGTTCAAATNAACCTTGGTCTTTCTAAATGAAGATTGCATCACTGTGCCACAGACCCACAATGGATTTGGAAGTGATTTTTGACCGATTTTTAAAAATTTCTTTATCAGGGGTTCCTCAAGATTAGCTGTTTGGTTTGCTCCGTAAAAAACACTGTTTCCTTAAAAACGAGTATTCGTACTCAAAAAAATTTTTGAACCACTGCTCTAACAAAAAGCTCGGAAGTCATAATGCATTCTCTCTCTCTCTCTCTCTCTCTCTCTCACACACACACACACACACACGCANGGGGAGCCTGAGTACAACAGCTGTGGCCTGACCCCCATGCCGACTCTGCAGAGGATCCAGAAGGAATGGAAAGTTGAGCCTGCGGCCTCGCTGGGCATCAAGATTTGCTTACAGGAGAGAATATGCCGCTGGAGTATCTCATTCATCCAAAGTTACCGCGAAACCAAACTTCCATCTAAATTCATTGTCCAACTGACTGATATGTTCTGTTAAGTGTTCATCCTGTTTATTCGGATAGTCTTCATTGGAAAGGCTTCTAAGTGTATTACAAATTTGTTTTATTCAGTGGAACATTCTGGGCATAATTTAACCTTTTCCTGATGACTCAGTGTCATCAATATGAATATTCTTTATTATGTGTCGTCCACTTTTGCATTATTCTGAACTCTCTCTCTTTCCACATCTGGCGATCAGCGGTCACTGCTCACCCGCAGTTCATGAGCCTGTCTCTTCCCGCCCTCGTAGATCTCTGCTCATTGCCAATAATAATAGCAAAATCCCTTGCTGCCTGCCTGGCCCTGTGCTAAGTGCTTGGCACAGACTGATTCATTACATGAGGCAGGTACAATTATTGTCCCCAAATTACAGATGGAGTAACCAACTCCCAGAAAGGTCAAGTCATTTGCCTAAGGTTATGCAGCTTCCTGTAACAGAGCCAGAATCTGCACCCTCATCTGACGATCTCAAGATTTCAAGGTCTTTACCACCATATCAGTGTCATTCAAACCTTTCTGACAGCGAAGCACAATCAGAAATATATTTTTGTCACCATGCAGGGAACAAAAACGTGTAATAAAATAAAAACTTCTGGGTCCCTGGGTGGCTCGGTTGGTTAAGCTTCCGACCCTTGATTTTGGCTCAGGTCATGATCTCACAGTTTGTGAGTTTGAGCCCCATGTCAGGCTTTGTGCCGACAGTGTGGAGGCTGCTTGGGATTCTGTCTCTCTCCCTCTGTCTCTGCCCCTTCCATGCTCATGTGCTTTCTCTCTCTGTCTCTCTGTCTCTCTCTGTACCTCTCTCTCTCTCAAAAATAAATAAACATTAAAAAATAAAATCAAATCAGGGTGCCAGACTGGTTCAGTCAGTTAAGTGTCTGACTTCGGCTCAAGACATAATCTTTCAGTTGATAGGTTCGAGCCCCATGTCGGGCTCTGTGCTGACAGCTCGGAGCCTGGAGCCTGCTTCCGATTCTGTGTCTCCCTCTCTCTCTCTGCCCCTCCTCTGCCCATGCTGTCTCTCTCTCTCAAAACTAAACATTAAAAAATTTTTAATAGATTTAAAAATCAGATCAAATCAAAACTTCCAACAATGCATTTGTTGCATAGAATATATTCTGATATTCCATTCTATTCCACAATCATCACCATGATTATTATAATTACTAATGTTGGCTGTGCCCGGTGGAAATGGCCGCCCAGCCCACTGATGGGTCACAACTCATGGTTGCAAAAACCCTGCAGCACGTTTTCTGGCTAATCCACCATGGGTACAAGGTCACCACCGGTCATACGACACCTTAGTGTAAACTAGGAAAAGGTGTCCTTCCCTGAGATGCTTAATCCCATTTGTCAAAAAATTGTCAAAATATGATTTTGTTAGATTAAGACACGTTACTGCCATCTGCCAGAAAACGGTTAAAAAAAAATAAATGTCTTGATGTTAACGTTGTGCAGACAAACTGCTGTTGTGAGTGCCCAGCAACTGTCCGTGTTCGCCTTGGCAGGCAGAGGACCCGGACGGCAATATGGGTTAAGAGGCACGTGTGTTAAATGAGTCAATTGCCTCAGAGGACCTGCATGCCGAAGATTTGCCACACATCTTTTGCTTTCTCCCTTCTCCTGAATTTCCAATTAGGATTGCCAGATAAAATACGCGATGCCCACTTGAATTTGAATTTCAGATAAACGATAAACAATTATTTAATGTTCATTCACTTTTGAGAGAGCGAGCATGAGTGGGGGAGGGGCAGAGAGCAAGTGGGAATGAGGATCCAAAGCGGGCTCTGCACTGACAGCAGCGAGCCGGATTCAGGGCTGGAACTCATGAACCGTGAGATTGTGATGTTCAACAGTTTAAGCCACCCAGGCGCCCCCTAAACAATAAATAATTTTTAGTGTAAGTATTCCTCCACACGATATTTGGGATATACTCATACTAAATATTTTTTAATGTTTTATTTAGTTTTGAGAGACAGAGAGAGAGAGAGAGACAGAGACAGAGTGTGAGCAGGGGAGGGGCAGAGAGAGAGGGAGACAGAATCCAAAGCAGGCTCCAGGCTCTGAGCTGTCAGCACAGAGCCCGATGTGGGGCTCAAACCCATGAACCACGAGATCGTGAACTGAGCCAAAGTGAGATGCTAAACTGACTGAGCCATGGTACTGACCTTATTCTAAAGTGCCAGGCACTGGAATAAGCATTTTAGGTTTTTTTAATGTTTTAAAAGTTTTTTAAAAATATTTATTTATTTTTGAGAGAGAGACACAGACAGAGCGCAAGCAGGGGAGGATCAGAGAGAGAGAGAGGGGAGGGGGATACAGAATCCCAAGCAGGCTCCAGGCTCTGAGCTGTCAGCACAGAGCCTGATGCGGGGCTTGAACTCACAAAACCGTGATATCATGACCCCAGCCGAAGTCAGACACTCAACCAATTGAGCCACCCCGGCGCCCCTGGAATAAAAATTTTATATGCATCATTTCAATTGAGTCTTACAACAAAACTATAAGACAGGCACATTATCGTCCCATTTTCATATCTAAAGAAACTGAGGCAGAAAGTGGATTTTTTGAAATATGCCCAGGGTCACAGTTTGTAAGTGGCAGAGCTGGGCTTGGAACCCAGATCTGTCACAGCAAAAGCAAAATATGCTTTTTGAAGCGAGGTGATGTGTCTGTGGCATCCCTAAGGGTAGTAAGTCCCGGTGCTGTTTTGCCCTCTTTTCTACCCTTTCCACCAAACTGGAACCTGGTAAGTCCTGCCCTGACCAGAGCTGAAGAATCNGAGCAAGCATTCTTTCCCCGACACAAACAACAAAACTCCAAAACGGAAGCAAAGACACCAGTTGCGGCCCCTTTTAGGCTCTTCTCAATGCCGGCTTGGCTACTCATCTGTATGTAATCTGTTCAATCAGAAACTTGGTAGGAGGTTCACAGATAACACAGCCCTAATTTATTTGCCAAAACACTTGGCCTCCAAAACCTTATTATTATTTATTTACACACCATTGTTAAGATACAATGCCTGTACTTTGTGATGGGAGCATTAGCCACAAACGGATCTGTTAGCGACATTTGAGGACTGGCTGTCACTGTGGATGATTTGTGGTCAGTTCCTTTTCTCCCCCCATCCCCCCATCCATCCCTGTCACCAGAGCAGCTGAGCAGTGAGGCAAAGTGAGGGCAGAGGACACGCAGAGAGGCTCTGTATGACGTGTTAGTTATGTATGATGAGCTCATCTGTATGGTGAGCTGGTTAGCTTTCGGGCAGAGAGAGAAAGCCCCTATTCGTAGCATTTGTTAATTTCTCTGGTGTCAATTTCTCCGGTGTAAATACACCCTTGATGGCCATTTCAAACTACCAGTGGGACCCCGCTGAATGTGAACTTGAGAACACATACTAACAACAGCCCCCCAGAGCCAGCTGTACAGTGCACCAAAAAGGAGTTGGGGCCCCTGGGTGGCTCAGTAGGTTGAGTGACCGACTCTTGGTTTCGGCTCAGGGCACGATCTAGCAGTTTGCCGGGTTCTCTGTCTCTCCCTCTCTCTCTGTGCCTCCCCTGCTCTGCTTTCTCTCTCAAAGTAAATACACTTTTTAAAAAAAGTAGTTGGGGAGCAATTAAACAAATGACACTTTATCCATACAAGGGGCTACCAGGTGTTTGTTAAAAATGCTCATGCACATCTATAGTCATTTATTTCTAAATTTTCTAATCTTTTGAAATAAGTAGATCCATAGTTATTAACTTGGAAAATATCTGCAATGTGCTATTTTTTTTACATTTATTTATTTTTGAAAGACAGAGTGAGACAGAGTATGAGTGGAGGAGAGGCAGAGAGTGAAGGAGACACAGAATCCCAAGCAGGCTCCAGGCTCTGAGCTGTCAGCACAGAGTCCAACGCGGAGCTCGAAACCNTATGATCCCACTGTAATTTTTAAAAAGGTGTGTTCTCTCACAAACATAGAAAAATCACTTAAGCATATACACCAAAATATTAATGGTAGTTATCTGTGGGTAGTTGAATTATGGACAGATTTGACTTTCTTCTTTTTTAAAAAAAAATTTTTAATGTTTATTTTATTTTCGAGAGAGAGAGAGGCAGAGCATGAGCAGGAGAGGATCAGAGAGAGAGGGAGACACAGAATCTGAAACAGGCTCCAGGCTCTGAGCTGTCAGCACAGAGCCCGATGCGGGGCTCGAACCTGGGAACTGCGAGATCATGCCCTGAGCCGAAGTCGGACGCTTAACCAACTGAGCCACCGAAGTGCCCCTGACTTTCTTCTTTTTGATATATCCATGTCACAATTTTTTCTACAACAGGCACATATTGCTTCTATATTTCATATATATATTTCTATTCTTAATTTTTGAAGCAGGAACCTGCATACCTTGTTATCTCATGGTTTGTGTGCTGTTCCTTCATCCCCATCTCCCAGGTAGAAGCAGCGGGACCAGGACGGGGCAGGACAGCAGCCAGAAGCCAGGCACGCCGGGAGCACGACCCCTCCATGGGTCTTACTCTACTTTCCCATGTGCCACTCAGGGAAGAGGGGTCACTTGTCCAATATTCCAGAACAAATGAGCAACAGTGCCCTGGCCATGGAATTCTCAAGGCCGGCTCTTCGGGCCAGGTCTCCCTACAGCAGCTGCCTCACGGATGCAGGTTATCCTAGCTCGGTACCTTTACAAGTGAGAAATGACACGGGTAGATTGAGTTTGGGGGATCTGAGTTCTAGGTGGGTAGACTTGCGTTCTGCAAGCTGAATCATGCCACCCACATCATTTCTGACCAGCATCCTCTGAAATACAGATCTCATGCCTCTAGTGGGTTTGCTAGGCTAACCGGGGACACGAGGGCCTGTCAATTACACCATGATTTAAACAGACTTGTAAGCCCACCCCTGGTGTAATCGAAGGGCAAGAGTGTTTGCCAGTTGGCCGAAAAAACAAGCCATCATAACTAATACCGTTTCCACGGGAAGCGTGCCCCAGGTTTCCAACTGACTTACATACTAACGTCTGAGACATGACATGATTCATTTGTAAATTGGGGGTGGCTGATTGGGGACCAGGTGGTCTGATCTCAACAGATCAGAGCCTTATGCCTCTCATATGGAAATCTCTTTACAGATGTGCTATTGTGATCAATGAATAATTTTAAAGCATTTGGGAAATGTTAATTATTGATCCTGGCTTGCCTGGCCATAGCAGGGTCTACAAAGTGTCACACAACTTCAGCCTGGTCTATGCATCATGCCGACTGTCTTTTTCCCTGGCTGGCTACTTTCAAACCGTCTGGTCACAGCTCTTGTTTATTCGCAGAGAGCCCAGATAAAGTCAGAGACCAAATGTAATTACTCAGAACACATATATAAAGGATGAAAATGCGGGGCGCCTGGGTGGCTCACTTGGTCAAGCGTCTGACTCTTGATTTTGTGTCAGGTCGTGATGTCACAGTTCACGAGATGGAGCCCCATGCGCTGTTGGCACGGAGCCGGCTTGGGATTGTCTCTCTCTCTCGCTCTCTCTCTCTGCCCGTCCCCTGCTCACACTCCCTCTGTCTCTTTCAGAATAAATAAATAAACTTCAAAAAAGGAAAAAGAATGAAAATGCATTTAAAGAGAAATCCATCCTCCTCTTTCCCAATCAGCAGAAGCGACTCGGGTGTTACTATAGTTTCCCTGTCGTAATCCACCTTCTGCTATGCCGCATCTTACACCTGATTAATGTTGTGCCCCCGTTCCCAGCTTTCCACTTTCTTCCTTCAAAGCACTCTAAAAGCCATTTTGTTTTTAAAGCTGTTTCCCCAGGAATAATAACAGACCACTAACTGCTTTGTTTCGGTAGGGAAGGGCTGTTATTTTAATTTACACTTCAAATCTGTGCCTTTAGATATGAAAGCTCTGTAACTCAAAAGAATATGTCATCTATTTCACGCCTCTCGCTGAGCATGCTTCCGCTCTCGGTAAATGATGGCTACGTTCTATGAGAGATTCCATAGCATCTGTTTCTGGACCGAAGAGGAGAGTGTGAGGACCCACGCTAAGTCTGTGTGTACCCCACAGTACAAAGCTATACAGTACGAGACCAAGACTTTGAAGCTAGGAATCAGAAGGCCCAGGTTCGAGTCCTGCCTCTGTAACTTCCTAGCTTTGTTTTTATAACAAGTCCCTTCCCTTCTTTGAAGATCGATCTCCTCATCCAGAAAATCAGAGTTCTTCTAACTCTGTGGAATCTCACTGAGGTGAGGAGGAAGGATAGGAACCAGCATGTCCTACATAAGCGAGGCTATCCATCAAGGGGCTCATCTTCCCACCTGAGGGCAGTCTGTCCGCTGCGGTCTCGCAGGAGCAGTCATCAAAAGAAGCAGCTGAGAAAGTGCAGGCAGTTCTTTCCTGACGGGAGCGAGCCCAGAGGTAAAGTACAAAACAGAGGAAATGACTTCTGGTAGTTTCTGAACTGGGTCAGGGATGGGTGGAAAGCGTTTATATTGTCATTATTCTTGTTTCGGGTTGTGCTGGAACAGAATTTAATCTATGGATTATTTCCAGGTCTTTGAGGGGATGACTTTGCCATAATTCCGTTTTAACTGTCTCCCTCCCAGAGCATGTGATATTCCTTAAGGGACAACAGTCACGCACAGAGATGCCCTAAAAGGGTTCGCTGAATAAATGACTCAGCACACTTCCAGCAAAATAAAGGGAAAAAAACTGATCTTAACAGAAAATAAATTAGCACACAAGTTAACAAGTCGCTTGAAACGCTTTCTGGAATGAGGTCCAAAATAAGATGAATAACATTGATGAGATGAATTCCTTCCCGACGGTTTTTGGATTCATAAAGTACAATGTCCTTAAATCAATATTATACTGCTTGTGAGTTCTGAAAACCCAAGGCCGGACTTTCCACCATTAATCCCCACCACAGATGTTTCAGTGAAAGCAGGGCCCATATTTTAAGTCGAGATCCTTCTGTGCGGAGTTAGTCGTTTACAGAAGGAATTCAGCAGAGTGACCAGAAACTTGGAATATTCTAGAATTAGTTCTTCCCAGTGACTCTTGGGCTAATTGTACGACCTCTCTGAGCCACGGATTCATCATCTTGAAAAGGAGAATGATAATGAAGCCGACTCATGGAGCTGTTATAAGAGTCAGCCCGAGGAAAGGCATTAAAAGTACAGAGCCGGGAACGTGGTGAACCCTTAGGTTCTTGTTGCTGCTGCTGCTGCTGCGAATAAGAATAATAAACAACGACGGCCAAACAAAAATATATCAAATATTTAGGTCCCTTTAGTTATTTATCTGCAACCTCTGAGGTATATGGAATCCTCAAACTCTGAGAAAGAATAAAAGCATATACCTCTGATATGCACAATTCGGACATTATTTGTAAAATACACGAGCTAATAGATATTCTGCTGAAACATACTCCTTTCCAGTCAGTTGCCCGTTCTAAACAGTCTTCTTTCAATTGAGCTGTGTGCTAAGAACGACTGATATTTGATCTCATGGCTTCATATCATGAATAGGTATTATTTACTAGGCTTGTCAGATTTAGCAAATAAAAATAATACAAGATGCCCCATTAAATCTGAATCTCAGGTAAACGAAAAACTTTTTAGTGCCACTGGGTGCCAAATATTGCACGGGATGGACTTAGACACAAGAGTTATTCACTGTCTATCTGAAATTCACATTTACCCAAGCACTGTGTCTTTTGTCCAACAGCTTTACTTTTACACAACAACTTTTACTTTACAACTTTTGAAATACATTAATTTGATGACATTTTCTAAAGCAGATCTATTTAGCAGTCACTACCACTAATTTCTATCACTAAGTCAACTAATTATATTTTTTAAATGTTACAGTATTGACCCCTTGTTTTACGAAATTGTAACAAAATCTCTCTAAAGGCCAGTTATATAGTTTTTTACTAGCGTTAGGCACGATTGCATCAAAAAACCATCGGCCACTCCCAGGGAATCCACAGTTAAGCGTAAACTCGGAGTAGGCCACTTTGAAATGAATCTCATGTCGGAAACCAGAGCTCAGGGCCATCCCGTTGACGAAGGTTTCTGCCGGTTCACAAAGGTCATATTTACCTGTGGCTAGTGGCATTTCCTTGTTCCTAGATAAGATACAACAAAGGGAAGTGTTCGGTTCCAGGTGAGTGGGAAAGGGTGTAAGAAACGGGAAGATAACAGTGTTTGGTTCAGGTGGGAATGTAGCAAGCAAAGGGTTCACTCGGCTACACAATGAAGAGTCAGGCAGCTGGCTGTAATGCAATTATCATCACCCACTAAAATCCTGGTCCTCTTTCTCTGGGATTTATATGTAGAAAATCCTGGCTGCACAAACAGCAAAACTTTCCTTTTCCAGATGGGGGTGGCTGCAGGGAGGTTGGTATTTATATTTAATGTTTACACAAACTTAAAGAGGTTTGGTAGCGTGTCCTGGCCGTGTCCTCGGCGGTGTCTCCTGTTAGGAATCTGGAAGAGAGGAGTTAAAATAATCACGAAGTCCCCAATGCACTCCTGCTCATGATTGAAAATTAGACACGCGATAGCTTTGCAGCAGTTTTTTAAATTATCTTTTAAACAACTTTGGTGATGAATAATTGACGTACAAAAAGCTGTACATATTTAATGTGCACAATTTGGTGAGTTTAATATGTGGCTGGTTTGGTTTGGTTGGTTGGCTTTTTTGTTTCTTTGTTGTCTTTTTTAAAATTTACATCCAAGTGAGTGAGCCTA
>NW_027527807.1:50287-50475 GCF_008692635.1 Crocuta crocuta
TTTAGCCCCTCCCCCCTCCCCCACCCCTCCAGTGACCCTCTGTTTGTTCTCCATATTTAAGAGTCTCTTAGGTTTTCTCCCCCGCCCTGTTTTTATATCTGTTTTGTATCTTAAAGTCCTCATATGAGTTAAGTCATATGATCTTTGTCTTTCTCTTACTGACTGATTTCGCTCAGCAGAATACCCTC
>NW_027527807.1:50592-54571 GCF_008692635.1 Crocuta crocuta
ACAGATCTCTCCAAAGCCAGACGCCAGTCTGAATAAATCCGAATAAAATCATGTATTTAAAAAATTTTAACCTCCCAATGTCCTTCCCACTTTTTCGGAGGGGGGTTGTTCGGAGAACAGGAAGATGAGGTAGGTAGGCAAATACTAATAAAGGTCTTCATGCATCTTATCTGAATAGGCCTTATTTTTTTTAATTTTTAAAAAATGTTTTTATCTATTTCTGAGAGAGAGAGAAAGAGAGAGAGTGAGCGTGAGCAGGGAAGGGTCAGAGATAGAGGGAGATACGGGATCAGAAGCAGGCTCCAGGCTCTGAGCTAGCTGTCAGCACAGAGCCCGACACGGGGCTCGAACCCACGAACCGTGAGATCATGACCAGAGCCGAAGTCGGACGCTTAATCGACTGAGCCACCCAGGTGCCCCAGGCCTTATTTTTTTCTGCACATCACTTCTGAAAGTCCCAAAGTGTGTTTTTTGATGCAATTGTGAGGAATCTTAATGTATCGTTAACTGTGGTAACTCGTTTACCAAACGTTGGGCTTTGAAATATCCACTTCCTTATCCTTGCTCTGCACAACTGTCCTTAATTCTTGTCACGTTCCCTTGAGACATGAAGCCATGGTGTCCCTTGGCTTGGAAATATCCCACCAATACACGCCCACGAGAAGCAATGTGTGTATGCTTGGGCAAGAACCGGGTCTGGAGCCCAAAACCTAGATTTCGGTCCTGGCTCTGCGACTTATGGGTTCTGTAACCACGGACAGGTCACTTATTCTCTTTCACCCCAAAGAGCCTTCTCTGCCAAATGGACGGCTCCAATCCAGTGAGAAAATGCATGTGGAAGTGATTTGTAAATGGTAAGGCAGTATGAAAATGCTATTGATTATTCTCATTATAGGTCTCCAAATGGAATTTCCACCTTGTGCTAACAGGGTGGGAACAGGGCAGAGGTGGCCTTTGAAGGGGCTTCTGGTGGTTTGCGGAAGGCCATGGTCTGGAATGTTAAGCGTCATTCTGGCTTTAAGGCTGAAGGACTGACCCTGCAACCCCTATTTACATGCATCCCCTCAATGACTTTTCATGAGGCTAAACGAGAAAGTCCACTTCTTTTTGCACAGAGCTCCTTCCTGAGGAGCTGAACCTCCCCCTTTTCTGACAAAAGATGCACTGAGCGTAAAACTGGTTCACAAAGCTGGACATCACCACACCTAGGAAAGGAGTTTTCCCCGCTTTAAACAATACAGTTATAGGCAAAGTTGAGCACACAGTAGGCAGTATTATGTGTAAGGTACAATGAAACATTATCTAATGCTGAAAGGTAAAAGACACCCATGATAAGAACACAGTGCATATTTGGGGCATTATTAGATTAGTTCTGAATATAATTTGGAGCCAGAAATACTGTTTTTACAAGCACCATTACCAGTGCTGAGGGATGTGAATCATTCGTTGTATCCTCCTAGCTATAGAAAGCAAAGAGGGAATTCCTTTCGCAATCTCAAGAACTAAGGCAGGCATGAGGTTTATAAGCCTCTCCTATTTGGGAACGTGTAGGTACATGAAATAAAACTGAACAAGGCTCCACCAGCCATGGGAGGTATTCACTGAGAACGGATACCACCTTCGAATGCTTCTATCTAGAATCAAGACAAGTCACTGGACTACGATATGTCATGTAACAATTGTCTTGAGTGTGTCTGTGGGCACATGGCAGATATTTGAGTATTATTTGATGTGGCTTCCTAATTTTCATCTCAGAGAGAAGTATAAGAAACTTGAGTACCTGTACTTTAATGTGCTTCTAAAGTATTTGCTACCACTTTCTTCACTGAATGCCTGTTAGATTGTCTCACTGTCTTCCTTTCCCGGGTACTAGCCCTCCCTCTTCAAATCGGGGTGATGGGGTGGCTACTTCATACAGAGTGACCCCCCCCCCCTTGACCACAGGTGACTGGCTGGCTGGCCCGGGGGTGGGCAGCTGTTCATGACTTTGGAATTGAGACAAAGAGAAACTTGTCTCTTGAGTAGCTGGCCCTATAATGTGAATGGCAGTGTCACACAGCCTGGGAAACAGAGAAAGGTTCACGCTGACACGCAGAGAGAGGCAGGGGCAAGAGGGAGGGAAAGAAACGTCCCAACCACGAACCCAGTGTCTGAGCCCAAGTCATTCCTGAAGAATGGCTGCATTCTTCCCTGGGTTCCTGGAGAGCCCCAGGGTCTGTATAAACTCTTCCTTTTTGCCAAAACTACGTAAAGTAGGTCTCCATTACTTACAGACGAGAGTCCCAACGACTCCACATTCAAACTTCAATCTCAGCATTCTTCACTTTTGAAAGAGGTACACTTGCCCTAAAACAAAGAGTTTGCACCCAGGGAGTCTCCCCCAGGCAGGAATGGTCCTGGCGTACCAGAGCCCCTTGCTTACGTAATGTTTGCTGAACGAATGGAGACAGTGTTCCAAATCACTAGGTATGGGCTTTAGGTGAGATTCAGAAAAGGTTCAGTGCCCATGAATTTATGACTATACTTTTTTTTTTAGTAGGCTTCACGCCCAGTGCAGAGCCCAACGTGGGGCTTGAACTCACGACCCGTAGATTAAGACCTGAGATGAGGTCAAGAGTCGGACGCTTAACCGACTGAGCCACTCAGGCGCCCCATGACTATACGTTTTCTAAATCTTATTGGTCAAAAATAAAAGTTTTAAAACAGCTACACTTAACCATCCACCCACAGCTTCCGAAGCTGGTTGAAAGGCAGAACTGCGTAGTAGTAAGTTACATACATGCACTGGAGTCAGATTGATTGCATTTGAATCACAGCTCTGCCCTCAGGCCTCCCTAGGCTTCAGTTTCCCCATCTGTAAAATGGGGATAATAACACTACACATCACAGATATCTGAGGATTGCAGGTGATAATTCCCAAACTCGACACAGCATATTAGTAAGTGCTCACAAAATGTTAGTGATTATTATGATGATTTCAGGGTACCTTTTAAAAGATTTTTTTAATGTCTATTTCTTTTTGAGATGGAGGGAGCAGAGAGAGAGAGAGAGAGAGAGAGAGAGAGAATCTGAAGTAGGCTCCAAGCTCTGAGCTGTCAGCACAGAGCCCAATGCAAGGCTCCAACTCACTGACAGTGAGATCATGACCTGAGCTGAAGTCAGATGCTTAACCGACTCGGCCCCTCAGGGTACATTTTAAAGAAATAAGAGCAATATGTTCAAATCTCATGTGGCGTACTCCTTTTGGTGAGCTGCTCTTATCATTGACCCAACTCTTCTTCTGACTTCTTCCCACCTACGGCCTGCAGGTCAGCTTGGTGGCAGACTTCTTCCGGGCTACCCACCTTGAGTTCAGTATCTTTGCCTCATGGGGTGACAGTCCTCTGAGGCCTCCCAAACACCCTCTTCCCTTCCTGCCCCTTCAATCAATTCTTCAGGTTTTAAGTCTGTGATGCAAAAAAAATGTGATACCAGGGGCACCTGGGTGGTTTAGTCGGTTGGGCATCCAACTCTTGGTTTTGGCTCAGGTCCTGACCTCACGGTTTGTGGGTTCGAGCCCTGCATCAGGCTCTGTGCTAACAGTGCAGAGACTGCTTGTGATTTTCTCTCTGCTTCTCCTCTGCTTGTGTTCTCTCTCTCTCAAAATAGATATACTTTTTTAAAAAATGTGATACCAGGAGAGCCAACATTACTCAGGATATTTTCCCCCATCACATGATTTTCTGCCATTTTCCAAATCTATTTAAAATGTTCTTGGGGCACCTGGGTGGCTCAGTCGGTTGAGCGTCCGACTTCGGCTCAGGTCATGATCTCACGGTTCATGAGCTCGAGCTCCGCGTCAGGCTCTTGTGCTGAAAGCTCAGAGCCTAGAGCCTGTTTCTGATTCTGTGTCTCCCTCGCTCTCTGACCCTCCCCCACTTCCTCTCTCTCTCTCTCTCAAAAAGAAACATTTAAAAAATTTTTTAAAAATAAAATGTTG
>NW_027527807.1:54632-55603 GCF_008692635.1 Crocuta crocuta
TGACCTTTCTTGAGTTTGCTTCAAAATAATTAGGAAGCGGGATAAGTTAGGGTCGAGATGAAACAACCAAGGTCATGAAAACTGGGTGATTTGTACCAGGGGCCTCACTGTAAAGTGTATCCACTTTTCTACGCGTCAGAAATTTTCCATAATAAATAGCTACGCCCCCAAAACATTCTTAGCCTTCCCTCTGACATTTCTCTACCTGAGCTGTATATAACTGTATTTATCCAAAACATAGGTTCTTTTTCTTACATACGGTGCTGCCACAGAAATGACTCCAGAGGAGTGGAATGTCCATACCCTGGACGCACTCGCAGTGAAGACGGTCGAGCACAAATCAGACACTCTCTTTGAAATGATTTCAATCAATGTCATTCCTGTTTTGATACTCATGAATGACACAGGTAAAAAGACCTAGAAGGAACTATCTCTTGACCAAGGACTGTGGCTGATAATTTTCTGTTTACCACCCAAGCAGTAAAACGCATGCTGCTCTGTGATACGGGTGTAAGGGGTTAGCAAATGCCCTTGAGAGACACACGTGCAATGGAAAATAAAAGCCACGTGAAAAACGGTCTCCACCTTGGATCAGCAGGTTTTTTTTGTTGATGGCTTGGAGTCAAAGCAGCAAGTGTATCATAGCAACAGTGATGGGAAAGAGGCCCTTGTTAGTAGCATCCCACCACTGCTGATAACAGCAGGCATCACTTATGTGCCCTTAAATGACCAAAGACCATGTCAGAGCATCAGGAAGTGGCTGGCACTGTCTGATGGGGCCAGTCGTTCCGGAGGAGGGGATGAATTAGAAAGAACATAATTATAAACTGTACTGTGATCCGTGCCTTTACATGACCGCTGGTGCTGGTCATCTGTCCTCAAGGCCCCATGGAATTGGGAACTGGTTTTCACATGCAGCCCTTCTCACACAAAGCCGCAGGCATTCAGCTGTGCTGCTGGCTGCTGGGGTC
>NW_027527807.1:55789-56248 GCF_008692635.1 Crocuta crocuta
TGGGAGGGTTAGGGAATCAGGGTCGGGCTCCCCATGGGGATCCGGCCCTGGCCTTGGCCTTGCTAGCTCCGGGTTCTGGCTGAGCTAAAGCAGCCCAGGTGGCTTTAGGAATAAGGAAAAGATCTACTCCGGGAAAAACTGGAGAAATAAATCAAGAGCTCACTAGACTTAATGTGATGGGAAGTGTGGAAGGGAAGGTGTCCTGATGGATTTTCATAGCGAAAACTTCTAAGAACTTTCTAAGTGACGTATGTTTGACTGTTATTTCAGTTAAAGATGAGAGAATAGAGTTTATTTTCTCCAGCGAGAAGTAAGCTGTAGAGCTCTAAAAAATCAGGACGATGAAGCCTTTCCTTTGAATAAAATTCACTTGTCCTGATTCACTTTTCACAGGAGGGATGAGGACTAACCTTCATAGAGCATTAGATTACACCACTTATCACATTTCATTCTCCTCAT
>NW_027527807.1:56424-64034 GCF_008692635.1 Crocuta crocuta
TCGTAATGCCTCAACCAGCCACGTAATATTATCTTTCCTAGCCCTGAAAACTGAGGCCTAGAGAGGTTAACTAATTTGCCCAAGGTCATGTATCTACTAAATAGAGGAGGAGGGATTTGAACGTAGTTCTGTGTGCCCTTGAAGCCCCGAGCTTTCCGCAGCAGCACGTCATTCGCCGTTCAGAGTAACCTAAAATGATTACAGGGAGTTTTTGCAAAGAACGGCTTGTGTGGTCNTCAAAAAAGATGATCTGTCTGGAGCCCTTGAAGTGCAACAGCTGATTGTGCCTCCTGGGGTGACAATCTTTAGCAAAATGGCCCCCAAATTTATCAGGAGAGGATCTGAAACATCCTTTTGCCGTCGGCGGAAAACAAAACCCGGTCTACACGTATAGCTGCAGCAATATGGTGCATTGTTTTCTGTGACCCTGTGCACGCGCAGTTCAGTGACCTAATTCATAACGAGAGGCCAGCCCTGGGCTGGAACGGGGTGGCCTAGCGGCTCCTGGGTGGGTTCAGCAAAGGACAGATGAACCCCCGGTGACACACAACATGCGTGGCAGTACCCAGAGCAATAGTTTAGGAGCCGCACTTCCATTTTATTCTCTTTGCCCTTCCATAGGGAACATCCCTGCAACACTGACGGTCAGTGTCCGTCAAGCTCACCGAGCCGGATAATTCTTGGTTTCGGGGGCTGTCCTGTGCATTGTGGGCGGTTTAACAGCACAGCCAGGACGAGCGTGAGGCGAGCGAGGATAGCGAGGCACCTTCCTTGGGCACACAATTTAAGGGGGCACCAAAAATTTGAGGATGCTGATGTTTCCTTTAGTCTCTGGCTCCAAAATGGTTCAGCGCGACACTGATACTGATTCTCTCGCTGCCCTCTTCAGCAACATCCCCGACACCTCCTGACATCTCCCTCCCTACTAGATGCAAGTAGCATTTCCCACCCTAAACCCCAGGCATGACCACCAAAATTGTCTCCAGATACTTCCAAACATCCCCCGGGAGGCAGGCAGAAACACGCCCCCTCACCTTGAGTATCCATGCTATTGTCATCGAGCCATAGGAACCCCATGCATCTGAAAGGCTAAGTAAGAGGCATAATAATACTGCTGCGGCTCAGGGCAGGACTCTCACGTCACATAGACTTGGGATCAAATCTGAGGTTCGAGACTTGGTAGATGTGTGACCTTATGTGCTAAGGTTTCACCATCTGTAAAGTAGAGATGATAATAAAATCTAATTTATGGGGTTGTGACGACTAAACAATGATCCATGTAAATCATTTAAGGAGTGCATGATATACGGGAGGAACTCAAGCACAGTAGCCACTGATCTTATGGGGAAGGAATCTATGGGTTGGGTCCACCTCTCCCTCCAGTTTCTATGCCACAGTGACAAACTGCTGTCATTTTTCTGAGCAAGGAAAGTTTGGTACTAAAGGGAAAGAAGAGATTGATATTTCCAATCGGCTTAAATCTGCAGGTATACAAGCACAGGTGATTATTCTTCTTTCAGAAGGAAGTACAGTAAAACCTTGGATTATGAGTAAGTTGTTCTGCAAGTGATCCACAAGACAAGCAAACACATCTAATCTATTTTAACTTGATAAACGACTGATGTCTCACAATACGAGTAGTAAGTGCCTCTGAAGGTCACATGATCACAACTGAGCCAATGGTTCTTCTCTCTCTCTTTCTCTCTCTTTCACTGAGAAATTGTGGGTGATTGTCAATGCAATGTCACATTTCTGCAAAATCCTCAAAAGCAAGTGTCACTGGATAGATCCTTTCTTAAAGTTGCACAAAAAGAAAACGGTTCCATTGAGCCAATAGATAACAGTGATTCCATTAGTGATAGTAAAAGTCGACCTACACCATAACCGTCCTCTCTTGTCTCCCTCACACCAGCCATGAAGGTTTTCAACAGTGTGGAGGTTCCTCAAAAAATTAACACTAGAACTCCCCTGTGACCCAGCAATAGCACTGCTAGGAATTTACCCAAGGGATACAGGAGTGCTGATGCATAGGGGCACACGTACCCCAATGTTCATAGCAGCACTCTCCACAATAGCCAAAACATGGAAAGAACCTAAGTGTCCATCAACGGACGAATAGATCAAGAAGATGTGGTTTATCTATACGATGGAATCCTACATGGCAATGAGAAAGATGAAATCTGGCCTTGTGTAGCAACGTGGATGGAATTCGAGGGTGTTATGCTGAGCGAAATAAGTCAGGCAGAGAAGGACAGATACCATATGTTTGCACGTATAGGAGGATTAGGAGGAACTTAACAGAGGACCGTGGGGGAGAAGAAGGGGAAAAATAGTGGGGGAGAGGGAGGGAGGCAAACCATGAGAGACTCTTGAATGCTGAGAACAAACTGAGGACTNTTTAACTTTTTTAATGTTTATTCATTTTTTTTGAGAGAGAGAGAGAGAGAGAGTGATCAAGTGTGGGAGGGTCAGAGAGAGATGGAGACACAGAAGCCAAAGCAGGGTCCAGGCTCTGAGCTGTCAGCACAGAGTCTGATGTGGGGCTCAAACTTGCGAACTGCGAGATCATGACCTGAGCTGAAGTCAGACACTTAACCAACTGAGCCACCCAGGCACCCCTGTAATCATTTTTATATGAATATTTTTGGGTCGTGGAATGAATCATCTGAGTTTCCATTATTTCTTATGGGGAAGTTCGCTTTGGTATCCAAGTGCTTTGGATTACAAGCATGTTTCCGGAACAAACTGCTCACAAACCAAGGTTTTACTGTATTTGTTTTCCAGTGAGACATCTCAGAATGCAAGTGTCAGTGTGTCCCACTGCCAGCTTAGAGCCCTGACAAACCTGACTGCCACGCAGAGGAAATGTTGGTTAAAAGGGCTAAAAAGTTCAACCCACTAATTTGCCCTAACACCATTACCTTAACCAAGAAGCTGGAAAACTTAAAAATACAAAATACAACTAGACTGTTCTATATAGCTTAGGAAACTAATAGGGGTTGATTTGTTTCGTCTGAATGCAGACTAAAGGAAAGTACCCGAAATTCTGAGCCACTCAAACACACTTAGGACCTTGAGTACCCATTTCAAGGAAAATCATATACTGTTGTCTTGCTTTTGGCTTATTTTAGTTATTCTTAAGGTCTTGAATGTGGTAGGCAAAAGATTGCTTTTCTAAGTCCAAAATCATGGTTTCAAAGGTTTTAACAGCTTTCTTGAGCTATAATTCACATCCCATACAACTTGCCCATTTGAAGTGTACAATTCAGGGGGCGCCTGGGTGGCTCAGTCGGTTAAGCATCCGGCTTCGGCTCAGGTCATGATCTCTCGGTTTGTGGGTTCGAGCCCCGTGTCGGGCTCTGTGCTAACAGCTTGGAGCCTGGAGCCTGTTTTGGATTCTGTGTCTCCCTCTCTCTCTCTGTTCCTCCCCTGCTCGTGCTCTGTCTCTCTCTGTCTCAAAAATAAATAAACCTTAAATTTTTAAAAATTTTTCCTTTACCCCCCAAGAACAAAGTGTACGTCCCTTAGCCATCATGCCCCTCCACACAATTTCCCCATTCCCCTAACCCCTGGAAAATACGACTCTGCTTTTTGTGTTTATGAATGGGCTTATTTACAGACATTTAACAGAAGTGAAATCCTACAATATGTGCGCTTTTGTGTCTGGCCGCTTTGACTTAGCACAATGTTTATAAGATTCACCCAGGTTACGGCGCATATCAGTACTTCATTCCATGGGAGGGAGCAATAATATTCTACTGTAAGAATATAGCACATTGTGTTCACCCATTCATCCATTGATGGACATCTGAGGCGCTCCCACTTTTTGGCTATTATGAATGATGTTGCTATAAACATCTGAGTACCAGTTTCTGTGTAGACCTACGTTTTCAGCTCCCTTGAGTGTGCACCTTCAGGTGGAATTTCTGGGTTATGCGGTAACACTGTGTTTAACATTTTGAAGGACTGCCAGACTGTTTTCCAGAATGGCTCTGCCATTTCACATTCCCACCAGCAGTGTAAGAGAGGTCCAATTTCACCACATCCTGACCAACACTTGCTCTATCTGACTTTTTGATTATAGCTACTCCAGTGAGTGTGAAGTAATCTCTCATTATGGTTTTGATTTACATTTCCCTTATGACTAAGGATGTTGAGTATCTTTTCATGTGCTTATTGGCCATTTGTATAACTTCTTTGGAGAGGTCATGGTTTCATTTTGATATGCCACGAGGCATGGGAAACATCACGTGGCAGGTGGGACCACCTGGAATAGAAATAGGAACCCACATCAAGCATATATTAAATGTCCATCAAGCTCTTCCACTATGTTCCTGAATTAACAATTAGCTTAACCTACAGGAAAAAGAAAACCCATTTTTCTAATGGCAGCAAAAACTATTGTATTTGGATGGCCTTCGCTAAGAGTTAACAAAAACTAGATAATGGGGAAGGTTTGTTTATCATGAAGGACAACTTCTTCACCTCTAAGCCTCAGAATTCCAGAGCATCCCATTGAGACCCAGATTCTGCCCTGACAGGTCAGAACACTGTACACTTTGCAGTAACAGCAAAAGTGTAACATAAGTGCTCTCTTTATTTCTTTATTTCTCAACTTCATTGAGTGAGTGAATTCCATTGCGCCATTGTGGACCCCACGGAAATGTTTTCTTCCATGTTTGGAAAAACTCCACATATTTCTCTTATCTGAAACTGAACTCCTCAGAATAATATGAACGCACACTCTGCCTATATCAGATCGCCACATCAGGATGCAACAGTTGATTCACTTAGGAGGCTTCGCAGTCACGCAATGAAGGGTCTACGGTTGCTGGAAGAACTCTGGATAACCTGATAAATTCAGACATTTGGAAATACTTGTTCAGCAGTCTGTGACAAATAGGAAAGGCAAAGGAAAACGGGACTCCAAGAGTCATTAATCTAAATTAATTAACCCAGTGACATTGTCATAGAATTTTAGCCCCACTGCAGAACCCACATGAATACAATTCTTCAGGTAGGTGAGCTTTTTTTGTTGTTCAATGTTTATTTACAATGAACTGAAGAGGGTTAATCTAATAGGACACAGGACTGCATTGGATGGCTGAAATGCTTTGTGACCAACATCCATTTGAGGTATCAATTAACTTTTAATTCTTGGAGGGAAACAAAAGCAGCCTTGCACAAAGACTAAATTGGGGGTGGGAGAAGGGGCACAGAGCTCATGGAAACGTAGGCCTACTACCTTTTTGTAGCAGGGAAAGGCCTCCTTATCTAACACAAAGGGGCTGAAGAGTAGGGAGGGAGAAGGGTGAATTGGTGTGTGGCCTGTTAACTCAATGATGTTTCTAAAGCCTGAATGGAAGAGTCAAAGCCACCCAAGTCAAAACAGCGCTAAGTCAACAGCTTGGCCGAGACAGCATGACCTGAATGGAAATGCAAACGGTTCAGTCCAATAACTCCTTTGGGGTGTCACTTGGCCCACCAACTCTTGCCTTCCTGGAACCTTTTCCGCTGCACACGGAATAGCAAATCACCTTACTAGAGCCTGCATCCAAATTCCTGGGCGAACCCAACGCGTGCCAATTCGAATTAATAGAACACAAACACGATGAAGCAGTCATTCAACGTTAAAAGAAAAAAAGAAAAGAACATTTATGGTGCTCAAGGTTTCCCTACAGGGTCCTTTTAAGCCACTAGCCATGTGATTTCGAAAAAGCACCAGCTGTGGTCCTCCAGACATGTCTCACGTCTCACGTTCGACGGGGAAGAAAATTCTTTCCGTGGAGTGCTGTTGTGGACATGTCCAGCTTCCGACCACCAGACGACACGGGGGCACATAATTAGTTTGTTTTCCAAAGAAGGAGCCACCTCATGCTTTTCTTCAAATTCAATCAAAACATACACGCTCTAAATAGAAACACGTTCATTCGAAACCCCTTTGCACAAGCAGCTGTCTGGGCCAGGCCCGGCCGAAGGGCCTAATTCTATTCATCTCCGCACTCCAGCTAGTAAATGCTTGGCTTTGTTCACTCCCACCAGCAGAGGCAGTCAGCCTCAATTGGGCAAGGGGCCTTAATGATCTGAGGCAGGTGTCCTCAGAGGCTGCCCAGGTGAGGGGGTCACCCTGTGACCATGACTCACTCACTTGTCCTTAGTTTACAAAGCCCTGCCCTGCGCCATTAATTACTGCCATTTGTGTGTTCATCTACACAAGTGAAAGCAGTCTGCTTGGGATTACNAAGAGCCACTATTTTCAAAAGGAAGCAGGGAGCGGGGAGCGGGGGCAGGGTGTGGGGGAAGGGTTGAAGCACTCTCTAGAAACTCCACAAAATGAAATCATAATAATATGAAAGAAATAAAAACAGCTGCTGAGGCCTAATAAAGTAGCTCACCTGAAGCACAAATGCCCATCAGGACAAACAGACTCACAGTCTCAGGTTCCCAAAAGTCAGGAGATACTTGTTCTCCCGTCCTTCATGAGCTGGAACATGTCGATGCAGGAGACAAGCCAAATGGACAGAGGATCATAATCGCCCCTTATGTTTCTTTCATGGTTTTCCTTCTCCAAGCCCTGGCCTGCGTACTGCCTCATCTTACCCCCAACGATGTGGTGAGGTAGGCAAGGTGAGTACCAGCGGCTGCCCGTGACTGGTGAGGAAAGTGAGCTCAGAGGTTAAGGGACGGGTCCGCAGACACCCAACCGATGGGTGGGGGCACCAGGGCCAGGATTCAGGTATAAAAGCAAGCAGAGCAGAAGCCCCAGCCGCGATCAAGGTTGCAGATGCAGTGTCGAACCAGGGGAGCGGAGCCAGACTCAACCTAGTTTAAGCAGGACAAGCTTTGGCCGAGAGGAAATTGGCTTCTGATGGCCTGGAAGGAAGCTTGATGTCTTTTGTACAAAGGGATCACCACTGGTGT
Source organism: Crocuta crocuta (assembly GCF_008692635.1). Lineage (NCBI taxonomy): Eukaryota > Metazoa > Chordata > Mammalia > Carnivora > Hyaenidae > Crocuta > Crocuta crocuta. Next base: position 63,346 of record NW_027527807.1, read on the forward strand.
TGGAACCCAATTTGTGATGCTCTGTTCACTCTGGCTGGACAGGACTTCGGCGCTTGTACCACAGACCTCCGGGATCCCGGAGCTTCTCACAAAGGCAGACATTCCGCCTAGCAACATTCTCCGAACCCTCTCAAGGCTTGCACAGAAAGAGCCTTCTTCAGAAGGAACCAATGCTCACCTCTCTGCTGGCTTCAGGACCCATTTGGGTGTGCACGACTTTATTATAACCTGCCTTATTCCAGAAAGAATTCCAAGAGGCTGAGTTAGTGTCCAGGCAATCTTGGCCGATGTGGGATCATCTTTCACTATAGTGGCGTCTGCCCAACAGATACTGAAAGGGAACAGATGTCTCTCTGTAGCCTAATGGTTCAAGAATCAGACGGTCTTGGGGTTCAAATCCCAGCTCATCCACTTGCCATCTATGTGGCCTGGGGCCCGTGACTTAAATCTCTCCGAAGCTCAGTTGCCTCATCTATATACTGGGGATAAAATAAGATTAAATTAGATCACACATAAAGTCCACTCATGCCAGTGCCTGCTATACAACATGTGCTCATTAGGTTTTAGCTGTTAAAATGATCAGCTTTCTTGCTTGGACATTTAAATTGGTTATTGATGGTTAAGTAGTGAATAGCGACTGACACATGGTAAGTACTATGTTATTGTTACCAGCAATAATAATTATAACC
>NW_027527807.1:64168-73796 GCF_008692635.1 Crocuta crocuta
ACTATAGTATACTAATATATAACTGCTCTTATTATTACTATCATCATCGTCATCTCACTCTGCTCCCCTCCTCACATCTTAACTCATCTCTTCCTTTAATTGAGCTGAATTCCCATTCTTGGTTTTGTCTACTAACTCGGCTTCCCTTTCAAGATGCAGACCAGGAAGCACTTCCTCCAGGAAGTTTCCAGAAAGTCCCAAGGATGAGAATGGTGCCTCTCCTCTGTGCCCTCATGACACCCACCACAGCGACGCTCACCACACTGTCTTGCAATCCCTGGTCTCCTGCACCAGACTGTCTGCTCTCCCAGGAGGGGACAGTACCTCTGTCATTCCTCTCCCTTCACACCCGGCAGAGAGTAGGCACGGACACGTTTGTTGAAGAAGTGATTCATGACGGCAATCGCAATTATGATCGTGATTGCCAATAACAGGACAGCCCGCCATTTTGTCTGAGAAAAACCACCCAAGGACCCAGAGGTAAAAGTTATCCCCAGTCAGGCCCTGGAAGGGAATAAGGAACACGGGTTTGCTTCCTGACGCTTTAGGATGAATGCCACCTGTCTCCACCTCAGGAAGCGGCTGGGGTTCAACACTGGTGAACCCCAACCTGTCACCCTGGACTAAGGGACAGGGAAACCACACCCAACAGGTCCGCATCACAACAGAGCTATGTACTTAAGCAGTCGGCTGAACTTGGCTAGTCCCACTGACTAAAGTCAGGAGGTTGCCACTCTGAGGGTCAAGTAAGGACAGCTTTAGCACTATCGGCAACCAGCTGCAGGAGTGCCTCATGCGTGCTTTTCTGCCCGCCCCACCAGATACTCCCAGCAAGCGTTTCTTGAGGCCCACTAATCCACATCTCAGAAACAATCATTTGCCAGGCACCAAGAGCTCTGCTCAGGCCTCATCCTCAAAACTCAGAGAGAGGACAGCTACAATTCTTCCCATCTTACATACGGGGTCACCGACTCAGGTTAAATGACTTGCCTGAAGTCACAGAGCCAGTCAAAGCCAGGTAGGGGTCTCCAATCTGGAGCTGTTGAAGCCAAGAGCCAGGCTTACTGACCCTAAAGCCCTTATTGGTAGCCATGTCACACTACTGCCAGCTAAGTCCCTAAGTGTCAGGCCCTGGAAAGGTGCCTGAGGGAGGCCATAGCTCTTTCTCCCGCAGGAGCTCCTGATCTAGAAGGACACACAGATATGTTCGCAGATAACATGGTGACCGGCTAGAATAGGATTTATAAAATGGGACTGGACCCCAGAGAAGGGACTATGTCGATGTAACTGGCAGGGATTTGGGGAAATGACACCTTTTGACACAACTAAATCCCAAAAGCTAGCCTTCTTCCTTAGATTTGACAAACCCTATTTATTTTGCTCTCGCTCAACCCCCTTCCCCACTTCATTTCTCTCCCTTCCTTTAGCGTCTGTTGTTTCTGAAAGCAGGCATAACATCCTTAAGCCGCCCATCCCCTCATGCTTCTTACTGGCATTTTCCCTGCCACATTCCACTCATTGTTGGAGAACAGACTTGAAAAAGGGGTGGGGGGTTGGATTAGGTGACTTTCAAGATTCCTACCAACTCTGAGAGCTGATTCTCTGAGCAAAGTGCTCACAGGCACAGGGATCATCAACAGCAGAAATTAGCAAAGATCTGCTCAGCGTAACCATGAACTCACCTTTTCAGAAATTTCAATTCTAGTGTGGTTAACATACAGTGTTATGTGAGTTTCATGTGTGCAATATAGTGATTCATCACTTCCATACATTACTTGCCCACAGCTTCCTCTCGGTTTTTAGACTGTGTACAGTTCTTAACCACTTTCATAATTTAAAATGTTCCTTACAGTCTTATGGGTGGGGCCCTCTTTATTTTCAAATGCAAGCTTGATTTAAATGAAGGCAAAGGTGGGGCTCCTGGGGGGCTCAGTTGGTCAAGCATCGTCTTGATTTCAGCTCAGGTCATGACCTCACGCTTCATGGAATCGAGCCCCACATTGGGCTCGACACTGACAGTGCAGACCCTGCTTGGGATTCTCTCTCCTTCTCTTCCTGCTCACATGCTGTCTCTCTCAAAATAAATAAACAGTCTTTTAAAAACGAAGTCCAAAGGTTTAAACAGGGAGTTAGACATTAACCTTTGTGATGAAAGGAGGTGAGTGGGAGGATGGGCTAGATGGGGGATGGGCATTAAGGAGGGCACTGGGATGAGCACTGGGTGTTGTATATAAGTGATGAATCACTGGATTCTACTCCTAAAGCCAAGACTACACTGTATGTTAACGAACTGAAATTTAAATACAAATTTGAAAAGAAAAAAAAAATGAAAAGAAATCAACCCTTGAGTTCAAAGCTTATGTTAAGTGCAACAACATGCCCTTACTCTTGTCTGACCTTCAGGTTTCTACTGTAGTCCTGCAATCAGAGGCCATTTAAAACGGAGACCCAGAGGTGAGAGTCTTTTCATTCCTGTCCAGGCCTCCTATACACAACAAGTTAATAACAGAAATGTTGGCAACTAGATAATTATCCAAATCCCGTAATAGGATTAAAGATATTCTAGCCAGGTCAACCCCTAGAAACCTCTTTGGCCATTTCCATGGGTTGCTCTTTCCTTTAAAACAGCTCCATCCCCACAAGGAGCAGAAGAGAGAGAGAGAGATAAATTGGACCTTGCTAAAATTAAAATCCTTTGTGCTCCAAAGGATACCATCAAGAAAGTGATGACAGACCACAGAACGGGAGACAATATTTACAAATCATATATCCGATAAGGACCTAGTATCCAGGATATATAAAGAATTCTTATAACTCAGTAATAAAAATAAAGGGAAAAAATGGTAGAAAAGTGGACCAAAAATCTAATTAGACATTTTTCCAAACAAGATAAATGGCCAATAAGCACATGAATATGTTCAACATCATGAGGAAAACACCAATCAAGGGACTCCTGACCAGCTCAGTCGGAAGAGCACGCCACTCTTCATCTCGGGGTCATGAGTTTGAGTCCCACATTGGGTGTAGAGATTGCTTAAGTAAATAAGGCTTAAAGAAAAGGAAAATACAAGTGAAAATCACAGTGACATACTATTTCACACAAATTACGAAGGTGATAATAAAAAAGGTAGTAGTAATGTGTTGGGGAGAATGTGGAGAAATGAGGACCGTCATACGTTTCTGGTGGGACCATGAAATGGTGCTGCCACTCTGGAAAACAGGTTGGCAGTCCCTCCAAAAGTTAAACATAGAGTTAACAGAGTTACCATAGGACCCAGAAATTCCACTCCTAAGTAGATACTCAACATCGATGACAACATACGTCCACACAAAAACTTCTGCATGAATGTTCATAGCAGCACTATTCGTGATAGCCCCGAACGTGGAAACAACCCAAATGTCCGTCGACTGATAAACAGATAAAGAAAATGTAATATATCCATGCAACGGAATAGTAATCTGCCAAATAAAAGAACAAAGTATTGATGCATGCTATCACATAGATGAACCTTGAAAAGATTATTACAAGTGATCCCACTTATATGATATTTAAAATATTTATTCGGGTAACGGCGAAGAAACAAAGTTGATTAGTGGTTGCCTACGGTGGGGATTGGACAGTAACTGCTAAGGAGTACAGGGTTTATTTTGGGATTGATGAAAATATTCTGGAAACAGAATGAAGATTGCACNTTTAAATATGGAAAAGTAGCACCATACCCAAGAGCCAGAGGTGTGGGGGGCAAATCTGGACCAGTCATACTGACTATCTCTCCATGTGACAGAAAGACTCACATTCAGGTGTGTTAGCAACAGTCCCTTCCGAGATCTAATTACTGGGAGCTGAATTAGATCCCTCCACCATCTGGCTGGAACCTTCCAAACTGTCCAGCTACATGCCCCAAGTCCTCTCCGGATTCCCTGGCCTTCAAACACCCTGGACTGTTTTTCTTCTTCTTCTTTTTTTTTTTTTTTTAACTTTTTTTTAATGTTTTATTTTTTTCTGAGAGAGAGAAACAGCATGAAGAGGGGAGGGTCAGAGAGAGAGAGAGAGACAGAATCTGAAACAGGCTCAGGCTCTTAGCTGTCAGCACAGAGCNTTTTATTTATTTCTGAGAGAGAGAGACAGTGTGAGCAGGGGAGGGTCAGAGAGAGAGGGAGACACAGAATCTGAAGCAGGCTCCAGGCTCTGAGCCAGCTGTCAGCACACAGCCCGACGCGGGACTCAAACCCACAAACCGTGAGACCATGACCTCCGCTGAAGTCGGACACTTAACCGACTGAGCCACCCAGGCGCCCCTGGGCTGTTTTTCTTCTGTGAAACTCCATTTCCCCCTCTTTGACTTTACCCATGCTATGCCCTCCTTTCAAACTAACAAGATCCAATTTATCGTTTATGTGTTGCCGGGTGCAAAGTCTCTCCNGCACAAATGAATGGCCTCAGTTATTCATCCCGCGAGGTGGAGCTGAAGGAATAACATTGCCCATAGTTAGTGTAATCCCTTGCTTAATTTCCCTGGGAGTTGCTTAAGCCGTGCCATGGATAAGGGAGCAGGCCCGGGGTGCTGGATGGGAGCTCCAATTCATATCTGAGTTTCTCATAGAAACAATGGAATAGCGTGGCCATTCTCAGCCTTATATCCACGGGGACACAAGATAGAGGATACAGAGCTGGCTCCCAGAAGCTTAACTGAGATTATGCAAATTCCCACCTCATTCTCTCCCAACCAGGCAAAGCATTTCAGGATGCAAGCAAATGAGAGTAACATCTTCATAAGGATGACGTTAAATTAGGTCCAATTTACTAAAACAGGCAATCATTCACAAACTCCAGACCCTTATGTATTAGTAAGAACAAACTCCTTGCAATCCTCGCTGATGGTGACACACCAGGGTACAGCCACACTGCAGGTGAGACTAAAATACATAAATAAAGTGTGTGTAAAACAGAAGTTTAACAGATCGCGCAGACCCCATAAAAGTGTTTTTAATCTAGGATCGAGTCTATCACAGACTCTCATCCTGCCTTACAAGGTTTCCTCGTTTGCTGCAACAAACCAAGAGGGGCAAGTGAGGTTCAAAAGGGCTTCTCTGGGGAATTTCGCCCAGAAGCACTTGCGAAAATTTGGTAGAAGGATGACCAACTGGGAATATTTTTAAAAATTTGACCCAAAGAGAATTGTTTTTCTGCTTTTTCCCTCTAAATGTTACATTTCCTGTTAGCAGGAATAAGTATTAACCAAACATGTTATTTGTCTTTTTTGCTGCCTTCAAAGTCTGTGAAACAGTGTTCTACAAGTCAGCCCCCTCCCTTAAAAATGCACACACCAACCCCTATTTGCACAGAATCTGTCATCCTTTGATTCTCGGAGACGTGTCGTTTCACAAGATTGAAAAATCTCAAAGCTCTGGCTTGATGGCGGCCAAAGTTAAATGTGCACGAGCCTACGTTTTGATCCCAGATCCACAACATGAAAAGTATTTCTACACTGATCTTACAATGAAAGATCGCAACCATCATTAGAGCCCTGCTTTCTTCCCTTTTATCATCAGTTAAGACTTGAATATTAGATGAACATGAAATAATAGGACTAATTCTTGTAAAAACAAACACAGCTAGGACTCACTCCTCTAAATGTTGACATTAGCTCTGACATCCAACAAAAGTCCTACCAGCCTCATCGCTGACGATCAACCTTTGACCAATACACCCTCAAGGCACTAAAGTATGAGATAAAAACCTATGTGTAGGGGGCACCTGGGTGGCACAGCAGGATAAGCTTCCGACTCTTGGTTTCATAGCTCATGAGATCGAGCCCCATGTTGGGCTCTGCACTGTCAGCACAGAGCCTGCTTGGGATTCTCTCTCCCTCCCTCTCTGTCCCTCCCCCACTTGCTTTCTAATTTCTCTCTCTCAAAAATAAATAAGCATTAAAATAACACTATGCATCCTAGTTTCCTTATATTTACAGAATGCAAAATAAGCTTTCTGTACATATTATATGCTCTTAGGCAATATATAAAGTTAAATGCGTGAGACTTAAAAAGCTGGCATATTGTTCAAAAACAAATTTCTCCTTTGTAAGTATTGTGGCGTCTGATTACTCTGACTTCTCTCTTACTGTGCTTGGAAACTAGCTACGGAAGTCACCCCTCATAATCTCCCTCTTATAAGTCAGAAGAAAGATCACCTTGGATTTCTTACATTTTCCTGCTATTCTCTATGTTGTTTTTCCTCACTTGAACTTGACCCAATATATTTTCTAAGCCTTCTTCAATTATTTCCCCTCCACTCTTCCTTGTTATAAAATACAGCATTTCTGTGATTCTTAAGAAAGTTCCTAATGTCAGTTTCTTCAGCTGACTGCCTAAAATGGATGTTTGTGAATATTTGTGAACACTCACCCGTACCCCTTCATCTTGTAGGCATGCTTTAGAACCTAGTTTAAGGGGTTTCAAATTGTTTGCATATTTTCGGGTATTAACTGTGTGGAAGATAGTTTTTCTAACTCCCTTTCCTTCAAATGGTGGGGAAAGGGTGAATGGAGGATGGGAATGGCTATATTTGCTTAAAAGAAGTCAGGCAAGCTCATCATGTCAGCGTGACATAGATTCATGGGGTCTGGATCTATGAAGTGCCTCAAATTACTTTGTAAAGAGGACAACTTCGAAAAAGCGAAGAATACATTTTATCGGGAATCTTCCCCCTGGTGTCCTAGACCTTAATATGACTTGGATTTCTCTCTGGCCATTTATTAACAATCCAATAAGTAGTGATTGAGGGCTTCCTATGTGAAATCCCCCACTGTGGGGGACACAGAGCTGCGTAAAACGTGGGCCCCTAAAAAATTGGGTGTAAGGAATAGATAATAGAGAGGATTAAATGAGTTTATCTATACAAATAGAATGATTCCTGGCACTTGCCAAGGGTTATATACATGTGGTTATATATGTATATTTTTTTAAGTATAGATAAAAATAACTCTAAGACAAGGCAAAATTTGCTAAAGTGGGACACCCTGCCAATGGAAAATTGGAAGAGATTAATTCTGGCTGGCTCCTTTCTGCGAAGCATTGTGGAGATTTTAGCATTTAAGTGGAGCTTTAATGTGTGGGCAGGTTTTCCTTGGAAGGGTGCAGAAGCAGGGATTCACTGGTGACAGGTGACAGTGCAATTCACACTGAGCTGGGAGGTAAAAGAGCCTGAGATACTGGAGCCCCGGTCCCTCCAGCCCCTGACCCAGCCCCTTAACCCAGGAGCTGCACCTGGGCTGTTGTAGTTCTTCGGTTCCATCCAAGTGTCCCTTTGAACTGCGGGTTCCGCTGTTAAAATCAAGTCTGAAAACTCCTGGATGGTGGTGCCTGGGTGGTTCAGTCGGTTAAGTCTCCGATCATGATCCCACGGTTTACAAGTTCGAACCCCGCGTCGGGCTCTGTGCTGACAGCTCAGAGCCTGGAGCCTGCTTCGGATCCTGTGTCTCCCTCTCTCTGTGACCCTCCCCCACTCATGCTCTGTCTCTCTGTCTCTCTCTCAAAAATAAATAAACATTAAAGATTGTTTTAAAAATTAAAGAAAACTATCTTAAAGGGAGGGCCCTTCCAGCACTAACCTTCAATGAATGACACGCTATGAAAAGAAAGACTGTTTTACCAAGCACCTCAGCAGAAGAAGCAAGCCTGGGAAACTAATGTTTACTGAGCATTCACTATGTACCACGGGTTTCGCACATATTATTATCTAATCCAGACGGCAAACCTGTTCAGGTACATACTAGTATTATCTTTACTTTATAGGCAAGAAAACTAAGATTAGAGCACTTAAATAACTTTCCCAAAGGCATGCAGCTCACAACCTGGTGGAGAAAGGATTCGAACTCAGGAAGCATATCGCCAAAGGGCAAATTCCTATTTGCTACCCCACACCACCCTAAGCACATCAGAGCTCATGCATTCAGAGGAAGGCTGGCAGCATGCACACCTATGCCCACCATATTGTCGCGGCCATTCGTGGAACAAACACTTATTTTAGCATCATCTCTAGAACTGGAAGCACTTTCTTCTGAAGGTCCTCAATTTTGGCAAATCCTTCCCATCAGAGTTGGTAGTTTTGGAAAACCAGCGCAAAGTGACTGGGAGTCAGGTTTTGTGAAAAAGTACGTGATCAAACCAGGCGATGCCAAGGCGGTCACCGGGACAGTGTGAATAAGATGGAGCGAGGCAGGGGCGTCTGGGGGGCTCAGTCGGTTAAGCGTCTGACTTGAGCTCAGGTCACCATCTCATGGTTTGTGGGTTTGAGCCCAGCACTGACAACTCAGAGCCTGGAGCTTGCTTCGGATTCTGTGTCTCCTTCTCTCTCTCTGTGCCCCTCCCCTGCTCTCTCTCGCGCGCGCTCTCTCTCTCTCTCAAAAATAAATAAACATTAAAAAGTTAAAAAAGAAAAAAAGACAGAATGAGGCGGGGTGATGACTTTCAAAGACAAAACTCTGGGCTGTGTAAAATCTAGTGCAGTTTTTGGTTTTTAAAAAAGTCTCAGCGCTCTGCCATGGGGGAATGCACCCACATCTCTGCTCTGCACACACACAGTCAAGTCCCTTCATCTCTCTGAATGGAGACAATAAAACCCAAGGCAGAGAGCTGTTTTAAGGACAAGAAAAGAAAAAAAAAATGTAGAAAGCAGCTAGTACCATTCCTGAACCTAGAAGGCTACTCCAAACAGGGCAGCTAATATTGCTCTGAACCATTTATTAGACATTCTCCGCTGATTTGGGGCTTTGAGACGGTTTGTAGATTTGAGATGGTTTGTAGTTCCAACCAGATATGTTTTGGAGTTTGTCCCCTGAATGCCACAGCTGCGTAGTTTAGCCCCATATGGCGTGGCGCATTCAAGCATGGAGAGTAAGAGGCAGGAGCGTTTGAAAAAGAGGGCTCCCCGAAAACATTTATTGAAAATGCAATGCATCCCCACAGTATTTAACTCATTCAGGCTGCTAATAAACACTCCTCTAGTATCTCGGAAAGCGTGGTTGAGAGAGAAATTTTCTGACCGCAATAATTGCATGTCTTTCATGGCGATTGTCTTTCAGAACAACTACAAAGTTTCTGTGTGGGGGAAGAAAGCAGGTGAACCGGGAAAGAAATGTAAAGCTTTGTGCCTACAGCTTGTTTTCCGTGACATGGGAGGTCTGCTTTTGAAAGCAAGCAAAGTGTTCATTTATTAAGAAAACCCAGTTCTTTGGGCTCCCGCTAAGTGTTTGGGGGCTCAGCAATTATCCAAAACTCAGATTACCGATTCAAACCTCCCTCCCACCTCCTCCCCCGCCTCCCTGAAAAACAGGAAATCTCACTGTGCCCGCATGAGGCCTTCGTCCCTGCAACCTTGCTGCACGTTGGGCCGAGCATTATGTGAAACAAGTCACAAAAGAGAAACACTGAAGGCAGGTGCATGAAGAAGACGCCGTGCCCCTTGGAGAGGGCCTTAGGTAAGTAGCAACAAGAGCTGTACATGCCAATCAAAGACGGCCAAGGGTCAAGCTCCCCTTTGTGCACAAACAAAGACTAATTGCATGTTCATAGCTGTAGAGTCTGCGGGCACTAATTCGAGAGAGGAACTATAAAAACCTTGGACTCC
>NW_027527807.1:73814-74292 GCF_008692635.1 Crocuta crocuta
CGGGACCCCCGCCTCCCCACGGCCGCCGCGGCAAGGCGGAGGGCTGGAGGGGCCCAGTGGCTGTCAACCAGCTGGGCCTCTCCCTGCCTTCGCCACAGCGTCCGGAGGCTCCCACGTGGCTGGCACTTCAGAAACGAAAATAAGCCATTTTGTGGAAACTGAAAGGCTAGCCGTGTGTACATAACGCCGAGCCAAAGAGCAGCAATGGAAAAGGCTCCGAGCCACTTAGCTTGCTTGGAAGCACAATGCCCAGTACGGTTGGCCCTGCTTTTTCACTGCATCGACCAAATTAGCTGGCTCTTTTGACATCTTGTAGACATGACTGGTCAGTGCAAGTTGCCCTTTTCTTACATTCAGAAACAAAGGTCCGTGGAGGTGGTTTGGTCTTATAAGGAACCATTCTGAATCGAGTGACTATTGTGGCCAAGCCACCGGAGCGGCTGGCTTTTGAATTTATTATGAATAGTAGCTTTTTTGG
>NW_027527807.1:74419-81119 GCF_008692635.1 Crocuta crocuta
AATAGTAGCTTGTGTGCGCAGAACGAGACCTCGTTTCCCAAACGCTCTCATTCATTCGTTCTCTGAACACGGTTGCTACCCCTGCTACACACAAGGCGCTGTGCTCGGCTCTACGGAGGGAAGAGACACGCCAGCCAAATAGGCGTCCTGCTCATTCAGGACCAGATTGTGTCCATTCCACGGCCGAAGAAACTCAGAACCCTCTGGCCTCTGCTTGGTGCTTGGTCCACTGCACCCCAGTGTCTTTCCACAGGTGTGTGTGAGGAGCCCTCCCGCAAGGGCAGGGAGTGTGCTAGAATATAGGGGTCTTCAAGCCCGTACCCTTTCCTGATTCAAAACAGAAGAAATCTCTTTTGCCGAACTCCCATAAGGAAGCACATAAAAATAAAGGGAGCTGCTCCGGGTAGACTGGGGGTGGGGACCCTGGCACGGTGGCTCCCAAGCTCTTTCCACTGACAAGTTATGTGACAAATATTGAACAAATCGCTTAGTCTCCGGGCCTGAAGTTCCCCATCGGCAAAAGGAGGGAGTTGGATTCAAGTCAAGTCCGTGAGTCCTAAACTTGGCGGATCATCACAGATGGGACTGAGATGCAGTCCTCGTTCTTAAGATTCTCAAAGTCTGAGTGTGTAAAGAGATTAGCACAGTGGAAGCGGCAGATGCTGTGACAGGGGGAGGCGTGTGAGGGGAACAGCAGGGAGAGACGCACACGCACCGGTATGGCCAGGTCACACAGGCCACATCAGCAAGTACTCAGGAAGAAGAAGCTGCTCACCATGGCCAAGAGGTAGAACTTTATCCTGTATGCAAATCGAAGGGTTTTAGGCAAGAGAACAGGATCTAATCGAGATTTAGAAAAGATTCTTCTGTCCACTGGGTGGTGAATGGGCTGGAAGGAGTCAGAGTAAGGGAGACCAGCAAACACAGAGATGCCATTAGGCCAGGGGACGCCTGGGTGGCTCAGTCGGTTGAGTGTCTGACTTCGGCTCAGGTCACGATCTCACGGTTTGTGGGTTCGAGCCTTGCGTCGGGCTTTGTGTTGACAGCTAGCTCAGAGCCTGGAGCCTGTCTTCTGATTCTGTGTCTCCCTCTCTCTCTGCCCCTCCCCCACTCATGCTTTGTCTGTCTGTCTCTCAAAAATAAAGATTTAAAAAAAATTTTTAAATAAAATTTAAAAAAAAGAAGATGCCTTTAGACCACAGGAGAGACAATTGGGAGCATCGTTAGTTGACCACAATATACCCTGAACAGCGCAGGCATATGGAAGTGCTTATTAAATGAAACAGATATGCCAGGCACTGTTCTAAGCACTATATGATGGTCTTGCTTAATTCTTATAACAATTCTACAAGGCATATATCATTATTATCATAACCCTTATTTTCCGGTTGAAGAAACTGAGGCACAGAGAAGCTAAGAAATTTGTCCAAATGACACGGTAAGAAATTAGTACAGGTAGGATTTGAGCTCAGGCACTCTGACTCCAAAAGCCATGTTCTTAACCACTTTAGTCGGCTGACTCGCTCATAAATTCTGGGCAATTCACACGGGAAGGAGGGAGGGAGGAAAGAACACTGGACGAAGGGGTTGATGGGTAGGAAGGAAACAGGACAGGCAAGGTTTCTCAGCAGCTGGATGTGGAGGGTGATGGAGAGTAAAGAGTTGAGGATGACCCCAGTTTTCTTGCTCACGTAGCTGGGTACCTGATGGGAGAGTGTGTGCAGCCATTTTCTCTCTGAGGTAAAAGCCAAGACTCAGTGCTATCATCCAGAGGCCTAGGAACATGAAGGCAGGGCAGTGAGGGTGTGAAAGGTGCCGCCAAAGGCCAGGTGAGCGAATGCTGGGCAGCAAGAGATGACGTCACCAATATTACAATACTTATTCTGGTGTCCGGTGTCAGGCTTTTGAAGATGAGCTCAGTTAAGAATTGTGGTAGAAACACATACAGGGCAGGGACCAGAGAGAAAGCATCATGTTAAATGCTACTTCCTTAAAGCTCTACTAACAGTTTCGTCTCCCTTGCCAAGGCACTACACAAATGTTCTAGCAAGTTCCCCGGTGGTGCTCACCTAAGTAACTAGGGTGCAAGTAATGGGGAACCAGGGTAAAAGCTGTTCGTGAGTCCAGAGCAAATACCAGTGCACACCACCTGGCTTGGGAAGTCAGCTTCCCTACCGCCCCCAGTCATCACACCCGAGGATAACTATGGACGCTGATCTACAGGCGGGACCAGGGTTTGGTGCAGACCAAGTCCGACTTTTAAGCCTGGTTCTTAAAAGTTTAGAAAGCNCTAGGTGATGCTGACGGTCCTGGACCACTCTTCGAGAACCACTGACTAGAGCAGTTATTAAATTTTTTGGTCTCAAGGCTCCTTCCCATTCTTTTTTTTTTTTAAATGTTTTTATTTTTATTTCTGAGAGAGAGAGCATGAGCAGGGGAGGGTCAGAGAGAGAGAGGGAGATACAGAATCTGAAACAGGCTCCAGGCTCTGAGCTGTCAGCACAGAGCCCGACGCGGGGCTCGAACCCACGAACTGCGAGATCATGACCTGAGCCGAAATTAATCGCTTAACCGACTGAGCCACCCAGGCGTCCCTGCTCCTTCCCATTCTTAACAATTATTGACAATTTCAAGGAGGTTTTTTGTTTGTGTGGGTTATATGTCTATGGGTACTATATTAGAAATTAAAATGGAAAATTTAAATATATTTATTAATGTACCTAAAATAACAATAAACATATGTTAACACATTTTATGAAAAATGACGATTTTAAAAAGCAAAAAAGTGAGTGAGAAAAGTGGCTTTCTTTTACATTTTTGTAAATCTCTTTTTTAAAGTTTTTTTTAGTTTACTTATTTAGAATATGAGAGTACAAGCAGGACAGGGGCAGAGAGCGAGGGAGAGAGAATCCCAAGGGAGAGAATCCCAAGCAGGCTCCTGATACGGAGCCTAGAACCCACAAACTGGAGAACATGACCTGAGCCAAGGGCAAATACTTAACCGACTGAGCCCCCCAGGACCCCCTTTGTAAATTTCTTTAAGACCTGGCTTAATAGAAAACCGCTGGATTCTCTTATCTGCTTCGCTTTGTTCTGAAACTTATTTACTTTTCCAGCTTTATTGAGACATAACTGACTTAGCGTTATGTAAACTGAAGGTATACGGTGGGATGATTTGATACGCATGAATGTTGTGAAAAGAGTACCACAATAAGGCTAGTTAACACCTCCATCATCTCACGTAAGTTCCTCTGTGTGTATGCGTGTGTGGCCATAACATGTCAGATCGACTCCGACAGCAACTTGCAAGTATATAATACAGTATTGTGAGCTATACATGGAATACCTAGAACTTACTCATGTAGCTGGGAGCATGATCTTCTCTCCCCATTTCCCTCACCTCACAGCCCTTAGCAACCACCGTTTTACTCTCTGTTTCTATGTGTTCACCTTTTTTTAGGTTCTACATGTAACTGAAATCATACAGCATTTATCTTTCTCCGTCTGGCTTATTTCATTTAGCATAATGCCCTCCAGCTTCATCCACGCTGTCAAAAATGACAGGATTTCCTTCTTTTTTATGACTAAATATTATATGTGATTTATATGTATCATATATATTCTTCACCCATTCATCCGTTGATGGACATTTAGCGAGGTGATATCTCACTATGGTTCTGATTTGCATTCCCCTGATCATTAGTCGTGTTGAGCGCCTTTTCACGTATCTGTTAGCCATCTGTATATCTTCTTTGGGAAAATGTCTATTCAAGTTCTCCGCAGTTTTAAAATCGAATTATTTCAGGGGGATGGTTTTTGAGTTGTGTGAGTTACTCATATATTTTGCATATTAACCCCTTATCAGATAAATGATTTGCAAATATTTTCCGCCATCTTGTAGGTTGCTTTTGCATTTTTTTTATTGTTTCTGTTGCTGTACAGAGTTTTTTATTTCAGCTTGATGTGGTTGTCCTTATTTATTTTTGCTTTTGTTGCTTGCACTTTTGGCATTACAGTCAAAAAATTATTGCCAAGACCAATGTCAAGGGGCTTTTTCCCTATATTTCCTTCTAGGAGTTTTATGTTCGGGTCTCACATTTACATCTTTAATCCATTTTGAGTTCATTTTTGTGAGTGGTGTAAGACAGGGGTCCAGTTTCATTCTTTTGCATGTGAATATCCAGTTTTCCCAGTATCATTTATTGAAGAGATTATCCTTTCCACATCGAGTATTCTTGGCATCCTTGGCAAACGTTAGTTGGCCATAAACACATGGGTTTATTTCTAGGCTCTCTATTCTGTTCCATTCACCTGTATGTCTGTTTTTATGCCAGTACCATACTGTTTTTTACTACGATAGTTGTGTGATATAGTTTAAAGTCAGGAAATGTTATTCCTCCAGCTTTGTTCCTCTTTCTCAAGATTGCTTTGGCTGTTCAGGATCTTTTGTGGTCCTGCACAAATTTTAGGATTGTTTATTTCTCATGGCTGTGAAAAATGCCATTGGAATTTAGATAAAGACTGCATTGTATCTATAGATAGCTTTGGGTAGTATGGGCATTTTAACAATATTAATTCTTCCAATCTGTGAACATGCAGTGTACTTCCATTTTATTTGTGTCTCCTTCAATTTCTTTCATCAATATCTAGTAATTTTTAGTGTACAGATCTTTCAACTCCTTGGTTAAATTTTTTCCTGATTAAAAAATAAAACAAGGGGCGCCTGGGTGGCTTAGTCGGTTAAGCGTCCGACTTTCACTTGGGTCATGATCTCGCGGTTCGTGGNGGTTCGTGAGCTTGAGCCCCATATTGGGCTCAGTGTTGATAGTGCAGAGCCTGCTTGGGATTCTCTCTTTCCCTCTCTCTCTCTCTGCCCCACCCCCACTAACACTCTATCTCAAAATAAGTAAAATTTAAAACATACATTAAAAACAAAATAAAACAAACAAAGAAAAAAAGGACAAGGGGTGCCTGGGTGGCTCAGTCAGTTGAGCTTCCGACTTCAGCTCAGGTCATGATCTTGCAGTTTGCGGGTTCAAGCAGAGCATCGGGCTCTGTGCTGACAGCTCAGAGCTTGGAGCCTGCTTCGGATTCTGTGTCTCCCTCTCTCTCTTCCCCTCCCCGGCTCGTGCTCTGTCTCTGTCTCTCAAAAATAAATAAATGTTTAAAAAAAATTTTTTTAAAAAGAAAAGACAAACCAGAAACAAGACTCTTAACTATAGAGAACAAACTGATGGTTACCAGAGGGGAAGTTGCGAATGGAATAGGTGAAGGGAATTAAGAACACACCTACCATAATGAGCACTAAGTAATGTACAGAATTGTTGAATCACCATGTTGTACACCTGAAACTAATTTAACACTGTTAACTATACTGGAATTAAGAATTAATTAATTAATTAAAAATAAAGGTCAAGTAAAATATTTTAAAATTTATTTCTAAGTACTTTAGGGGCCTCTAATGGCTCAGTGGGTTAAGCATCTGACTCTTGACTTCAGCTCAGGTCATGATCTCACGGTTCATGAGTTCGAGCCCTGCATCAGGCTCCACACTGACAGTGTGGTGCTTGGTTGATGGTGTGGAACCTGCTTGGGATTCTCTTTCTCTCCCTCTCTCTCCCTGCTCCCTTCCCCCCCAAAAATAAATAAACTTAAATAAATAGATAAATAAATTTAGTCCGAAGCATTTTGTTATATTTGATGCTATTATAAATGGATTGTTTTCTTTACTTCTTTCTCAAATAGTTCATTGTTACCATATCTACTTCAGATTTAAATCTGGGGAAATATGTTGTTATTACTGATGTATATGAAAGAAATCTGGTCTCACACAAATATATGTTTTTGGAAGAGAGCAGCATTTTACTTACCTTTGGAGACAACTCTCTATATTCTTCTTTGATACTAAACCGAGACTCGGCAAGTGATAGTTTCTTGAAGGTCATCTGCAATGTAGAGTTCGAAATCGTATCAGCAAACTTTACGTACTCTGTAATACCGAAGTCCACTGATCTAGCTTATATTTTGCATTGATCTTTGGCCCATGCATGATGTCATAATATCATACATTGACCATTTCAAAAATACTGATTTCCAAGTTGGGAAGATCTTCCAAATATTTATACTTGTGGTTATACAATATTCCAAAAAAAAAAAAATCACATTTGTTAATATCACCAGTCTCATCAGAAANGTACAATGACTGCTAGCAGAGTGTAGGGCCACTGCCTTGATCCACGCTAACATGTCAGAAGCTTTATCCACTGTTGCTTGCGCACCTTCAATGCAAATGTCAACACAGTGAAGAATGCAGGTGATGTCTTAGCATTNCTCGGGACCCTGAGTCCATCGGCTATGTTGGCAGAACATCCGGGCAGGTGCATCCTGCCTCCAAAGTGCTGTTTCATTCGCTCGCTCACTCGGAAACGTACATGAAATATCTGCTGTGTTCCAGGGCCCCCCACACCGTAGTTACATTTTCTACCAGTACAGTCTGCTCTCCAGATCAAGTTGAGAGGCTAGAACGAAAGCAGAACTCTTCCTCCACACTTTTGGGGTGGGGGTCCACTTAGGTGATCCCAAGTCTGGTATTTCCCAGTGCAGCCTTCTCTGTCCAGACCCAATACAGTCTCACACTATTTTGCACTGGCTCAAAGATTCCATGCCATTCACCCAGGTTATACTGTGTGAGCATTAACAA
>NW_027527807.1:81160-88671 GCF_008692635.1 Crocuta crocuta
GAGGACAACCGCCCCTACACGCATCCACAATATTACAGACTTGATGAATTCTAGGAAGGGGGGTATGGTTAGCCATACCCCTAACATTTCCCTCTGCCTTACTTTAGTCTATATACTTTGTATATATGTTATGTATTTTATAAATACGTGTATACATACTTTATATATGACATACATACTTGTATATTCTTTATATGTTATATAGACTATATATGTATAATCCATATACTTTGAATCATCAAAAAATGGGAATATTTCTATAGCAGTTACTGATGTCAGTTACCCTACAGTATTTTTTTTCTTAAATAGTTTATTGTCGAGTTGGTTTCCATATAACACCCAGTGCTCATCCCCACAAGTGCCCTCCTCCATGCCCGTCACCCCCCTTCCCCTCTCCCCCACTCCCATCAGCCCTCAGTCTGTTCTCAGTGTTTAAGAGACTCTCACCCTACAGTATTTTTTTAAGTCAATTTATTTATTTTGAGAGAGAGAGCAAGCAGGGGAGGGGCAGAGAGAGGAAGAGAGAGGATCCCAAGCAGGCTCCGCACTGTCAGCACGGAGCCTGACGTGGGGCTCCAGGCCACGAACCGTGAGATCATGACCTGAGCTGAAACAAAGAGTCAGATGCTTAACACTTAACGCCACTCACATGCCCCAGTTACCATACAGTATTAACATGTTTCTTTCAAAATTACGCATATTAAAGTAAATAAGTAAGCAATTAAATGAATAAAAAATTAAAATAGTGCAGAGGAAGTACTTTAGAAGTGTAAAATAAAATACATATGTCTCAGGCACTAATCTAAGGACAAAGGTCAGTTTAATCTCACTTTTCTGAGGCATATTTGGCATAAAAACTTCATGTCTTTTGTGGNGCCCAGTCATAGATGTCTTTTAATGATGGCTTACTGCAAGTGAGAATATATCAGAAAATAAAAATCTAGACATGGATTTTGCAGTTAGTGTGGTACAAGGCTTAAAACCTATCATAGAAGAAGCCTATCTTTATTATAAGAAACACAGCTCCAGGGGTGCCTGGGTGGCTCGGTCCGTTAAGCGTCTGACTTCGGCTCGGGTCATGATCTCGCAGTTCGTGGGTTCGAGCCCCGTGTTGGGTTCTGTGCTGGCAGCTCAGGGCCTGGAGCCTGTTTCAGATTTTGTGTGTGTGTGTGTGTCTCTCTCTCTGCCCCTCCCCCATTCATGCTCTGTCTCTCTCTGTCTCAAAAATAAATAAACTATGAAAGAAATAAAGAAAGAAAGAAAGAAAGAAAGAAAGAAAGAAAGAAAGAAAGAAAGAAAGAAAGAAAAGAACACAACTCCAAATACCAGAGTCTTCTAATGTCTTGATGACAGGCTTTCTATGTTTGCTTCCATTCTAACATTTTTTCTCTCGTTAGATTTTCTCCTTCCATCCTCCTTGCCTCCCACTGCATCTGACGAAGCTGCACAAAGTTCATCCAACTAGTTATTTTTACGCTTATGGTGAATTACACTACTTTCAGCAAAGGGTTGGATTTTTTTCTATTAGTGCAAATGTGAAGTACCTCTCGCGCCTTGTACATATTCTTATCATTGAGACCCAATGTCTCATTCAAATAAGAAGGAAACATTTAAGCACAAATCCCGGAAATTCTATTCTCTGGGGCAATGCCCCACGGTCTGTTTGTTCCTAAGCGGGATAAACGCTGGAAGTCGCAAGGTATCATCCAAAGTTTATTTATTCATTGTCTGCTTGTTTCCCACACAAATATATTCTGTGTTTAAAATGTATAAAGCCGAGCCAGGCCTTCTCACGCTGTTTGCAGTAAAATATGGCTTACCACGTCTCTCGGAGGAACCACTGACAAATAGGCCCTTGTTGTTCAACTTTCACTCGGCTGAGGGTAATGATTCAGTGGTTCAGAAGGTTAATTCCTAGAGATAGTGTTGTCTTTGGCTTGAACAGATGTTGGTAGTGCTTTAATGTGGTTATCAAACTAGGCTGCCCTTCATTCTTGGCTCTCGGGAGCCTAGGGCCATTGTTCCGCAAGGCATTCCAGCCCCCTTCTATGGAGATCCAACGGAGCCGAACATACCACAGCATTACTCCTCTGGGGTCACTGTGGATATTGACAATATACGGCCCAGAACTGATCATGACAGACTTGATCTTTAAAAGATCTGTAAATATTTGTAAGTGCATAAAGATTTAGAATGTCTTTTGATGCTCCGATTCGATAATCTGTAAAACGACTCATTCATAAAATGCTCAAATCCCTCAACAGCTTTATGGACTGGCCTCTCAATGGTTTACTACATACTCGGATATCTTTTTTTGTCCGTATCCATCTCCAAAATGGAATGACTGCCCATGTAACTAGGATGGTTAGGCTCACCAAATGGAATCAACATTGGGCAAGAGTCCAAATACCGAGCAAGTTCAATGTTGCTGGAGCTCATATGTGAATGATAAAATCCGCTGTCACTAGCTGAGTGGAAGAGAGATACACCTCGCCTAGGAGATCGATTTCCACCAAGGCACGGATTCCTATTTTTCTGGCATATTGTTGTCAACGCACTGCCATTGAAATGGTGGCATCCCAATAGCACAGTGCTGTTTCAAAATCAAATTTGCGGTGGTTGACAACTTATTATGTGTCTAAGCACTGCACAAAAAGAAATACAAGAATTCCCTGCTCTGGTGGAATTTCATCTTGTTGGGGAGCCTCGAGTTACGTCCATGAAACAGTTCAAGAGCAATCAGTAGCAGGAGGAAAATGACTTGGTGTGATAACAATTGGTGTGGTTCAGGACAACACATGCCAGGAAGGAAAGTGAGGGCCATAGTAATTGATATTGATGTTCAAATACAGCTTCACTGAGGTCTTACTCTGAGCCAACACTGAGCTATGCACCGAGGATCCAAAGGTGAGTAAGACAGAGTCCAATTCTTAAGGAGCTCAGAGTCCAGTGGAGGAGACAGACCTGTAAACAGATCATCTCAGTGTGACAGATAAGGGTAAAAATTCTGAGGGAGCCCAAAGTGAGTAGGACTAACTGAGGTGGGGAGTTAGGGGAACAGTCACAGAGAAGCACGCATCATGCGGGGCGTTGAAAGATAAGAAGGAGTTCTTTGGGATGATGGGGGAAGGGGATGCCAAGCAGACGGGCTCCGCAGTACGAAGCGTCCTGGCTTACTTAGGAAATGAGAGACTCTGAGTAACCGGAAGTCGTTATCTTTAATTTTAACAGATAAGGTGAATGAGGTTCAGAGAGGTGCGCTCCTTTGTCCTAAGGTCGCACAGCTGGGGAACGATAAAACAAGGACTCAAGCCCGCACCCATCCTCCTCCTCTCGGTGCTCTCAGTCAGCAGCAAACTTGCTTCATAAAGAGTCGGAAACAAGTGCAAGTCACTTCAGGGGATCCAGAAAACCCTGGTACGATATGAGCTGGTAATAAATTCACTTCTACATAAGATATGAACACTCTGCAAAACCCCAGAGCAAGGGGATCTACTTAAGATACGCCATGCTTACAGGGCGCCTGGGGGGCTCAGCCGGTTAAGAGCCGACCCTGGCTCAGGTCATGATCTCACAGCTTGTGAGTTCGAGCCCTGTGTTGGGCTGTGTGCTGACAGCTCGGAGCCTGGAGACTGCTTCGGATCCTGTGTCTTCCTTTCTGTCCCTCCCCTGCTCACACTCTGTCTCTCTCTTTCTCTCTTTCTCAAAAATAAAATAAACACTAATTTTTAAAATTTTGGCATATTTAATTGCAGAAATGTTCATTTTCAACATTTGCACCATCATTTTGGATATCTTTGGTTATGGTCAAAGGAAAAGATACTATATACCTGGAAAAGAGAAGGAAATGGGAAGAAGTGAATCATTAACAACTTTATTTAAACTATAAGGACCTACAGAACACCCTCTCAGAACAGGGACCTCGACAAAGCAATCTGTCAGGCAAGTCTCATCCATTCTCCGAACCTCAGTTTCCTCATTTGTAAATCAAGTAAGCTAAACTTACTGGAAACACACAAAATACATATTTTAATTCAACATATGACATAAAACTGAGAAGAAACATTAAATAAGAGGATAACCTTCTCTTATTTAAAGGGATAAGGGCAGAAAAGGCCCTAGTTTTCGCACCTTGAAAGTCGAGGGACTGGTCAGAAGGCTCCCTGGGAAGTCACGCCATTCTGAACACTCTAGGCTTCTACAGTTTTAGTTATGTTTGGTTCTCATGAGGGCACTGCCGTCCCCTAGGGGACACTGACCAGAAAAACTGGAGGGCACTTTCGATTGTTACAGATTGTTGCAGTGACCGAGTGGGTCACTATTGGCATTAGTAGTTGGGAGACCAGGAAGCCAGACACAACCTCAAAGGACAGAGAATTGCCCCGCATCACACATGACCTTTTTCACCCCTGAATTTATTAAGGAATCATTCATAAATAAAAACTATATATATATGAAGTGCACAAATGTGGTGATTTGATATATGTATACATTGTGAAATGATGACCGCAATGAAGTTAATTCACATATCCATCACCTTAAGTAGTTAACTTTTTTTTTTATCAGAACACTTAAAATCTACTCTTAGCACATTTCAAGTACACAATTTCAAGTATACAGTCACCAGGCTGTATAGTACATTTCCAGAACTTATTCATGTTACAACTGAAAGTTTGTACCCCTTGACCAACCTCTCCCGATTTCCCCCGCCCTCAGCCTGTGGTAACCGTGACTGTATTCTGTTCCTACGAGCTTGGCTTTTTTTTAGATTCCACAGATAAGTGAGATTATACCATATTTGTCTTTGTCTGCCTTATTTCACTTAGTGTAACGCGCTCTGCTTCATCTTGCCCCAAACGGCAAGATGTCCTTTTTTATGGCTGAATAATAATCCACTGTATAATCTTCTTTATCCATTCAACCACTGATGGACACTTAAGTTGTTTCCGTGTCTTGGCTATTGTCAATAATGCTGCAATGAACATGGGGGTGCAGGTGGCATTTCAAGGTACTGATTTCATTTCCTTTACATATATAATCAGTCGTGTGACTGCTGGATCACGTGGTGCCTCCATTTCCCCTTTTTAAGGAACCTCCATACTGTTTCCCATAGTGGCAGTTCCAATTTAAATTCCCACCAACAGCATAGGAGGGCTCCCTTTCCTCCACACTCTCGCCAACCCCAGTCGTCTCTGGTCTTTGACAATAGCCATTTTAACAGGTGTGAGGTGCTATCTCACTGTGGTTTTGATTTGCATTTCTCCTGACGATGAGTGATGCTGAACATCTATTCATGTGTCTGCTGGCCATTTTTATATCGTCTTTGGAAAATGTTCATTTAGGTTCTTGGCCCATTTTCCAACCGGATTGTCTTTTTGCTATTGAGTTGTATGAGTTCCTTATGTATTTTAGAATGTAACCTGTTATCAAGTATATCATTAACCTCTTATCTGATATATCATTGACAAATATTTCCTCCCATTCTGTGAGTTGCCTTTTGATGCTGTTGTTTCCTTGGCTCTGCAGAAGCGTTTTAATTTGAGGTCCTCACCCTGGTTTATTTTTGCTTATGTTACCTGTGACTTTGGTGTCATATCCAAAAAATCATTGTCGGGACCAGTGTCAACGGGCTTTTCCCTTGTATTTTCTTCCAGGAGTTTTGTGCCTTCCAGTCTTAGATTTAAGCCGTTAATCCATTCTGGGTTAATTTTTGTGCGTGGATATCCAGTTTTCCCAACACGATTCACTAAAGACACTATCCTTTCCCCACTGGTCTCACACATGACTTTGGACAGTCCCAATAAGTCTTCATGTAGAGAGAAACCCTTTTTATAACTGTTGGAATACTGAACCTAACTCCACTTTGCATGTACACTGGTTTTAACATACATTGCGTTTTCCAGGAAGGCAATGGCGCACGTATCCAGGAAAAGTTGCACCGTACTTTGTTTAGTACTTCACAAAAAGCTGCCCAGCACTTCAAAACATCACTAACTATGACCACACCAGCTCTGCAGGCAGATCTGCTACCTTCAAACTGAGTCTACGTATAGGTGTGGGCATCCAACGACTTCATTACATCTGGTAGTTGCATGGGGGCCATTGTGTACGGAGAAACATTTTATAAAATTACTTTCCTTCTATATTCCCTTTATATTTACAATTAGAGTATTTTATTTCTTTATATTTAATTATGAGCGTAAGTACATTATCAAAATGAGTCTCCAAATGTGCTGTGCATCTAGACCACGTGGGGTCTTATTAAAATACGGAATCTGATTTGGTAAGCCTAAGATTGGCCTCAAATTCTGCATTTCTAACAAGCTCCCAGGAGATGCACATGATGCTGGTCCATGGACCAAACTTTGAGTAGTAAAGGGTATCTTATCAATGCATTTATTTTCAGGATAGTAAAGGGGTCATTACAAAATAGGGGTTTTATCCAGGGGACATGGGGTCTGATGTGCTTCAGGACCACTGCATTGGGCAGAAACTCAGAGATCTGAAAACACTTGAGGAAATGGGCTGAATGATATCATTTCTCCATATATGGTCTCATTAATCCTGAGAGCAATGCTATGACACAGGAATTATCATTCTCTCATTTCCAGATAAAGAAACTGAGGCTCAGAGTGTAAGATGTCAAAGTAACAGGAAGGTAAAATGAAAAGCCCATGGGTGCCTGGGTGGCTCAGTTGCTTGAGCGTCCCACTCAATTTTGGCTCAGGTCAGGATCTCATGGCTCGTGGGATAGAGCCCGAGGCATCAGGATCTGTGCTGACAGCCTCGCCTTCTGTTGCATTCGGCAGGTAGGAATTCCTGAATTCCCTCCTCTGCCTACCTGCTGGGCGCTGGACTGGGCTGCCCTCTCTTTGCCTTTGCCGTAGGTAGAGAAGGCTGCTCAGTCTACTGGTGTTAGAAGTCCCCATTGCATCCCCCTGTCCCCCCACCCCCATAATGCAGGAAAGACTTATTTCAGAGGAGAAAATGGAGGCCTAGGGAGCTTATCCCGCTTGCCCAGCTCAGAACTGGCCAAGCAGAGAACGCACCCCCCACTTTTACATTACACCCACCCACCCTGGGTCTTAGGGCAGAAACAGAAGCTAGGGCCGTGCTTTGAGACAAAAATCCCCTTCCTAAAACCTGCTTGTTTCTCCTTTGCTGATTTTCCAAAGGGGCTGGAAGAGACTTTTGAACGGTGTCTACCTAATGTCTGACCAACCTCTTAATGGGTTTAAAAAAACACACACAAACAAGAGCTCCACGATTAGGTTTCTACAAAGTCAAACACCTGTTGTAATTGTTTGGGTTCTTTGTCGTTATTCCCATAGAATTAACTGAGGGGCTGTTGGCACGGTTTAGATTGAACCATGGCTTTTGTGATTCTGTGCCCACGATTCCAAATCAAAAAGGACATTAAGGATAAGAGATTTTGACAAAAGGGCTTTCTGAGTTCAGTGAAATTAAGCGTCTCTCAGTTCCTGAGAATGGATGGGACATAAAGTGGCGGA
>NW_027527807.1:88819-114036 GCF_008692635.1 Crocuta crocuta
TCCTGAGAATGGATGGGACAGAAAGTGGCGGAGAAGCTGCCCACTGCACAATTCCCGGGGGGACACCGGACCCATTGCATTCATTGTTCCATCGGGGTGCAAGTCATGTACAATACATGGAAAGGGCATCCCTTGGAGTTGTGCCACGTGATAGCCTTCGGGAAGCTTCAAAAAGCCTGTCCCCCCCGGGCAGGATAAGATCCCTATTTTGTGAAGCCTAGAGGCTATCGAACCGAGGGTGGCCGTCTTTATAAAGGATGACAATTTATAAATAAATTATAAGGTACAGGCATATGTTCACCAAAAGGTGTACCATAGCATTCATAGTATATCTTCCAGAGTATATAGCTCAAGCGAATAACGAAGGTGCAGTACACTTTCAGAGTGGAATGCTACACAATAATCAAAAAGAACAAGGTATCGATAGATGCCACAATCAGGAGGGGCCCCACGGACATCCCTTGGAGTAAAAGAAGCCAGAAACTAAGAGGATGCGCCGTATGATTTCATTTGGAAACAGCAAAACCAGCTCAACCTCTTAGTTTTTTGATCTGAGTGCTGCTCACCCAGATATGTTGTTTATAAAAACACGTTGAGCTGTACCCTTAGGATGTTACTGGGGCCAATATGGGCCTGTGAGCACATACATGTCTATACATGAGTGTGTTTGCATGAACATGTATGTGCACATGTGTGTGGTCAAATGTGTTGTGTTTGGCCATAAATGTTTTGGTGCCTGTACCTGTGTATGCGTGTGCATTTCTGTTCCGGTGAGCATGTGGATAGAACTGTTGTATGCATGTTTCTGCGTTTTCGCAAAACATTAGTATCACCGTCCCTGTGTCCGTGCTCACATATGGGTGAGCGCATGCATGTAGACATTCATGTGCTACGAGCGCATAAGCAGGCTCTCTGCACACCTGCCTGAACGAGGCAGCGTATCTGTACATCTATATGTGTCCCTGTGTGTCTACGAAGGTCTGTGCCTTCGCATAAATGCTTGTGTGCACTGTGGTTGCGTGTTTCTATGTACGCATATGCGGGTGCATGTTTGTGCACCTGTGGCCTGAGTTCATAGGCACCTGCACACACCTATGCGTGCGTGGGGGCTCATGTGTATAACCGTGCATATGCACGCGTTTGTGCAGATTTTCTTGCTTGGTGTATCTGACCACACAGATCCGTGCCCCGTGCTGTGAGACATCTGTACACAGACCTGTGTGTGTGTGTGTGTGTAGAAAAATCTGCATAGATATTTACATATGTCTGGACGTACGTATAAAAACAGCCAGCTGCATGAGAGTCTCCAGCTTGGGCTGGCGCGTCATCGCACCACATTGCTGTAGACGACACCCACTCGTTTCTTGAAGAGTTTTCACTCCTGGCACACTGTCGCTCCTTCCGACACCACCCCTTTCTCAATTCCTGGCGGCTGCAAAATACACATCGATGATTCTCCCGACACCCTGGGCTTCTCGCTTCCTTGAACCCCAGCCCTTCGACAGTTGCTGTCTTGGCCTGACCTCAGCCACTCACTTCCACAGGTGTGATTTTATGTGTCAGTTTTCTGCTGTTGGGCAATAACTACCAGTTCTTACTTCTCGTGAGTCTGTGGGGTGGTTCTTCTACCGGCCTCCGGCAAGCCCACTCATGACCCTGACAGTGGGTGGGCTGGGCCTGTCTCCATGTGACCTTTCATCTTCAAAGCGCGTGTGCCTCTGTGTGTGTGTGTGTGTGTGTGTGTGTGTGTATGTGTTCATGTGGCGGTAGCAGCATAGGAAAAAGGCAAAGTGGAAGCTGCCAGGCCTCCTGAGGCTGAGGCTCGCAGATCGTACCTCATCACCTCCCCCTCTTTCTCATGGTCCAAACAAGTCACAGGGTTGGCTGAGGTTCAAGGGACAGAGAAACGGTCTCCAGTCCTGACAGGAGCAGCTGCACAGAAAGTGTAGCCATTTTTGATCCACTACGCCCAGGCCTGGCCATGACCGGTAACTGCAAGTCGTCCACGATCTCCGTGTCTTAATCACTCTGTCACCACCTCCGACGTGTTCATCTCAGTCCCTCTTACGCTATAGATGCGGGAAGCTGTCAACCCCGCTGAGGCCTCCATTTCATTGATCCTCCACCTTTTCACTTCCCACCTGTCTGATGCTCTCTCTTCTCCTCACTCAGCTTCGATTATTGTGGTCCGGCAGTAGAATCTTCCGCGCCACTTATATAAGCAACAGTCTCGGTTAACTCCCATGCGTTCCCCTCTCTGTGCCTGCATCTGTGGAGCTGGGGCCAAACCACTGATTCCTCTGCTTTCCCTTTAAATTCATCACTGTTAACCTCAGGTGGGATGTTAAACTCGACCTCAAACCACATTACAGGCTCTAAATCCATTTATTCTGAAAATCTCTTTGAGGAACATAGCACGCTTTCTTCTCTAAAAGCCACCCCTATGCTTAGCTGGTGACTTTGCCTCCTGTGTCTCTGATGGCATCTCAGCATCTTTGCCGGTGTGTGCTATTTTCTCTTCTGTTACTAGGGAGGAACACTCGAGGTCCCTCGCTGAGCTCAATCTCTCCATTTGCGCAAGCAGTTCCATTCCTTCTACCCACTTAAGGCCACGCCTTCAGTAATTTCTGCTTTTTCCTTCGCCATCCTTAATTTTCCCCTCTCTTCTGGACCCAGCAATTCTGAAAGGTCCCAATGGTCAAACAAGCACATCAGGATTTCGCTCATTTAAAAACAATTATCTCTCAACCTCGCTTGCCCTCCACTCCCATTCCATCCCTTGGCTTGGGGTTATCTATACTCACTGCTTTCCTTTCCTCCATTTCTTCTCGAATCCATTTCAATCGGGCTCTCTCTCTCTCACTGCTCCACTCCAAATGGGCCTTCTCTAGCCCACCTGTGACCTCCACTTTTCAAATACAAGAGTCGGTTTTCATACCTCGTGCTATTTGACTCATAAGCAATGTGTGGTTCCGTGGACCAGTCCTGGGAACCCTTTGTTCACTTAGCTTTCAAGACACCACACGCCACTCTCTTTTCTTATTTTCCTGGCCTTCCTTCCTCATTTCCCTGGTTGGCTCCTTCTCAACTTCTGACTTAACTCTGTACTTTGCCCAGGGCTCAGTGTTTGAATCTCTTTCTAATGTTTTTTGAAATGTTTATTTATGAGAGTCAGAGACAGAACCCAAGTTGGGGAGGGGTAGAGAGAGAGGGGGACAGAAGATCTGAAGCAGGCTTGAGGTTCTGAGCTGTCAGCACAGAACCCAATGCAAGGCTGGAACTCACGAACCATGAGATCATGATCTGAGCCAAAGTCGGATGCTCAACTGACTGAGCCACCCAGGAGCCCCTTAATGTTTATTTTTGAGCGAGAGAGAGCATGACTGGGGGGGGTGTAGAGGTGGGGTAGGGCAGGGGATCCGAAACAGGCTTTGTGCTGACAGTAGAGAGCCCCTGACGTGGGGCTCGAATTCACAAACAGCGAGATCATGACCTGAGCCGAAGTCAGACGCTCAACTGACTGAGCCACCCAGGCGCCCCTGAATCTTTTTTTTTTTTTTTTTNNNNTCATGCCTTTAAATACTATATATTTTCCAATAATTCAAAGATATGTTTATCCCCAGGTCAAACTTCTTCCCTGAACTCTAAATTTACACACCCAAGCACACACTTGTGTCTCCATGCAGAGAGCTAATTGGCATCTCAAACTTAACATGTTCAAAACCCAACTTCCAATCTTCCAGCGCAAACTGGCTCCTTCTATAGTATTCACCACCTGTTAATGGTAACTCTGCACTTGTAGTTAGTTGCTCAGGCCAAATGTCTTGAGATCATCTTGACTCTCTCTCACAACCCTGCCCCAATACATTAGCAGATTCTGTTGGAATATACCCAGAATCCTACCACCTCTCACCACCTCTCTTCCGATCATGACTCAACCCACCATCATGTCTTGCCTGGATCACTACAGTAGTCTTCTAACTCGTTAGTGAGCTTTAATCTTTGAGCGGCTTCAGATTATTTTCAAAGAGCAGCCAAAGTGATCCTGCTGAAACATAAATCACATCACTCTTAAGTTC
The DNA here is from genome assembly GCF_008692635.1 of Crocuta crocuta. NCBI lineage: Eukaryota > Metazoa > Chordata > Mammalia > Carnivora > Hyaenidae > Crocuta > Crocuta crocuta. The sequence continues at coordinate 92,899 of NW_027527807.1, forward strand.
CAAATCCTGCCATCATTCTCCATCTTAAGAGTAAAGTACTAAGTCCTTATGCTGCTTACAAGCACTTACACGATCTGGTCCGTTACCACTCATCAACTACTCTCCCTTGGGTTCAGCCCACTCCAGACACAATGGCCTCCTCACTATTGCTTTAACATGCTAGGTACACTCTCAACCCAGGGTGCTTGACTTTGCAGATTCCTCGTCCTTGGAAGCTATTATTCCAGACTGCTACATGGCTTACTCTCTCTTCTCCTTTAGATCTTTATTTAAAAACTGTCTTCTTGTTATATTTTACTATATAACCTCTTTCCTTTTAACATCTAATAGCATTCCAGAATATTGACAGGCCACAGTTTGTTTAATTTTTGAGGGAGAGGGGAAGTTTGTTTAATTTTTGAGGGAGAGCTTCTTAAGGAAGCTCCATGGTCAGCACGGAGCCAGACTTGGAGCTCAATCTTATGACCCTGGGATCATGACCTGAGCCAAAATCAAGAGGCGGACGCTTAAACGATGGAGCCACCCAGGTGCCACGATACGTCATAGTTTATTTAACCATTTCTCTTCCAATTCATTATTAGTTTCCATTTTTTTTTTTTTTTGGTATTGGAAACTTTTTAATAAACATCCTCATATATTCTTGTTTGATTACCTGCACCAGGATAGAAATCTAGGTGGGTACCTAGCAGTGAAACTGCTTGGTGATAGGGGATAACGGTGTAATATTGAACAGATTCTCTCTCTAAAGTTGCTGCTTCGATTCTCCTACCACCAACATATGGGAGCCCACTTCCCCACGTGCTTACCAAATCTTAAAATAAAATTTTTGATCTTAAAAATAACCTGTCTTCTTGGGGTGCCTGGGTGGCCCAATTGGTTAAGCATCTGACTTCAGCTCAGATCATGATCTCACAGTTTGTGAGTTCAAGCCCCTCGTCGGGCTCTGGGCTGACAGCTCAGAGCCTGGAGCCTGCTTCAGATTCTGTTTCCCCCCGCCCTGCCCATGCGCTGCCTCTCTCTGTCTCTCTCTGTCTCTCTCTCTCTCTCCCCCCTCTGTCTCTCTCAAAAATAAATAAACATTTAAAAATAATAAGAAATAAGTAAATAACTGTCTTCTTAGCTGGAGCCTCTCCGGTCACCATTACCTAAAATGTCACACCCCTAATCATTTTATACCATATCTTTTCTCTTGAACATTTACCACTATCTAACCAACTATATCATTGTTTAAATGTTTATTTATTTTGAGAAAGAGTGCAAGCAGGGGAGGGGCAGAGAGGGAAGGAGAGAGAGAATCCCAAGCAGGCTCCGTGCTGTGAGTGCAGAGCCTAATGAGGGACTCGATCTCACAAACTGTGAGATCATGACCTGAGCCGAAATCGAGAGTCAGATACTTAACCGACTGAGCCACCCAGGTGCCCTGATTTTTTTTTTTAAATCTTGGTTGTCTTTCTTACCCACTAGAATGTCAGATCCACAAGGCCAAGGATTATTTCTCTGTTTTCTTCAACGTTGCGTCCCCAGAACCTGGAAGAGCTCCAGTCACATCATGTAATGTGTGCTCAATAAATCTTACTAAAGACATAACTACGCTGAACGAATTAATACCTTTGTGTGCATCTATGGTGGTACCTGCACATTTGCATGTCAGCCTCTCTGTGTGCCTATGTGTGTGCATGCAGATGGCCCCCAACTTACAACGGTTCAATTTACGAGTTTTCAGCTTCAAGGTGGTTTGAAAGCGATATGCATTCACTAGAAACCACAACTGGAATTTTGAACATGGATCTTTCCGAGGCTAGCGATATGGGCGATAATCACGTCTCGGGACTCTGGGTGGCAAGGGCGAGCCACAGCTCTGGATCTACCACCCTACTGCGAGGGTAAGCAATCCATCCCCACAACCGTTCTGTACCCAAACAACCACTCTGTTTTTTCACTTAGAGCACAATATCCAATAAGTTCCATGAGACAGTCAACATTTTATTATAAACTAGTCTTCACATCAGGTGATTTTGCCCAACTATAGGCGCCCGCAGGTGTTCTGAGCACTGTTAAGGTAGGCTAGGCTAAGCTACCGTGCTCAGAGATTAGGTGTATTAAATGAATTTTCGGCTTACAGTATTTTCAACTTACAATGTTTTGGTTTTTAAGTTAATTTATTTATTTTGAGAGAGAGAGAGAGAGAGAGAGACATCATGCACACAAGCAGGGGAGGTGCGGAGAGAAAAGGAGGGAGAGAATCCCAAGCAGGCTCTGCACTGTCAGTGCAGGGCCCTGACACGGGGCTCAAACTCACAAACCGTGAGATCATGATCGGAGCCGAAATCAACAGTTGGACGCTTAGCCGACTAAGCCACCCAGGCCAGATATAACCCCATCAAGTTGAGGAAGATCTGTAAGTCTGTATAGGCCCAGTTGATAAGTGTGGCAAGGTTGAAATTTAAATAATAGTCGGTAGTTACTGAGTGTTTCCGATGCGCCTAGCTACGCTAAGCACTTTTCATGCAACATCTCGTTTAATCTTTCCCATGAGGCAGATACAGTTTACTGTTTAAGAACACGCTCTGTAACCAAGGCTGCGTGCATTCGAATCCCAGCTCTTCCACAGATCAGCTGTGTGACCAGACAGGTCACTTACCCTTTCTGAAACTCATTCTTCTCATCTGTAAGTGGGAACTCTGTAGAACAACAATGCCTACTTCATAAGGTTGTTGTGAGGAATTAAATGAGAGAATACATAGGAAGCACTTAGAACAGTGTCTGCCTGGCACATAGCAAGCACCATATAAACATTTGCTAATACTCCCAATTAACAGATCAGGAAAGCTAAAGCTCGAAAAGTTTGGATTTGACTTAACAACAAGAGCGAAAGCATAGCAATTTCCATTTACCAAGTACTTACTATGTGCCAAGTGGGCCCTTTTCATATGTTATGATATAGATAGATATGCATACACATATAAAAATATACATAAACCTAGACTCATACGTATGTGTGCATATACATACACTTAAAAATAACAAAATGAAAAAGTTAAGAAACTTGAAAAAAAGAAACTGGTAACTAAGAAAGGTNTTAACATTTTTTATTAATGTTTATTTATTTTTGAGAGAGAGAGAGAGTGTGAACGAGGGAAGGGCAGAGAGAGGGAGACACAGAATCGGAAGCAGGGTCCAGGCTCTGAGCTGCCTGCGCAGAGCCCAGAGCCCAACACAGGGTTGGAACCCACGAACCGTGAGATCATGACCTGAGCCAAAGTTGGACGCTTAACCGACTGAGCCACCCAGGCACCCCATTAAATACATACAATTTTAAATGGTCAACTTTCCCTCAGTAAATCTGAGGGGGAAAAGGAAAGAAACGCGCCCAGGGTCACATAGTTCTAAATGGTCTGTGCTGCCAAAGCTGGTACCGTCAACACCTTGCACTAATGTGGGGTGTGTCCTGTGTCAGTACGTGCTTGTGCATCTCTTCGTGTGTGATCTGTGAGTAAGGACACGTGAGTGCACGTGGCTCTCCGTTTCTGTGACTGTAGGGGTCTGTATGTGCAGGTCGAAGTGTGAATGTTTTGAGAGATCTTTCTGGTAATCCCTCCCCTGCTCTTCTCCAGTACAGCCAGCAGAGGGGGCTCAGGAATTTTTTTCTCATCTTGAAGAGGCCGAGAGCACCCATTACAAACAAGCTTCCTTTGAAAAATGCCAATTCTTGATAGGGGACAGCTATGGTCTATGACTGGCTTTTCATAATCTGAAGACAGAAAGCAGGCAGCCACTCAGACCTCAAAGATCTCCACCCTCAGGGCCATTCCTGTCTGAGAGCAGGCACCCAGCTTCCAAAGAATGCCAAACCACTGATTTGCCCGGCGTCCCTTCCGTCTGTCCTGTGACGCTGTGAGTGGTCCACGTGCTGCTCTTCAGTTAGCCAGCGTCTCTGCCACAGCTCCTTCCCACCAACCAAGGGTGCCGGTTCCCTTTCCCTCCCACTCAGCTGCCTTCCTGTGGCTGGCTGTTCAACTGAATTCAGCTGACACTGGACAACACCCACAAGGCCGAGCTTTATCCCATGTAAACGTCCCAACAAGCCTAGGAGGCAAGAACCACTCATTTACTCTCCTCTTTCAGCAAAAGAGAAATTGAGGCCCAGAGAGGAGGGTGCCTTGCCTAAGGTCACACTGTCAATATGGGGCAGGAGCAGAGATCAAACCCAGGTTCCTCGGAACCCAGAGCCTCCTCCCCCTTCCATTACACACCATGGACTATGGCAACTGGGTGGGGAGGCTGGAACTGGAACTCAAGTGGCGACAGACTTCTTATCTTTACTGAATCCTACACCCCAAATGTCCCAACCTTAATGTGCACCAAAGTCAGCTAAGGGTGTTATTTAAGGAAAAAAAAAACCACAAACAAAAAACACAAAAGGCACAGAGCATCTGAGTCTGCATCAAGTCCAGGAAGTTGCCTTTGCAAGGAAGACCCCATGTGACTTGTGGATGCAGGGGGTCCCCTGTTCACACTGGGGGAAACCCAGGCCTCTTACAAAGCCCACTCGACCCCCCCTCAAACCCGACAAGTTCTTGGCCGGCCAACTCCACAGGGCGTCAGAACAGTTCCAAATAACCGTGGTGACTGTTGAGGTCTATGATCTATTTTGAGTTCATTTTTGTGAAAGATGTAAGGTCCGTGTCTACGTTCTTCTGTGGAAAACACTATCCTTTCCACCACTGAATTGCCTTTGCTCCTTCATCACAGAATAGTTGACTATATTTGGCTCTATTTCTGAGCATTGAATCTATAGATCAAGTTGAGAAGAATTACGTCTAATAACATTGATTCTTTCAAACTGTGAACATGAGCTATCCCTCCATTGATTTAGACCATTTTTTATTTCCTTTGGCAGAGTTTTGCAGTCCTGCCCATAAAGATTTTGCAAGTATTCTCTTAGATTTATCTATAAGAATTTGAATTTTGGTGCTATTGTAAGTGGCATTGATTTTTAATTTTTAATTCCAATCGTTCATTGTTGGTCTAGAGGAAAGCAATAACTTTCATGTATTAACCTTACATCCTATGGCTAATCACTTTTTAGTTCCAATAGGGTTTTTTTGGTCAATCCTTTGGAATATTCTATGTAGATAATCATCTCCCTTGCAAACAAATATCCAGGCACTTTATATACATTATAGCACTTGATCCTTAGGATAACTCTGCACATCAGGTCCTATTAGCATCCTCATTTTGCACAGGAGAAAACTGAGACTTAGCTGCCTCAATTCAATTGTCCAAGGTCACAAAGCTTGGAAATGGAGGAACCAAGATGTAAACCAAGTTTGCCTGTGGACACAGACTTTGATTCCCTGCACTCCACCACAGTGAGCTACTTAAGTAATTGGCTGAACCAAAAAGTAGTAGAAAGTCCCATCGGAGTGGGGGAGTCAATCTCTGTCCCTAATCCACTGCGTGTCATTGGACAAGTCATCAGATCCCAAAGAGCACATCATTTATATCACAGACCTAGAGATCATTGGCCCAGGCTTTTTTAAATAAAACTTTTTGTTTTAGAACAGGATTTAAATAGGCACATCCCCAATGAATGTATAGAAGTGGCCAATAAGCATGAAAAGACGCTCAACATCTTCAGCCATTAGAGAAATGTAAATCAAGGTCATGAAGAGATGCCGCTTCAACGCACTAGGGTGACTATAATAAAAAGGCAAAAAACACAAGCTTTGAGAAAAATGTAGAGACATCGGAATCTTCAAGCACTGCTGGTGAAATTGTTAAATGGTGCCACCACTTTGGAAAACATTTTGGCAGTGGAATATTATTTGACAATGGAATATTATTCAACCTTATAAAAGAAGGAAATCCTGTCACCAGCTACAACATGGATGAATCTTGAGGACCTTATGCCAAGTGAAAGAGGCCATTCACAAAAGGACAAATATTGTAAACTGCCACTTACATAAGGTATGTGAAATTGTCAAATTCATAGATATAGAAACATGTTAGCCTGCAAGGGACTAGGAAGAGGGAGCAAAGGAGAACTCTTGTTTAATGGGTATAGAATTTAGTCCTACAAGATGAAAAAGTTCTGGAGAATTGTTTCATAACAATGTAAATATATTTAACATGGCTATACTGTACACTTTAAAATGATGAAAATGATACATTATACTATGTTTTTATCTGAAAAAATGAAGCCTATAAGTGCTCAGAAAAATATTCAATTGAAATAGTATGAAAAAAATTACCAATCCTTTATATTTCCAATTCAGTTTCCAAAGGAAACTCAAGGTTCTCATATATTAAAACTATCATCCCAATTGAGGTTTTTATTTCAAACTTGGGGAATTGCCCACATTTATCCCTGCTGTGGCATTCCTAGTAAGAAGAAGACATTCCACTGAAAATCTTGGAGGAAACATTCTTTGATGAAAGTAGTCACAATTCAGGGCACCTGGGTGGTTCCATCGGTTAAGCATCCAACTTCAGCTCAGGTCATGCTCTCATGGTTTGTGAGTTTGAGCCCCACATCAGGGTTTGTGCTGACAGCTTGGAGCCTAGAACATACTTAGGATTCTGTGTCTCCCTCTCTTCCTGCCCCTCCCCCACTTGCACTCTCTCTCTCTCTCTCAAGAATAAATAAACATGAAAAAGTTTTTTCAGGTACTCACGATTCAATGAGATGTGGGAATGTAAGAAAAAAATGGAATACTGTACTATTAAAATTTATTCTACAACATGCAAGATGCAATTTGAACCCAAACTATATTTAAAGAAGAAGACGAAGAAAAAGAAGAAGAAGGAAAGTTACTTAAAAAAACAATGCTTGGAGAAACGAAGATGGCAGTGGAGTAGAAGGACCCTAACTTGTCTCATCTGACAAATATGACTAGACTACTGTCAAATCATCCTAAATACCCCAGAAATCAGTTAGAAGACTGGCAGAATGAACTCCACAGCCGAAGGTAGAGAAAAGCCCACACAGAAGAAGGTAGGAAGTGAGAAGATGCAGCTGGGGAGAGACAAAGATGGTGGCCCATACAGTGGGGAGTGAGCCATGTTCACAGAGAAGGGTGAGAGACTAGCATACAGTGGGGCCACAGAGAAGACGAATCCCCATAACAACTTGCTTGGAAAGCAAGAGGGCCCGAATTTTGTGAGTTCTTGCAACCAGTAGGGCTTAAAGACTGTAGTTTTATGGGGCATCAAAGTGACTCAGTTGGCTGAGTGTCCAATTTCTGCTCAGGTCATGATCTCGTAGTTTGTGGGTTTGAGCCCCACATGGGGCTCGCTGCTGTCAGTGCACAGAGCCCACTTCAGATTCCCTGTATCCCTCTTTCTCTGCCCCTCCCTTGCTCATGATGTCTCTCAAAAATAAAAATAAAACATTTTTTAAAAAAAAGACTGTAGTTTTAAAGGTCGGTGTGTTTGGCTCTGGGAGAGCTCAGAGGGCATTGGGGCTGCTCTTGGAGAAAATGCAGGGCATTTTGGAAGCAGTGGAAACAGTGAGAACAGTGATCTGAAGAGTACCTGGGGGTAGGGCGCCTGGGTGGCTCAGTCGGTTAGGCGTCTGACTTCGGCTCAGGTCATGATCTCACGGCTTGTGAGTTCAAGCTCTGAGTCAGGCTCTGTGCTGACAGCTTGGGACCTAGAGCCTGCTTCGGATTCTGTCTCTGTCTCTCTTTGCCCTTCTCCCCCCTCAAAAATAAATAAACCTTACAAAATTTAAAAAAAAATGAAGAGTGCCTGGGGCATACCTTGGAGAGGTTAGTTGCTCATCTCAATGTGTCCCAAAGAGGCAGCATTCATGGACAGACCCCCTCCAGGAACACGGGAACTGGCAGGAGCCATTTCCCTCCCCTGCGCCTCACCATGAGCACAGAGCCACCTGTGGGAACAGTGCACCCCTAACACTCCCTACGTGATGCTCACACCCAGCCCTGCCTCGCCCCACTCACCTTGCCCCAAAAGAACGGTCCTTCTCAGGCCTCTTGGCTGAGTCTCAGCACAGCAGGCCCCTCACCCAGAAGACCTGCATCAACCCCTGGCAAGACCGCATTTCCCACCTCGGGAGTCTTGCGAGGCTTTGGTTCCAGGAACGGCAGCAACAGGTCTCACTTTGCAAAGAGACAGGAGCACACCTGGGCAAAACGCACCACCTTCAGGCCGGGGCCCGAACACTGCCCGCAGCAGGCAAAGAGAGCCTCTGCAGTTGACTGGCCTGGAAGATAAGGTGGCCAGGACACAACAGCAGGGCACACACGGCACATGCTGGAGACAGGCCCAGAGGTGCCGGGTCCTTGGGAACAGAGTGCGCGACGCTGCAGGCCACTACAGGACGTCTTTTTCAGAAGTCAAATTACCTTCAAGGACAGATGTAGCAGGCTTTCCTGAAACACAGAAATAGCTAGAGGCTTAGACAAAAGGACAAGACCGAGGAATTTGTCTGAAATGAAAGAACAGTACATGACCACGACCAGAGACCCAAGCAAAACAGATATAAGTAACATTCCTGGTGGAGAATATAGAGCAATGATCATAAAGATATTCACTGGCCTTCAGGAACAAGTGGAGGACATCACTGAGACCATTAACACAGAGATAAGAAATGGCAGAAATAAAGGGCTCAGTAAATGAAATGAGAAACATGCCTGACCGAATGAACAGCAGGCTGTAAGAGGAACGAATTAATGACCTAGAAGACAGAGTAATGGAAAGTAATCAAGTGAACAAAAGAGAGAGAAAAGAATTGTGCAAAATGAGAACAGACTCAGGGAACTCAGTGACTTGATCAAACATAATAACATTCATATTATAGGAGCCCCAGAAGAAGAAGAAGAGAGAGAAAAGGGGGCAGAGAAATTATTTGAAAAAAAGAATAGCTGAAAACTTCCCTCATCTGGGGAAAGAAACAGATATTCAGTTTCAGGAGGCACAGAGAATCCTCAATAAAATCCACAAAAGCTGATCCACATCAAGACATATTGTAATTAACCTTGAAAAATGTAGCAATAAAGAAAAAATCTTAAAGACAGCAAGACAAAAGAAGTCATTAACTTACAAGGGAAAACCCATAAGGCTAGCAGGAGATTTTTCAACAAAATATTTACATGCCAGAAAGGAATGGCATGATATCTTCAAAGTGCTGAATGGGAAAAACCTGTACCCAAGAATACTTTATCCAACAAGGCTATCATTCAAAATACAAGGAGAGATAGTTTTCCAGACAAACAAAAACTAAAGTAGTTTGTGACCACTAAACCAGCCCTGCAAGAATTATTCAAAGGGACTCTTTGAATGGAAAGACCAAAAATGACAAGGAAAGATCAAAAAGAGACTCTTTGAATGGAAAGACAGTCTGAAGGTAGGAAATACAAAAGCAGCAAAAGCTGAATATTTCTGTAAAAACTCAGTCAAGGAACTCACAAAATAAAAGGATGTAAATATGGCACAATACACTTAAATGTTGGGAGGGGAGAGTGAAGAATTGGTTCAAACATAAATGACCATCAACTTAATGTAGACTGTGACATGCAGAAGAGGTTATATACAAATTTAATAATGGTAACCAGAAATCAAAATCGCTAATAAATATGGAAAGAATAAAGAGAAAGAAATCCAAATATATCACCAAAGAAAACCAGCGAACCCTAAAAGAGAGAAAGACAAGAAGGGATCAGAGAGGGGCACCTGGATGGCTCAGTCAGTTAAGCATCAGATTCTTAATATCGACTCAGGTCTCCATCTCATGGTTCATCAGATCAAGCCCCACATTGGGCTCTATGCTGACAGTGCAGAGCCTGCTTGGGATTCTCTCTGTCCCTCCCTCACTCTCTCTGCCTCTCACCTGTGTACTTCCTTGTTCTCTCTCAAAATAAATAAATAAACTTTAAAAAAAAGAGAAGGGATCAAAGAAAATCTCCAGAAACAACCACAAAGCAAGTAAAAAAAAATGGCGATAAATACATAACTCTCAATACTTACTTTGAATGTAAATGGACTAAATGCTCCAATCAAAAGACATAGGGTGTCAGAATGGATAAAAAAAACTAAGCAAGACTCATTTTAGATCTAAAGACACCTGCAAACTGAAAGTGAGGGGATGGAGAAATATTTATAATGCAAATGGACTGCAAAGAAAGCCAGAGTAGCAATGATTATTTTTTTTTTAATGTTTTATTTATTTCTAGCAGAGAGAGAGAGAGACAGCGTGAGCAGGGGAGGGTCAGAGAGAGAGGGAGTCACAGACTCTGAAACAGGCTCCAGGCTCCGAGCTGGCAGTCAGCACAGAGCTCGACGCGGGGCTCGAACCCATGAACCGCGAGATCATGACCTAAGTGAAAGTCGGACGCTAACCGACTAAGCCACCTGGGCGCCCCGGCAATGATTATTTTGGACAGACTTTAAAACAATGATTGTAACTGGAAACTAAAAAGGATACCACATAACCATATAGAGGAAACCAAGAGGAAGCTATAATATATGTAAATATTTATGTACCCAACATGAAAGCACCCAAATACACAAAACAGCTAACAACAAACAGAAAGGAACAAATCGATACTAACACAATGATAGTAGGGGACTTTAACACCTCACTTGCATCAATGGACAGATCATCTAAACAGAAAATCAACAAAGAAACAACAGCTTTGAATGACACACTGGACCAGATGGATTTAACAGAAATATCCAACATTCCATCCTAAAACAGCAGAATATACATTCTTTCAAGATATCACTAAATAAGAACTACAGGTCAATATCCCTAATGAACATAGATGCAAAAATCCTCAACAAAATATCAGCAAACCAAATCCAACAATACATTAAAAAAATAAATATTCACCATAATCAAGTGGGATTTATTCCTGGGTTGCAAGGCTGGTTCAATATTCACAAATCAATCAGTGTGATATGTCACATCAATAAGAGAAAGAATAAGAACCATATGATCACTTCAATAGACAGAGAAGAAGCATTTGACAAAGTATAACACCCATTCATGATAAAAGCCCTCAACAAAGTAGTGTTAGAGGAGACATACCTCAACATAATAAAGGCCATACATGAAAAACCCACAGCTAACATCATCCTCAATGGGGAAAAAGTGAGAACCTTTCCCTTAAGATAAAGAACAAGACAAGGATGTCCATTCTCACCACTTCCATTCAACACAGTACTGGAAGTCCTAGCCATAGCAATCAGACAACAAAAAGAAATAAAAGGCATCCAAATTGGTAAGGAAGAAGTAAAACTGTGAGAACTGATCAACGAATTCAGTAAAGTCATAGGACACAAAATCAATCTACATAAATATGTTGCACTTCTATACACCAATAATTAAAGCAGAAGGAAGAGAAATTAAAAAAACAATCCCAGGGTGCGTGGGTGGCTCAGTTGGTTAAGTGTCCAACTTCGGCTCAGGTCATGATCACACGGTTTGTGGGTTCAAGCCCCGCATCGGGCTCTGTGCTGACAGCTCAGAGACTGGAGCCTACTTCCGATTCTCTGTCTCCCTCTCTCTCTGCCTTCCCGCACTCATGCTCTGTCTCTCTCTCAAAAATAAATAAACATTAAAGAAAAATCCCACTTACAATTGCACCAAAAATGATAGGATACCTAGGAACAAACCTAACCAAAGAGGTGAAAGCCCTATACTCTGAAAGCTATAAAATACTGATGAACAAGATTGAAGATGGTACAAAGAAATGCAAAGACACTCCATCATCCTGGATTGGAAGAACAGCTATTGTTAAAATGTCAAATACTACCCAAAACAATCTACACATTTGATGCACTTCCCATCAAAATACCAACAGGATTTTCACAGAAATAGAACAGACAATCCTAAAATTGCATGGAACCACAAAAGACCCCAAATAGCCAAAACAATCTTGAAAAAGCAAAGCAAAGCTGGAGGTCTCACAATTTCAGACGTCAAGTTATATTACCAAGCTGTAGTCATCAAAATAGTACGGTACTGGTACCAAAACAGACACATATCAATAGAACAGAACAGAAAAGCTAGCAATAAACCCACAAGTATATGGTCAATTAATCTTTGACAAAGCAAGAAAGAATATCCAATGGGGAAAAGACCATCTCTTCAACAACTGGTGTTGGGAAAACTGGACAGCAACATGCATAGAAAGAAACCGAACCACTTTCTTACCCCAGACACAAAAATAAATTCAAAATGGACGAAAAACCTAAATGTGAGGCCTGAAATCGTACAAATCCTAGAAGAAGCACAGGCAGTAATTTCTCTGACATTGTCCTTAGGAACTTTTTTCTAGATTCTGATAAAGCGTTAGTATCTGAAATATATAAAGAATTTAGCTCAACATCCAAAAAACAAATAATCCAATTAAAAAATGGTCATAAGACATGAACAGACATTTCTCCAAAGACATCCAGATGGCCAAAAGGCACGTGAAAAGATGCTCAACATCACACGTCATCAGGGAAATGCAAAGCAAAACTACAAGGAGACATCACCTCACACCTGTCAGAATGGCTGAAATAAAAAATACAAGACACAACAGGTGTTGGCAAGAATGTAAAGTAAAAGGAACCCTCTTGCACGGTTGGTGGGAATGCAAGCTGGTGCAGCCACTGTAGAAAACAGTATGGAGTTTCCTCAAAAGGTTAAAAATAGATGTACTCTATTATCCAGTAATCACACTACTGGGTATTTACCCCCAAAATACAAAAACACGAATTCAAAGGGATACATGCACCCCTAAAACACGAATTCAAAGGGATACATGCACCCCCATGTTTACTGCAGCATTATTTACAATAGCCAAATTATAGAAGCAGCCTCAGTGTCTATTGACTGATAAATGGATATAAGTATATGTACAATGGAATATTATTCAGCCATTAAAAATAATGAAATCTTGCCTTTTGCAACAACATGAATGGAGCTAGAGAGTATAATGCTAAGTGAACTACGTTAGTCAGAGAAGGACAAATATCAATACTACCCTAATATATGCTTCAGAAAAAGAGATCACAAGAAAACTACAAATCAATATCCCTTATAAGGAGATGCAAAGTCCTCAACAAAATACTAGAAAACCAAAATCCAGCAGCATATAAAAAGGATTATACGTGAAGTGGGGTTTGTCCCAGGAATGAAAGGTTGGTTCAACATATGAAATCAATCAGTGTAATGCATCATATCAATAAAGGAAAAACACATGATAATCTCAATAGATGAAAAAGAAAAATTTTTGATAAACTCTAAAACCCTTTTGTGGAGACAAACTAGGAATAGAAGAAAACTTCCTCAAATTGATAAAGGACATCTATGAAAAAGCCACAGCTAACATCATACTTACAGGTGAGAGACCAAATGCTTTATTGAATCACCTAAGATCAGGAACAAGACAAGGAAGGATATTTGCTCTTGCCACATTGTACTAGAAGTTCTTGTCTAGGCAATCAGACAAGAAAAGAAGAGAAAAGACATCCATACTGAAAATGAAGAAGTAAAACTATCTCTATTCACAGGTGACATTACCTCATTTATATATATATATANAGCTCAGGAAAATTGCAAGATATAAGACGAATATACAAAAATTAGTTGTCTTTCTGTCCACTAGCAATGGAAAACCCAAATTTCTTAAGAAAATAATTCCATTTACAATAGCATCAAAAAGAATAAAATATTTAGGAAGACATTTAACAACATAAATGCAAGACTCATACACTGAAAACTACAAAACCTTGTTGAAAGAAATTACAGGAGACCTAAATAAATGGAAACACATCCTATTGTCCTTGGATTGGAAGGCTTATTATTGTTAAGATGGTAATACTGCCCCCAAATGATCTACAGAGTCAACAAAATCCATCAAATTCCCAAGTGCCTCTGTGGAAGACATGGACAAGCTGTTCATAACATTCTTACGGAAATGTAAGGCCTCCCGAGTAGCCAAAATAATGTTGAAAAAGAAGAACAAAGATGGAGGACTCACAATTCCCAATCTTAAAATTTATGGCAATGCAACAGTAATGAAGAAGATGCCGTTTTGGCATAAGGATAAATATACAGATCGATGAAACAGAATAGAGAGTCCAGAAATAAAGCCATATATCTACAATCAACCAATTTTCAACAAGGATGTCAAGTCCATTCAATGGGGAAAGAACAGTGTTTTCAACAAAAAGTATTAGAACAACTGGATATCCACATGCAAAAGAATGACTTTGGGCCTCTAACTCACACCATATACAAAAATTAACCCCAAATGGATTACAGGTTCAAATCTAAGAACTAGGGGCACCTGGGTTGGTTAGGCATTCAACTTCAGCTTAGGTCCTGATCTCACGGTTTTGTGAATTCAAGCCCCACATCAGGCTCTGTGCTGACAGCTCAGAGCCTGGATCCTGCTTTGGATTCTGTATCCCCCTCTCTCTCTGCCCCNAACATTAAAAACAATTTAAAAAATAAATCTAAAAGCTAAAGATATAAAACTCTTAGAAAGAAACATGGGCATAAATCTTCAGGGCTTTGGATTAGGCAGGTGTGTTTTAAACATGGCATCCAAAGCCAAACAACAAAAGAAAAATCAGATAAAGTGGACTTCATCAAAATTAAAAACTTTTGTAGGCCCAAGAACAGTGTAAAGAAAGTTTTAGGCACTGCACAAAATGGGATAAAATACTCGTATATCATTTATCTGACTTAAGAAAACTTTGTATATAGACTATATAAACAACAGTTACAAGTCAACAATAAAAAGACTAAACACCCAGTTAAAAATGGGCAAAGATTTGACATGAAGATATACAAATAGCCAATATGTATATGAAAAGATGCTCAACACTATTAGTCATTAAGAAAATGCCTGTCAAGACCACACTGAGATACCATTTTATATCTGCCATGATGGCTATAGTTAAAGAGAAAGAAAACAGAAAATAACAAGTGTTGACAAGGATGAGAAGATATTGGCATTCCTAGTGGAATGTAATATGGTGCAACTGCTTTGGGAAAAAAATTGATGGCTCCCCCAAACATTAAATGTAAAGGTATCATATACCTAGCAATTCTATTTCTACATATATGTATGCTCAAGGGAATTGAAAACACGTGTTCACGGACAAATCTGTGCACAAATGACCACAGTAGCATAAATTCATCACAGCCTGAAGTAGAAACAACTCAAACACCCATCAACTTATGAATGAAAAAACAAAATGTGGCCTATCCCTAAAAAGGAATTCTATTCAGCCATAAAAGTAATGAAATACTGATACATGTTAGCACATGTGTGAGCATTGAAAGCATCATACTAAGTGAAGAAGCCAAATACATAAGGCACATAATTGTGCGATTCCACTTCCGTGAAATGTACAGAATAGCAAATCCATAGACACAGAAAGTACATTAGGACAGAGAGGCAGAGTTTACTTGCTCAAGGTAACAGAGCTCCTAACACAGCAAATTCAAGATCCGAAATTACATCTTCTAATTGAAAGATGTTCTAACAACTCTTCTCTGTCCTCATACATTTGTCCCAACAAACACCGATGATATACCTACAACACGCCAAACACCAAGAATAAAACCACGAATAAGACACAACAAAACCTACCTTCCAGGAGGTCACAGTGGAGTATGGAAAACAGACATGAAAACAACGAATAAGTGTCCACTCAAGACTGAAATGTCGGGGCACCTGGGTGGCTCAGTCGGTCAAGCGTTCGCCTTCGGCTCGGGTCCTGATCTCACAGTTCGTGGGTTCGAGCCCCGCGTCGGGCTCTGTGCTGACAGCTAGCTCAGAGCCTGAAGCCTGCTTCAGATTCTGTATCTCCCTCTCTCTCTGACCCTTCCCTGTTCACGCTGTCTCTCTCTCTTTCTCAGAAATAAGTAAAACATTAAAAATTTTTTTTTAAAAAAAGACTGAAATGAGGTCAATTGTAGAGATACCTCAGAGAAGGGAGGATTGTGTTAGTTCAAGTCTTCTGAAAAGCTGAGGCTGAGAGGATTATATTAAAGGAAATGTCTGTGTGGGAGGAAAACACCAAGATGCGAGTCTGACATGAATGAAGAAAAGAGGGAGACAAGATTGGATAGTGGCACCCTAGACTGCTATGTGGCCTAAGGGAAGCTTCAAAAAGCTGTGGTTGAGGAAGACTCAAATCAAAGTCACAGTCAAAGAAGAACCATGCCTCCCAGGAACAAGTTTGCCTCAGTAACCCTTCTGTCTTCCATCACTGACTGGGAGCACCCCGGGGAAAGACAATGGCCTTGATGCAAACCTGGAGGTGGGTGTCACTGCACAGCAGCTGAGACGCTTGGTCAGTTAAGCTCCCTGTAGTTGGAGATCCTCAAATGCAGTCCTTATTGTCACCACAAGAGTTAAATGTCCGGGGTAGCATTTTCTGGCCCTGGTAATTTATAACTTGGATTCTAAGATTATACTCCTCTTATGGACAGAGACAGTATAAGGAAGAAAGTCAAGCACTGTGTAGAAAAGGAGACCAGATGAGCGGCTGTGGTTCTTACAAAGACTTACACTAGTTCTGGGACTTAGTCCTTGGATATTCAACAGAGCTTCTCTTGTCTTAGCCACGTCCCCAGGGTCTTATGCTTATAATCTAGCACGTATTAAATATGCTAGAAAAGAAAATGTAACTAGATGACCATTTTATGTCGCATCGCTCACTGTAATCCAGCTTGTCATTTAACACACGGAAAACTTTGTAAATTAATATTCGGTCATTCCAGGCAGAGTACTTCCGAAAAGATTTGTGAGTTCATTTACATGTTTATCTGCTCTTTTCTCCTTGACGGTAGGGCTGTTCTTCCGCCTGATGATTAGAATGAATTGGATACTTTGAACTCATCCATCAGATTTGGAAGCGATATCGTAATTGGCGAAGGTGTTTAACAGTTAATTGAACATTTCTACTGTGAATTTCCATTTTTCTTAGGTACAGAAATAGCACAGCAGGGCCATGGACAAGTAAAGAATGTCACACAAACATCTTTATCTGTCTTGTTTTCTGCATCCCTGCTTCTTCCTTGCAAACTCCTGTGCGCACAGCAGGACACTCAGTGACCATTTTATGATTTCATTTTCCTTCTTTTTTTTAATGTTTTATTTATTTCTGAGAGAGAGAGAGAGAGAGCATAAGCAGGGGAGAGTCAGAGAGAGAAGAGAGAGAGGGAGACACAGAATCTGAAGCAGGCTCCAGGCTCTGAGCTGTCAGCACAGAGCCCAACGCGGGGCTCGAACCCACGAACTGTGAGATCATGACCTGAGCCGAAGTCGGACACTCAACAGACTGAGCCACCCAGGCACCCCTATGATTTCATTTTCTATGAATTTTTAAAAACTGAAATACATGGGAACAAGTGCATCTTTGTCTCATGTGGCTACTGAGAATTTTAAGATAATCTTATAATGAGCTTTGAAAATCTGAATGTTACCAATTCATGTAGGTAGACTATTTGGTGTTCAGGTCCTATCCAAATGCATCATCAGACATTTATATTGTATCTTCCTTCCTCTTCCCTCTTCTTCCTTTCAAACCCTCACCTTACAGCTGCCTAGAAGTTATAATAATATATAGAATCCAGCCTTAAATTCTAAAACACAGCTACTTTCTTTAACCTGGAATAGAGAAAATAATCTCTTTTACTGTGGAACTCTTTCAACCATGAAAAATAATTCTCTATATCCTTACTTAGAAAGTTATGACCTTTATTCATCTCTAATATTTTCAGAATGGGTGCCAACCAAGAGGCATTCATATTTCTTCGGATTTATGCCAACCAAGAGGCATTGCATTTCTTCCAAATTTCAAATAAGTGTTTTAGTGAAGCTCTTTGGTGGGAGTTACTGATATGGATATTAATTTAGTACCCATAGCGGGGTGCCTGGGTGGCTTAGTCGGTTGAGCGTCCGACTTTCGCTTAGGTCATGATCTCGCGGTTCGTGGGTTCGAACCCCGCGTCGGGCTCTGTGCTGACTGCCAGCTCAGAGCCTGGAGCCTGTTTCAGAGTCTGTGACTCCCTCTCTCTCTGACCCTCCCCTGCTCATGCTGTCTCTCTCTCTCTCTCTCTCCTAGAAATAAATAAAAAAAAATTAAAAAGAAATTTAGTACCAAAGTATAGTTGCACCATCATCTGAAAAAAAAGAACTGTTACTCAAAGCCTAGAATAAACCAGCCATTTGCCTTTCTTCAATGGTTTCGTTCTGGCAGTTGATCTTTCTCTTTGCATTATCCATTTATCTGACTGGCCTTTACACCTTATTTCCAGATATTATTTACCTGGGGAAGGGTCAGTGCAACAGGAAATGGGTACTTGTTAGTCTGGGTCCACCGAGAAGGAGCAGGTACCAAGACGGATTTACTGGAGAAAATGCACATAAGGGAAAATACACCATGTGTACGGAGAGGGCCAGAAGAGGTTCAAGAGCTGTCAGACAGTAATACGGACCTAACTCTGTGGAGGAGAGAGGGAAGGAAGGAAGGTTGGGTCTGAAAAGTCTTACACTGCAGTACGGTTCTAAGAAAATTTCAACAAGACCAACAGAAAGTCCTTGAGCCGAAGTCACCCTTTAGAAGAGTTCTGTATCTCCCCAAAGTGGGCCTGCTTTAGTATCCTTGATATTCTCAGTCATTGGCTGGGAGCAACCCATGGGAAAATTGGTCTGATGCAGAAGCAATGGAGGATTACAGAGCTCAGCAGCTGAGATCATCATTCAACCAGGCTCCTTGAAGTCCGAGATCTGAGAGGTATCTTTCACGGCCAACATGGTACTCTTACCAGAAAAGAGACGTCTGCATCTCAAACTTCACACTCCTTACTAAAAGGACACAAATGGGCAGGAAAGTCTCATTTAGAGCAGAGGTAAGTTGCCCCAGGCCAGAAACTCACCGATTCGTTCAGATCACACTTTAGGGATGCAATGGAGCACATGGTTTACAGACTTGCATTCCAATCCCACCTCCCCCACTTGGTGGTTGCGTGAATTTAAGCAAGTCACATAAAAACTGAAGAAGTCTTTTAAGAACACTAAAAAACTGAAGTCTCAACTTGTTCATCTGCCAAGTGGAGATAATGATGACCTCACTTACCAAATGGGGACTATTGGGAAAATGAAACAACCTCTCAGGTCCCGTGGGTGAAGATATGGCTTGGCCTGTAGCACAACACTCGCTCCTTCCCCTTCCCCAGTCACGTGATGCAAAGAGAGGAGTCTCTATTTGTCATCTCTTTGCCCAAGAAGACTGGCTTTTCCCCCCTTGATCTCAGCTACTGTTTATTTTTAAATAGTTCCCTGCCTTCTAGGATCAGTAGCCCCCCACCTGCAGTTACCATGGAAATCACAACAACCTAACATGGCCCCACATGGTTGTAGACTTAAGCCAAGCTAGATCAATCAGAGTCCTTCCCAAAAACTTTTAAAGCCAGAACCGAGGAGCAAGTCAGTCAAAATCACAAGATGTAACTGTCTCACACACTCCCACTGTCCTGCTTTCTGTCAGGAGGGGCAAGCCAGTGTGCACAACCAGAGACGATGAGTCTGGCCACACATTGCTGTCGAGATTAACGACAGAGAATCTCATTTGTACTCAGTTCTCTGGATCCTGTTATTCCTGTGGGTGGGATATTCAAACTGTCCATGGGTTCTAATATCTATATTTACCTGAAGGAATTTGAATTGGTTTGTTCTCACAACTAAATGTCCTAACAAAAATTTAAGATCCAATTGCTGGCTCCCTTGATTGGTCCACGTACTTTCCCAAGCAAGAAACTACCTCTCCAATGAGTCCTCCTTACAGAGCCATTGAACTTCCCTCATGAGAAACAAGTGTGCACCTGAAACTAATATGACATTGTAGGGGCGCTTGGGTGGCTCAGTTGGTTGAACGTCTGACTTTGGCTCAGATCCTGATCCCCCAGTTCGTGAGTTGGAATTCCGTGTGGGGCTCTGTGCTGACGGCTCAGAGCCTGGAGCCTGTGTCGGATTCTGTGTCTCCCTCTCTGTCTGCCCCTCTCCCACTTGCACACTGTCTCTCTCTCTCTCTGTCAAAAATAAATTTTAAAAAACATTTTAAAAAATCACCATCTTCCTGGCCATAAGGAAGTAATAGATTCAAACCAAAATCATCACTGGATTTAGAAACCACTGGGCGAAAAGCTGATGGAAAACTGGATTATTCTCATGATGCCAAAGTACCACGCCATTGATTGATTGTGTTAATCACTAGGAAGAAAATATTACAATGAAAGTATTAGTCTGTCACCACCTAAACCCCCTGTTATCACTGAGAGTGGGACTTCTGTGCCATTTACTACGTGCTTCTTGATGTGTACACCACCACCTCTGACTTATTTGCGCAAAAAAAGATATTTAATCGGAACCAGGCCAAGCTCTTAGGTCTAATATGCAGTTTTTACGAAATACAGAGGATAAGACAACTAGTTACACAACCCATGAGAAGACTTCAGAAGCAAGGCATTCCACAGGACAGCTGACTTGGTATCTGAAGCAAGTCAATGTCATGGTCTTTGTGCTCTGCTCAGTAAGTGCAGATGTGGGGAGAGGGGTCAGTCCCCCCCCCACACATCCTACAAGCAACTCTCCAAACACCAACAGATGCTACAATCAAACTCAGTTCTGACACTATCTACCCAGAAATAGCAACAGATACCACAGGTTAAGGGTTCAGTCCTACAAGACCAACTCTCTCCCCACAGTTGTTACCTGTCCTTGACCAACTGGCTATAAATCAATGGTTCCCATGACCCTCAACTTGGGTTTGATAAATTTCCTGGAAAAGCTCTCAGAATTCTGAGAAACGTTTTACTTACTAGATCACTAGGTTATTATAAAAGGATATAACTCAGGAACAGCTGACAGAAGAAATGCATAGAGCAAGGTATGGGTCAAGGGCACAGAGTTTTCATGCTCTCTAGGCATGCAGCTCTCCTCAGAACGCCGACAACGCTGAAGCTCTCCAAACCCAGTCCTTTCGAGTTTTTATGGAGGAGGCTTCATTACATGGGCATGATTGATTAAATCATTGGCCATTGGTGACTGATCCAACCCTCAGCCCCTCTCCCCTCCCTGAAGGTTTGGGGGGAGGGGCCAA
>NW_027527807.1:114066-114257 GCF_008692635.1 Crocuta crocuta
GATGGGGGGGGGGGGACAACCAGTCACCATCCTTAGGTCCCTTCCCAAAGTCACCTTATTACCGTAACAAAAGACACCTTTTGCTCTCTCCACTCTGGAAATCTCAAGGGATTTTAGGAGCTCTGTGCCAGAAACAGAGATGAAGATCATATATATATTTCTTATTACAAATCACAATATCACACATGGGG
>NW_027527807.1:114278-115746 GCF_008692635.1 Crocuta crocuta
GGTTTGAATAAGCAAGAAATAAAAACGCATTTTGGGTACAACCAGAGAAATTTAAATACAGCACAGACGGGTGCCTGGGTGGCTCAGTCGATGAAGCCTTCAGCTTTGGCTCAGGTCATGATCTCGAGGTTTGTGAGTTTGAGCCCAGCGTCAGGCTCTGTGCTGACAGCTCGGAGCCTGGAGCCTGCTTAGGAGTCTGTGTCTCTCTCTCTGTGTGCTCCTCCCCTGCTCGCACTCTGTCTCTCTCTCTCTCAAAAATGAATAAACATTAAAAAAAGTTTAAATCAATAAGTAAATAAATACAGCCTAGATTTTAAAGGATATTCAAGAATTATTGTTCATTTTGTTAGATGTGATAATGGTATTATGGTTATGTAAGAAAAATGTCCTTTTTGTTGGTGATGCATGTAAAAATATGTAGGGGTGAACTATAATGTATGTAATTTATTTTGAAATATTTCAAAACTAGATTAAGCAAGTATAGTGAAATTTTTACAACTGTTAAATCTAGATAATGGAGCATGAGTCTTCATTGAGCTATTTATTCTACTTCTCTATATGTTTGACATTTTTCATTTTTTTTTTACATGGTGATTTTATTTTATTTTATTTTTTTAATGTGTTTTTAAATTTATTTCTGAGAGAGAGAAAGAGAGACAACATGAGCAGGGGAGGGTCAGAGAGAGAGGTAGACACAGAATCTGAAACAGGCTCCCGGCTCTGAGCTGGCTGTCAGCACAGAGCCCGACGCGGGGCTCGAACCCACGAACTGCAAGATCATGACCTGAGCCGAAGCTGGATGCTTAACCGACTGAGCCACCCAGGCGCCCCATGTTTGACATTTTTCAAAATAAAAATGTTTTAAAATAAAGACTTTTTTCTTGGACATACAAACGCTGAAGGAATTCATTACAAGCAGAATTGCAATACAGGAAATGTTAAAGGAAGTCTTTTAGGCAGAAAGAAAATGTTACCAGATGGAAGTCTGGATATACACAAAGGAACGAAGGATACTTGAGACGGAAAATATATGAGTAAATACAGCATTTTTAACTTACTTTTACTGTCACTTTAAAAGATAATTCTTTTCCACTTGGATCCAGACTAGAGATGACACATGGTCCCCCTGGCAGACTGAAAACTTAAAATTTGTCAAAAATTATAAATGGCCAAATAACGATAAAAATATGTATTCTCACTTCTCTCGGACATTCGGAGGCACTGGCATATCTGGTCCCTACATTTCCTCACAGCAGCAATTGTCTTGAATTGAATGATGGCCGGCCTTGATCTCTTCTCATAAAGGGGAAAACTGCAGAATAATGAGGCTGGTATTTGCTTTCTTGAACAAAGAGAACAACAATTTTGTAGTTAAGAAAAAATCAGATGAAGGAAGATAGGCTTTAGAAGTACAAGAAGAACAAAAGCAGAGGGAGGCACCAGAAACTGTTCTACTTACAAGTTCATG
>NW_027527807.1:115764-116757 GCF_008692635.1 Crocuta crocuta
GCTGCACTGAATATTTAGTATGATTTGTTGGGGTTTGCAAGAGGTAACACTTTAATATTTTTCTTTTAATAAATATCTCAGGGAGCCTGGGTGGCTCAGTGGGTTAAGTGTCGGACTTTGGCTCAGGTCGTGATCACAGTTTATGAGTTCGAGCCCTGCATTGGGCTCTGTGCTATCAGCATGGAGACCGCTTCAAATCCTCTATCTCCCCATCTCTGCCCCTCCCCACCCTCTCAAAAATAAATAAACATAAAAAAGTTTTAAAAACAAACGTCTCATGGATTGGAATAGGTAGTACGGTTTTAGCAGCTAACGCCTGCTGTTTTTGTGAAAGTGGGTGTTAGCGCTTTCAAAAGAGGGTGGGATTTTTAAAAAGCCATTTTGGAAGACTTTACAGAGGTGAAAAAAACATATATGAAGCAGACAATTATTTTTTTCCTCAGTCTCAAACTTGAAAATGTGCTCCTCTGTGAGATGAACTGTAAAAATTGTGGAACCTTTAAATGCCAAGGTTAGGGGAAAGAATGACAATTTGAGTGAAAACCGCTGGTTTCTGGTCCCATTCTCCTACACATGTGAGTGATGTAAGGAAAGCGTCACGCGGACACTTAGCATCTCAAGTCTTGTGCTTTGTCCCTCTCTGCCCTGCTTGTAATCTTATCATGAATAAGCATAAAGTCCCATCGTTAAACGTGTTTCCTAAACTCAGTAGCCTGTATATGTGTATGTAATGGGGAGAAAAAGAACATTTTCCACACAAAACCAAGATAAATTTTAAAAAAATTTTTCTTCAATGTTTATTTGAGAGCGAGACAGAGGGTGAGGGAGGGAGGGGCAGAGAGAGAGGGGGACACAGAATCCGAAGCAGGCTGCAGGCTCTGAGCTGTCAGCAAAGAGCCCCGATGTGGGGCTCGAACTCATAGACCCATGAGATCATGACCTATGCTGAAGTCAGAAGCTTAACCGATTGAGCCATCCAGGCGCCCCCCCCCC
>NW_027527807.1:116762-122176 GCF_008692635.1 Crocuta crocuta
ACCAAGATAAACTTTTAAATAAAGCTAACATCATACTTAATGGTGAAGGATTGGGTTCCTTCTACATAAGGTCAGAACACAAGACAAAGTAGTCTGCTTTCACCAGTTCTATTCAACATTCAACTAAAATTCTAGAGGCAACAATTGTACAAGAAAAGAACATAAATGGCATCCAAATTGGAAGGGAAGAGTTAAAACTGTCTTTATTGGCAGACAACCCAATCTTATGTAGAAAAAGCCATGAAGAACCCACCAAAAAGCTACTAAAGCTAACAAATGAGTTTAGAAATCTTCTAAATTACAGATCAATGTATAAACATCAATTGAATTTCTACACACTTGCAATGAACAATTCAAAAATAAATTTAAGAAATCCATCCCATTTACAGTAGCATCAAAAGTAATAAAATAGTTAGAAATACATTTAACAATGGGACGCCTGAGTGGCTCAGTCAGTTAAGCATCCAACTTCAGCTCAGATCACGATCTTGCAGTTTGTGAGTTCGAGCCCTGCGTCAGGTCCTGTGTTGACCACTCACAGTCTGGAGCCTGCTTCAGATTCTGTCTCCCTCTGTCTGCCTCTCTTCCACTCATGATCTGTCTCTCTCTGTCTCTGTCTCAAAAATAAATATACTTTATAAATTAAAAAAAAAAAAAAAGAGGGCGCCTGAGTGGCTCAGTCGTTAAGCACCAGACTTCAGCTCAGGTCATGATCTCACAGTTTGTGGGTACGAGCCCCCTATCGGGCTCTGTGCTGACAGCTGAGCCTGCTTCGGATTCTATGTCTCCCTCTCTCTCTACCCCTCCCCCACTCGCACTCTGTCTCTCTCTCTCACAAATAAATAAACATTAAAAAAATTTTTTTAAAGAAATACATTTAACAAAAGAAGTGCAAGACACGCCCACTACAAAACATCATTGGATAAAATCAAAGCAGACCTAAATAAATAAAAAACTCGTGTTCATGGATTGGAAGATTTAGTCCTGTTAAGCTGTCAGCACTCCCCTTATTGATCTGCAGATTCAACACAACCTCCATCAGAAATCCCAACTGGCCTTTTTACAGGAACTCTTAAATCTGATCCTAAAATTCATATGGAAATACCTGTGCCAGGAATTCAGAATAGCCACAATAAGCTTAAAGAAGAACGAAGTTGAAGAACTCACTTCCCAATTTCAGAAAGCTAGAATAGCCGACGCCGTAGAGTGCTGTCATAGGATAGGCATAAGGATCAATCGAATTGAGAGTCCAGAAATAAACTCTCACGTCCACAGTCAATTGATTTTTGACAAGGGTGGCAGAACAATTCAACGGAAAAAGAATAGCTTTGTGAAAAATGTTGCTGTGACAACCGACAGCCACGTGCAAAAGACTGAAGTCGAATCCCCATCTAACAGCATACACAAATATTACTCAAAATGGATGAAAGATCTAAATATCAGAGCTGAAATTGTAAACCTCCTCAAAGAAAACATAGATATAAATCTTCAATGACCTCCGATTAGGCAATGATTCCTTCCTTACACTGCATGTCAGATTACAAGAGAGAAAAGAAAAAACAGATAAAGTAGACCTTAGGAAAATGAAAGTATTTTGTTCATTGTTGATTTAAAATGAAACAAAAATATTTGGCTTTAATATTTATTAAAACATTACAACTGGGTGGCTCAGTCGGTTAAGCATCTGACTCTTGATTTCGGCTCAGGTCATGATCTCACGGTTCGTGGGACTGAACCCCACGTGGGGCTCTGTGATGACGGCGTGGAGTCTGTTTGGGTTTCTGTATCTCCCTGTCTCTCTCTCTCTCTGCACCTCCTCTCTCTCTCTCTCTCCTTCTCTCTCAAAAAAAAATTACAACTCAATAATAAAAAGACAAAGAACCCAATTTTTATAATGGACAAATAATCTGAATAAACATTTTTCCAGAGAAGATATACAAATGAACAACAGGCACATGAAGTGTGCAACTCCACACCATTAGCGATGAGGGAAATGGAAATCGAAACCACAGTGAGATACCACTTCACTCACACTAGAATGGCTATAATCAAAAAGACAATTGCAAATGTTAGAAAGGATGTGGAAAAATGCAAATACTCATACACCGGTGGGGGCAATGTAAAATGGTGCAGTAACTTTGGAAAACAGTTTGGTAGTTTGTAGAAGGGTTAAATGTAGAGGCATCATATGACCCAGCAATTCTATTCCTGGGTATCTACCCAAGAGAATTCAAACGTGTTCACACAAAAACTCATATATAAATGTGCATAGTAGCATAAGTCATAATAGCAAAGAATTTAATAGCACTGCACTCACACAGAAAAAAAATTTCCTTTTTGTTAGGAAAACCTATAGAAGTTATGTACAGGTGAAACATCATTAGGTCTGTAATTTAGTTTAAAATATTTCAAAATTGGATGAAGCAAATATAGCAAAAGTCCTACCCAAGTGTCCAGCAACAGGTTAAAAATGTACTCACAAATGTATTAAAGCTATTAAATCTAGCTAATATGATATTAACTCTAAGTAAACACCTCAAAGCAGGAGAAGAGAAAATAAAAATAGTGATAAGCAAAGAAAGCAGTAAACTTTAAATAAAAAAGTGTTCTTTATCAGGTGGTCAGGAAGTATAAGGCCTTTGTTAACAAATATCTCTTGAAATAGAGTTACAATAATAAGGGCAAAGTGCAATACTAATCCAGAGCTGATGTTCCAGATTAACCCAATACCAGTGAAAGGGAGCAAGGGATAAAGTAAAAGAATTATAGGGGCACCCAGGTGGCTCAGTTGGTTAAGCGTCCAACTCCGGAATTCGGCTCAGCTCATGATCTCGCGGTTCATGAGAGTTACCTCATGATTTGTGAGATCAAGCCCCACATCGGGCTCTGTCAGCACACAGGGTAGAGCCTCTTTGGTATTCTCTCTCTCTCTCTCTCTCTCTCTCCTCTTTCTGCCCCTCCCTCCCACTCACGCATGCACACTCTGTCTCAAAATAAATAAACGTTTAAAAAAAGTAAAAATATAATAAATTGCTCATCTTGTCAGGGTGAAGTGGGAAGGACTTCAAAATCACTGTTGAACTTTTTAAATCAATACAGAAATAGAGGCTCAAGTATGTTTGTTAATCATTTAAAAGGAAAATGACAGAATTGAAATTTGAAGTAGAACTTGTAAGGACCCTACAGAATTAAGAACTGGACAATGTGAAACTTGTTTGTTCCAGTAAAGTTGAGAAAACAAAATTAAGGAAACAATAGAAAATCATACTAAACAGAAAATGTGTTTAAAAGCTAGAAGACATAAGGAGCGAATAAGCTATTACAATGAAGGCAAATGGGCTGATTTTCTTTATTGAAACACAAAAACTCTCAGACTCAGTGAAATAATTTTCTAAAGTAGCTATTAATTGTTCACTAGAGGAACACCTCAAATAATTTGCTATAGTAAAAATAGTCATTAAAATATGGGAAGAGATACGCCAAGCAAAAGCAAATAAAATGGAACCAGGAAGCCATACTAATCTTAACGTTGACTGTAAAGCCAAAAGCATTAAATGAGACACAAAGAGATATTTCATAATAATCAAGAGTCAAATTACAAAGACGATAACACTATTACTAGCCTTTATCTGTGAATCTACATAGCAGCACAATTTCTTTTTTTAAATATTAGAAATACATAGATAATTCATAAACCTATAATCATATGGGAAATTTTAAGAGCCCTCAGAATTTTACAACGTCAAGTAAATATGTAATAAAGGTGTAAATAATGCCTTGGGTAAGCTTATTTTTAATCAACATAGAAAGAATTTGATATCCTAATACAGTGTTTTCCTAAATGCTCTTAAAACACTTCTGAGAAAGATAAAAACACTTAGAACACATTGATCAGCCTTAAAGAAAAGCTAAAAACTAAAATCTTACACGCTCTATTTCCTGACCACAATTTAAAAAATAACACAAGAAATCAATAATAAAAAGTAGGTGTGAATTTTTAACCATCCAGAGGAAATCAAAACTGAATTACAAACAATATGAAGACTAGAGAAAATGATCAAAACCTGTAAGAGGCAATGAAAATCATACTCAGAGGAATAACCTTAACCTATTCTATTGTTAAAGAAGAGAGTGAAAATACATAAGCAACATATTCAACGAAAAATGAACTAGAAAAACAAATTGGGAAGCTAAAACAGAAGTACAGTAAGGAAATCAATTTAAATTAAACAGAAATTAACATTAATTTCAAAAACATAAAAATAGATATGATTAGAAAAATCAATGGCTTTCTTTAGAAAAACAGTGGCTAGAAACAAAACAAAACAAAACTATATAAGTAATGAGAAAGTGGAAACAGAAGAAACTTTTCAAGTTGAAATAGTGTGCACCATTGTATGCCATTGAAAACTAGATAAAATGAACCATTTTCTGGGAAACTAAGTTTGCAAAGTTGACTTAGGCAACAAACACTCTAACTAGAACAATAACCATAGAAGAATTCAAAAAGTGTATCAAAGATCTGTCACCAAAAAATTGCTTTAAATCTTGCATTCTTCAAATATTCAGGAAATGCGTGATTGCTATGTTATTTAAAGTAGTCCCGATTACTGAAAAATGTAGTTTATTAGATAAATTTGGAAGACTCTTGTAACACTTCTACCAAACCCTGATGAAGATAATACAAATTCAATCTCACTGAGGAATTAGATGCATATATCCGTATTATTTCTAAATAAAAGCCAGCAGTACAATAAGAGAACAAACAGTACACTATAACGGAATAGGTTTTAATTTAGGAATGTAAGAATGGCTCAACATAAGTAAGTTCATTATATTAACTGGTTAATGAGAGTTTAAAAAATAAAAAGTTCATCCCATTATGTACCAGAAAGGCATCTGGTAAATTTCAACAGCCATTCCTGATTATAAAACCTGGGAACCGTAAGAATGGAAACATCTTTATCAATACAAAAGTATCAGAAACCAATGCAGTATCGTGATAAAGGTCAATGCTCTATAAAAATTAAAATCAAGGAAAAAATTAAAATCAAAACCAAGATGGGATGTCACTGTCTGANGATGCAATCAGACACTAAAAGGAAATGAATAATAAATGTTTAAACGGGAGAACACGTGATACAATAGTCTTCAAGAAAATAAACTATTAGAATTAATAAAGGGTTCAGTAAGGTGGCCGTCATAAGCTATGCATCAAAAGGCACTTTCCTTTATACCAGCAATCACCTACTGGCAAATGTAATGAAAAAAAATCTCATTCACAATATCAATAAAAATTACTCTCATTCTCAATTAAATGAAATAAATGAAAATTAATAAATGAACATTAATGAAATAAATGAAAAGTGTAAAATACCCAGGAAAAAAGAGATAACAAGAAAAATATAAGAATC
>NW_027527807.1:122199-123988 GCF_008692635.1 Crocuta crocuta
TAATCCTTGGCATTTCTCTATTTTTAAGCCTTTATTTACAGATGGGGAAATCAAGGCACAGAGAGGAAAAACCCTCTGCCCAAGGTTACACAGCTAGAAATTAACAGAGCAATGACTCAAACATAACCTTTCCTACTTCAATTCCCACGCTATGTTTTAAATTTATTTCTGACAAAAACTGCATATATTTGAGGTGTACGATATGATGTTTTGATATAGGTATATGCTGTGAAATGATTACCACTTACTGCAATCAAACTAATTAACATATCTATCACCTCCCAGAGTTATCTCTGTGTGTGTGCACACGTGCTTGCGCAGATCACGAGATCTATCATTAGTCATTGTGTGCCTTGCTTATTTAAGTGTGTAAAAACTTAAAACCACACAAGTATCAGGAAAAAAGTCGAGTGTTTTTGTATGTCCTTTTAATCATGGATTTCTTTCTTTGCCTGACATCAGGGCTAGGAAATAAGGAAAAACCGAACAGTATTGTTTACATAAAAACTTAAAACTTTTGTATAGGAATTAAAAAGACACCAGAAACAAAGGGTGAAAAAAGGACAAACAAGCAAATATTTGCAATGTTTATAACAAATGGTTACTAGCCATATAATGCAGAAAGTGTCTACATATCAATTTTTAAATAATAAAAAAAACATAAACAGGGAGTTCACAGAAGAAACCGACAAAAATTAAGAAACAAAAGGTTCCCCAATTTCACCACAGTCAATACAATTCCATTTTACGAAGCCCTTAAAAAAGATAAGGTGGATTTATTTGTACTCACATAAAAAATGTTCACGAGATGTTACTGAGTGAACAAATAAAGTTACCGAGTACTATGCAAAGTATGGTCCCAACCTATAATAAATTTTAAATGTGTGCATGTTGTGATCAGAGTTTGAACGGTGTACACTAGTTAATAGTGGGAATTTATGGGAATTGGATTATAAACTTTTAGGGGGAGGTGGAGAGAGTTTCATTTTCTGTTGCATGTGACTTTGTAGGGGTTGTTTTGGAATGGACATGTGCTTTGATAATTTATACGTATTAATTTTTATAAGAAGATGATTGAAAGTGGTATGTGTTGGAAAATCTGTAGAATCACATGGAGCAAAGTAGAACGTGTATATTACGCATTATACATTCCAAATATATGCATATGAAATAAGCAAGAAAATGTGAAAAATACAAGGTAAGATAATAATGTTTCTATTTGTATTAGGGGAGGGGAGCGCAGAAGAAATACACTTGGCTGTGAATGATTATCTCTGGGGCCTTGGGGTTGCAGAGGCCTTTAAGTTTTATTTAATATGGTCCATCTCGGTTTTGTCTGACAATTAGAGGAAAACCTCGCCCGTTAGTCATGCGTGAATTAGTGAGAAGTTCACCAGCCTGGGGAGGCGAAAAACGAGGCTCTGATGCTAACTCTGTCCCTCCTCGTCTCTGAGCATCCAGTTTTCTCTATAAGGTTGGTGAACTCGATCCAGTTCCTAAAGGTCTCCCGGTTCTAACAAGCTGTAATTGTACGTTTCTACATAATTCAAATGTCATTCATGAAAAAAATCACCCTAGCGGTCTTTGGAAACGGCCTAAAACTGATACCGCCTCATGAGGGGGAAAAATTTCAAAACTCGAAGAGTTCCCTAGTGACCTCCTCGATGCCTATTGCACACCCGTTTCGACTGCTTCGCCAGATAATAATCTACACTGATGGGTGGCAGCAGCCAGCAAATAGTGACTGGCGTTTGGCACGATAGGAATGATCTCTGGTGGTTTCGTGATC
>NW_027527807.1:124069-125021 GCF_008692635.1 Crocuta crocuta
ACACGCCCCGCCTCCCCCCCATTCCCTCCCTCTGTCCCATAGGCTCCTTGTTAGCAGCATTGACTCTCAGAAAGATTGTAACGTTACTGAAAGAACACCGAAATACAATTCTGCTCGTCATTAATCCCTGTCTTCTCCAGCTCTCCACAGCACAATCGCCTCTCTATTTCATTCATTGCTCTCCCTTCTACAACCTGCACATATTCGCAGTCAATCGGAGAAGTAATTACCTTCGTACAGGAGCCCCAGAAACCAACTCCTATTTCCACTAGACACACAAATATCAATTAAGCATCAAATTCAATTTAGGACCGAAGGGCGGCTGANGAATCCCTCTGAACAGTTAAAAGTGTCCTGTTTTTTGCATTCCGGGAGCAATTTTCTGGGTGCAAAACTTAGGTGAAAAGCTGCAAGAAGATACCTTGGAAATATAGAAAAGGATGTTCCACGTTTTTTCAGGAAAAACAACGGTTTTCTGTAAGTCTGAAAAAAATTACCATTTGGAGCGTATCACTTGGATAATAATAGTAGAAACGTATTCAAGGTAAGTGAGGGTTGCTAAGGATTCACTGTNTGTCTTCTTTCTCTTATTAATACAACTTCTAATCACACACCAGAGCCTATAATCTTGAACTTTGAAAAACAAAATACATTCATCGACGTTTGAAAAGTAACCCCCAAGAAATGAATTCTTAAATCGTTTAAAATAAACAAATTAAGCGTCCAAGAATAGGNTGATTTTCAACATTAGACAAATACCCAGCCCTTTTTTTCTTTTCTTTTTTTTGAACCCTGCTTTCAGCCTGACTTTTTCCCCAATTGAAATTCAGGCCCTCAATGGTTGGTTTTTCTTGGTTCTAAATGTTGATAAAAAAGGGTTTTCTCCACTCCCTCAATTTGATGTGACAGGCTTCTGACATGAATAATGGAAGCATTTCTTTCACAGGCAAAT
>NW_027527807.1:125050-125383 GCF_008692635.1 Crocuta crocuta
ATCTCCAAGATTCCATGAGAGCCTTTAAGTTAGACGAAATCTTTAGAATTTGCAGAAAATGTATAAAGTAAACAACACTTATTTTGTCACAATACTTGAATAACTTTTATGCAGGAGTTACAGATGAATATATTACTTCCTAATCAGATCTTGATTTACAAGCAATTTACAAGCTCAAGGGAAACTAGCCCTCAGTAAGAAAAATACGAGAAGTCTCTACACAAATAAATTTTAAAGCCTAAAGATTGAAAACAAAAGATTGAGAAGCTGAGAAAACAAAAAACAAACACCCTCCCCCTCTGCAAAAAAAAAAAAAAAAAAAAAAAAAAAAAA
>NW_027527807.1:125421-126951 GCF_008692635.1 Crocuta crocuta
CGTGATGCATATACCTTGCGGGGCCTAGTGGAGTTTAGAACAGCATTAGCGAAGAGCTCCTTTGCACAGTCCTTTTAAGCAGGACCTTGGGAGAACGAAAAAAGCAGCACTGAAAGGAAGAGATCCCACAGTCATTTCCACTTCCAAATTCAGGACACAGTTATCGGCCCTGAGAACATCTCAGGACAGAAAGGCGACATGGGAATCATGCATTAGCAAAAGAGGGGTGGGACTCAGAATAAAACTAAGACATGTGCCTTCTGAGTTGGCCACTGAGGAATGACGAAAACATGAAGACTCAGAGTGCGACAGAGTTTGCAGAAAAACAGTCTCTGATGGAATATGGAGGCGGGCATTTGCCCTCCGGCCTCCTGTACCATTTATATAAGGGGAAGATGTGAAGAAAGGAAAACACAGGACTGGGAATCTGGACACCCGTTCCCAGCACGGCCAGAACACTTCCTGTGACCTTAGACAAGTCCCTTCCCCTCTCTGGGCCTCTGATTCCTCTCCTGTTCAAGGAGAAGGCGCAACGCGAGGTGATCTCTAAGGTCCCTTCCAACCCTCAAGTGCTCGGTTTCCATACCCCAGTGACAAAAGTCTAGATGAATAGTGATAAAGGTACTGAGTGGCTGCCTATCATTCATACGTCCTACGGAGCGCTTACAGCTCTGGGATTGGGGCTCGAGGAGCAGGCTTAACAGATCAACCTTGAACTTCCTCTGGCAGCTTTGCGTCATTTACTGCTGGCCGGGGATATAAACACCAGTATGCCTGCATCTGCCAGCGACTGAGACTCCCTTGGAGCAAACGCAGTTGTTTTTATCTGAAACTGGGTTTCTTATCATCAATCTCGGAGAATATGTAGAAAAGGGCAAATGACAAGTGAGAAGAGAATTTTACCCACGTGCACCCTTTTTGCAGGACTCGTGATGTATTACAACTTTGAGCATACAAATAAAAATACAACTCTGGCCCAATAATATGCTCTTTTAATAAGGACAGCTTCTGTTTTACTGTTATTTAACATTTTTAGGACAATAGATTTAAGTAAACAAAAATAACTGGCTTCCTTAATGTAGGGCTTTTCATCTTATATTTCAATCTCAATTTACATGTTAAGGTGGTGAGAGTCATAAACTGGGAGGCAACTGTTACAGAGTAAAAAAAAAAAGATGCTCTACATTTCATGTAATAATAAACCTACTGTGAACTATTTTCACATAGACATTTTTTCAGAGAATAAAGACCCTTTTTTTTTTTTTTTTAAAAAATACAAACACTATACATTNCTCACTACCGCTCAAAATTAGCTAATCAGCCGATTAGGGGTGCCAACAATTACAAATGTCAGAGAAGGTAGAAAGGAAAGAAAACCAGGAACCCTTCAAGGTAGAAGAAAATCCTTTTGCTTTAAAGAGTGTCCACCATTAACCTCTGAAGATTTCTACTCCACCTTGACGAATTTGTTATTCCCAGCCTTGACCCCTCCCACCTCCTTTCCCTATTATAATTGTTAGGTCAGTTAAT
>NW_027527807.1:126989-131668 GCF_008692635.1 Crocuta crocuta
CACTGGAGTTACAAAGATGAATAAAGTCAAATGGGTTGTAAAGTATGGTTTGGTTAATTTAGCCTTCCTGTGTGGATATTTTAGCATCATCCATAGCTTAAATATCGTCTCTGGTGCTTTCAAACCAAACTGCATCTCAGAGCTGCAACCATTTAGTCTCCAAACAGGAAACAAAGGGGAGGAATATTGTGTAATCACAAGCCCTAGATATGTTTCCATGTGCTACAATAACAATGGCTACAGGGGCGCCTGGGGGGCTCAGTCGGTTGAGCGTCAGACTTCGGCTCAGGTCATGATCTCACAGTTCGTGGGTTCATGGGTTCGAGCCCTGCGTCCGGCTCTGTGCTGACAGCTCAGAGCCGGGAGCCTGCTTCTGATTCTGTGTCTCCCTCTCTCTGCCCCTCCCCGGCTCACACTCTGTTTCTCTCTCTAGAAACCAAATAAACATTAAAAATATTTTTTAAAAATAAAAATAACGATGCCTCTATTTTATTCACAACACTTGTTTTCTTTCTATGCAGGTCCATTCCAATAGAAGACTCAAGATCTCCCTGCGAAAAGCCCACCGGAGTATGGTGCATGATGCGCCCTCATCCCCTCGGCCTAGGTAAATCCTCTCACGGTCTCCTGTCATAATTTCTCTAAGACCAGGTACACAAGCTGTCCATTGATGGCCAAGGCAGATGTTCCCTTACAATCCAAAACCAGTTTGTGATGTTACAAGAGAATGGTATCTTGCTATTCAAGGTATGAACCAGTGAGGCTGGATGGAGCATATCAATACTAACGTGGCCAAGCAGTTGCAGGATGTACACGTGGAGCCGGCTGGATAGTCCCAGAACAATGCTAGAGGCAGTATAAAGTAATAGTTAAACCCCAGAGCTTCAGATCAGATATGGCCCAAGTCAAAATTCCGGCTGTACCAGGTACTTAAAAGTGTGACCTCGGGTTACTTGCTCAGCCTGTGTGAGCTTCGTTCTTTTCGTCTATAAAATGAGGACAATGACAAAAGCCATCTCCTAAGTTTAATGGGAGGATTACAGGATAATGCATGCACACTTTATTTCGGTGCACGGCACATAGTAATTGTTCAATAAACCAAAGCTATTATTGGTAAGACTATCTTTCCTTGTTCAACTTACTGGCTATTCAATCCAACAGGCTTACCGGAACATCTGCTATTCTGTAGAGTCTGAGGACTTAGGAAAACCTACATGACAGAGATCAGAGCACACAAAATCCCAGCGTGTGAGGGGTGGAAAGAGTTTGACCGTGTAAACCCAGGACTGGGGAAATGGAACGTTCCCGAGAGCTAGGTCTCCATCAGGCTGACAGGACTGAGAAGGCCATGGGGCCTGACCAATTGCCGAGGCCAGTTATTCACAAAACCTATCGCACTTTTCGAGTTGGTCGCATGGAGAATTCGACCAGACAACTAGGTATCCCCACAGGCACAGAGGTTAAAAGCATGGACTGTGGAGCCAGACTGCTCGGGTTTGGTTTGGTTTGGTTTGGTTTGGCTTGGTTTGGTTTGGTTTGGTTTGGTTTGGTTTGGTTTGGTTTTTAAAGACATTTTAAAAAATGTAATCTCTACACCTAATGTGGGGCTCAAATTTCCAACCCCGAGATCGAGTTGAACAGTCTATCGACTGAGCCAGCCAGGTGCTCCAATGGGGTTTTCTTAAGTAAACGCTTCCCCCAGTGTGGGGCTCAAACTCCCAACCCCAAGATCAACAGTCGCAACCTCCACCGACTGAGCCAGCCAGGTGCCCTAGACTGCTTGGATTTTAATTTCTGCTGTCACTAGCTGTTTGCCCTTAGGCAATGGAGTTAACCTCTCTGTGCCTCAATTTCCAACTCTGGAAAAGAGGGGATGGTATTGGGTCCTCATTTACGATCCACGTTATGCAAATGAAACGAGTTAATGCTCTGAAGAGCACCTGGCAAAAATGAACATTATATAGATTTCTGTTAAAGAAAGCAAGCACGCCTGTAATGTAGCGTATCCACTTGACCCCTGCAGCAGCTCTGCAAGGTGGCAATGAGATGACCAGAGTCCAGAAAAGGAAGACAGAGATGGAGCCTGGAGTCCAAAAGCCAGTACGCGCCATGCTGGTTACCGGCTTACTACCCCCACGGACACACAGGGACCTGCAGTGCACAAAACTAGAAGGGCAGTGAAGTCTATCTCTGAACCTTGAATCTTTCAGAACTCTCCCTCACCTCAGGGGTTACTTCCTCCTTTCCCTCCAACACACAAGCANAAAAAAAAATCAAACGGAAACACAGAATGTTCGGGTTGGAAGGTCTATGTCCATGTTTTATGCCCTCATATTATAGATGAGGTCACTGGTGCCCACAGAGGGGAAGTGACTTGAATTAAATGATAAAATTCATACTTTTTTCCCAATCTCCTCAGATTCAGTATCANTTGGATTCTTTGCAGACTGGCATGCCTTCCGAGAGTTCAAGCCAAATGCCACTTCAGGAGTTCTGATGTGCTGTTTGCATGGGGCATTCCAATGCAAATCGAGTGTCTTGGTCATGTTCTTGTCCCAGATTTGCATCACTAATATATGCAAGTGCCATATAGTCCAAGGGCATCTAGGGGATAAAACTACATAGGAAATGTTGCCCTTTCATGGTTCTGTTTTCTCAATGGAAATTTAGTTACTATGGCAAATTTCTCCAAAGCAGCATTTTTACTCCAACTGTGGACCTGAAAGACTGTTAATGACATGCGCAAGGAACGAGTAGTGTAGCGCGATAGTAGCACGGAAGCAGAGAAGCTGTCGACTTTAGAGATAAAAAAAGAGATTGTGCATTGTGACTGCAGTTGATAACACATGGCGACTCTAGTTGATAACACCACATTGTATAATTGAAATCTGCTAAGAGAGCAGCACTTAAATGTTCTCCGCGTAAAAAAATAAAGGTACATGTGTGAGGTGATGGACGTGTAATTAACTCGATGAGGCGGGGGCGGGCGGGAATCCTTTCACAATGTATATATACATCAAATCATCAGGTTGTACACTCTAAATATCTTACAATTTTATTTGTCAATTACACCTCAATAAAGCTAGAGGGTAAAGAAAGATATTGCGGAGTCCAACCTTCCCCTCATTTTATAGAGGAGGAAACTAAAGCCCAGAGAAGGCAGAGCTAATTAGGATTGACAAGCCAGTCTCCCAACTCCTGGTGCGGAGTCCCCTCCTCAGCACAATCCTGTGTACAATTTCCAGTTTATATGAAATTCCTTCAGCAACAAATATATGAATTGAAGTGGGGCTTACATCTCACAGTCTCTTCTGTGTTAAACAAGTTGCTTTCTTTTCTCGGGCAGAAAAATACTATAATTTCAGTTAAAACCTTTCCAGGAATTCCCAGCATGGGAGGTGGATGTTGCTAGGGGATGCTAATATGAGGTCACAATAGCACGCAAACCCTCTGTGTGTCAGAACAGAAACTTCCCAGAAATATTTACTCAGCACTCTACCTTTTATTTGAAAATGCTTGACTGTATTCAATTAAGAGGAGGGCTCTTTTTAGATAACCATACTGCATTTAGCAAAATCCAATCACATAGCATTTTAATAGTACATTTCTTCCCCTAATTTTCCTAGTTATCTGCTGATCTTCATTTTCCAATGAAAACCATACATTAACATTGCAGTTGTGAAGAAAATGAATAACATTTCTTGCTATGTTATAGGTCAACAGTTAACGCAGCCCAAGTTTCTTTTCTCTCCCATTAAAATTGCTTATTTGCCTCATCTCGATGTATATCAAATGGTAATAAGATACGGAATATATAAGGTTGTGACCCATGCCAGTGGGTTTTGCTGCTTCTAGGGTTTTCTTGTTAATTGGTTGCATTGTATGTCAGATCTGCTTCTTCCCCACCATTGTTAAAGCTGATGATTCTTCAGAACACCATTGAAAACAGGACTCGAAGGAGTTTCACCAAAACAAGGAACCAGAAGTGAAATTTCCTAAACCCAGAGCAACGGCTTCTACTTTTTACTTTTACGGTTTGGAAAATACAGTGCATTCCATCGTGTGAAACTCGTTGAATATGACAAAGTGTTTTACCAGGGGGGAGGGGAGGGTGAGAAGCTACTCAATTTGAAATTCTGCACTGATCTCAGCGGTTTCAGGTTAGAACACATTTCTGGAAATAGAAAAGTGACCTATGAAGAAAATCTTCTTGCCAAATTCAAGAAACGCCTGCTCCATGTAATTATGTGTCTTTTACTTCATCTAATAAGTGTCTTCCCTAGCTATTGGGTATAAGATATTTTTGTAAATGACATTGCATGGTACCCCTTCCGGAGGAGCTAACTTTCTTAACTAATGGAATCATTGTTTAGNGCAAATGTATTCTTAATTCTCAGCACTTGAAGGATCGGACTCGGGAAAAGTGAAAAAGGACGGTAGAGGCAAGGTAAGAACACTGGCCGGGAAGCCAGAAGACCATGGTTGAATCCAGCCGCCCCACTTACCAGCCAGAGGACTGTGGACAAGTCAGTATACCTGGCTTGGCCTCAGTTTCCTTACCTGTAATAGTGTCAGATAGAGAAACGAAAAGAATCAAATGTAATTATCTATGCAAAAACACTTGTTAAACTGTAAAATGCTAGAAGAAAAAAGTTGATAATTAATAATATCAGTTAATT
>NW_027527807.1:131683-133337 GCF_008692635.1 Crocuta crocuta
AATGCTCCCTACTCCCCCTTCCAAAGTCGACAATGGAAAGCAAAATCAGTAGCTACTAGGGCACCCGGGTGGCTCAGTTGGTTAAGCGTCCGACTTTGGCTCAGGTCATAATCTCACGATTCATGGGTTTGAGTCCCCACCGGGCTCTGTGCCGACAGCTCAGAGCCTGGAGCCTGCTTCGGATTCTGTGTCTTCCTCTCTCTCTGCCCCTCCCCCGCTCGTGCTCTGTCTCTCTCTCAAAAATACATACACTTAAAAAAATCAACAGCTACATAACAGGAAAGTCCCATATCAAAGAACATAATTTTAGGGGCACCTGGGTGGCTTAGTGGGTTAAGCATCCAACTCAGGCCACCATCTCGCGTTTTCATGAGTTCGAGCCCC
The DNA here is from genome assembly GCF_008692635.1 of Crocuta crocuta. Taxonomy (NCBI): domain Eukaryota; kingdom Metazoa; phylum Chordata; class Mammalia; order Carnivora; family Hyaenidae; genus Crocuta; species Crocuta crocuta. The sequence continues at coordinate 132,068 of NW_027527807.1, forward strand.
ACATCAGGCTCTCCACTGGCAGCGTGGAGCCTGCTTGGGATTTTCTCTCTCTCCCTCTTTCTCTGCCCCTCCCCCGACTTACATTCTCTCTCTCTCTCAAAATAAATAAATAAAACTTTTTTAAAAAGAGCATACTTTTAATCAAACAGCCTATGGTTATTTGGCTAATAGGAAATGAATGTAGTCAGGCAACACCGGAAAAGCAACACTCAGCTGATGCTAACTTGGCCTGTATGGAGTCTCTGACCCCAGCACCAAGGGGCACGCTGTAAGGACAGAAAAGAATTTCACTGAAGACTGACTCAGTGCAGAAAACGTGTGTGGAAAATCTTCAGGCGATCAGTGAACTTCAACTCTGTTATTGTATAATATGATTTGATTTTGCATAATACGTCAGGAGTAATTCTTTAGATCAACTGCCTTGAAAACACTGGATCCCTTAGGGCTCAGTTCGGTCACCTCTCCCACAACCAGCTCCTAAATCTCTTCAGCTGGAATTAAACTCTCCCTAGTCTGGGTCCCTAATGCAAGTGGTATGCTCCAGTACGGCTAGCTTATCCTAGAGTGTGTGCGCGTGTGCGCGTGCGCAGGTGAGTATTTATGTGTTTGTGTACTGCCTCACTCACAAGAGTATAATCTAAGCTCCTGAGGTCAGGGACCATGTCTTCATCATCACTGTGTTATCTTTCACAGTATCTACTTACATATAGTAAGTAGTTGCTCAATAAGTACTACTGATTGTTAAAGGGAATGAGAACCATACATTTACTGTTAAGGGAAATATTTCCTTTTTTCTCTACTACAAAACTATCTATTCCAAGCTTTAAGGCATTCCCCTCCTTACTGAATCCTGTAATTCAGGTAACAAGTCCATGGAGGAATAGCGGACTGTAGGCATATTTTGAAAAAAATGGAAAAATCAGAATCATAATCACTGTTTTTTTTAATGTTCTCTTTTCTTTCTTTTTTGTTTTTAGTATATGTGCTGCCGAAGTGAGCACTCTTTTTTTTTTTTTCCCCCACTGTTTACCTATTTTTGAGAAGCAGAGCATGAGCAAGGTTGGGGCAGAGAGAAAGAGGAGGACAGAGGTTCCGAGGTGGGCTCAGAGCTGACAGCAGTGAGCCCAATGCGGGACTCGAACTCATGAGCCATGAGATCGTGACCAGAGCCGGAGTCAGACGCCCAAGCAACTGAGCCACCCAGGCGCCCCCATTATCACTGTTCTTGAAGCAAAGTGGTTGATGGTCTCAGATCTGACAATAGAGACTC
>NW_027527807.1:133409-136549 GCF_008692635.1 Crocuta crocuta
TGAGTATGGTTGTTGAACCACTTGAAGGGAGATCAGTGTGCTTGAGTTATTGTAAGCTCCATCCCATCTGGAGGCCACGTGCATTTAGGACACTGTTGTCCAATACATGAGTCAAGAGCCACATGTACCTTCTGAGTACATGAAATGCACCAAGACAGACTTGAGAAATACCATAAATACAAAACACATACCAAATTTCCAAGACTTAGTACAAGTTTTTAAAAACAATAGAAAATATCTCAGTTAATTTTTATAGATTGCATGTTGAAATCGAACTATTTTAGATATACTGGGTTAAATAAAATATAGTATAATTTAAATATTTGAATTCACCTTTTTCTTTTCTATTATTATTTTTTAATGTTTTATTTATTTTTGAGAGGGAGAGCATGAGCAGGGGAGGGACAAAGAAAGAACGGGACAAAAGATCTGAAGTGGACTCGGTGCTAACAGCAGCAAGCCTGATGGGGGGCTCGAACTCACAAACTGCGAGACCGTGACCTAAGCCAAAGTCGGTTGCTTAACTGACTGAGCCACCCAGGCACCCCTCTTTTTATTTTATTTATTATTGATTATTTTTTAAAATGTTTATTTATTTTTGAGAGAGAGAGAGAGCTAGAGAGCTGGGGAGGGGCAGAGAAAGAGGGAGACACAGAAGCCGAAGCAGGCTCCAGGCTCAGAGCTGTCGGCACAGAGCCCCATGCAGGGCTCGAACTCATGAGCTGTGGTATCTTGACCTGCTCCCAGGAGCCCCTTTTTATTTTCTTAAAGTGGCTACATTAAAATTCTAGAAAATTTAGAATCACCTATGTGGCTTGCATTATATTTCCACTGGTCAGCACTAAAATTGGAACTCCATCCCTCCATCCCCAAGAGAATGTATCATTACAATGACCTAGATGCGAACAATTAGCACATCCACCAATTGCTCTTGAGATCAACAGGAACGCCAACCAGCAAAGGGCTCCGACACAAAGCACTGATACAAGGCTACGTCTTCATCTTCAAAATATCTGAGTCCGCAGCCGAGCACAGAATAGGAGTTCCACATGAAGGCCTTCCAAGCAGAGAAGAGAATTATAAAATTTTCAAGAGCTACAATGAGAAAAAGGCGCTCTTGAAGTTTCAGAACAAAACCTTGATGTTTGCCAACTTCACTTGGGCTGACACGATGCCACAACAAACTGAAAAGGTAAAATAAAATCCAAATGCTTTGCATGAGGCAGCACAGTGCCTTGCATCCTAACGATGTTTGTCGAAGTGAATTGAATTTGGAAGAGGTTGTCTAATTGGATTTGATCTCTTTTTAAACTGAAGTCAATGAACCAGGGTAAGTCCATACACAACCCTAAAGCTCTCCACTGAGTCGATTAACATGTACTGAGGGTAGGTACTGTGCTCTCTGGGCCCTTTATACGCCCACTACTGGGTCTCTAGAAGAGTACTAGCTGCTACAGGGCAGAATCAGGCATAAGCCTAACCTTCATAGTAATAAATACCGCCTTATAGCTATGTTTCACCTTGAGTGGGAGGCCTCCTGTGGCATGGCCCCTGGAGACTGTCATAAGAGCCTTCGACTATCCGTTTTATCATCCACGAAGATATGGCCACGTATAAGGCACCGACAGCAGCTGAAACTGGACTATTAAAAAGAGACTTTAAGAAATCGGAAGAACTCACTCATTAACTAGATGGGAGGGGGGAACGTCCTTTTCCAATGTCAAATCATGACGCCGTACACTTTAAATATCTTTCGGTCATATTTATCAATTATACCTCAGTTGAAAAAAGACACAGGAAGAACCGATTTTTAAGAAAAGGGAATGTAAATACTGAAAGAACAGCCCTGTTACATTACACATAATTCCGCTTAAAACATGAAAAGCAAAAAGCAGTATGAACAGGTCTATTCAGTTAATTCAGTGAAATATAAAAAGAAACGTTCGACCCAGGCATTTGGCATTGTGAGAACAGACTAAGCAGTTGATCGATCGATCTATTTTCAACAGGTTGTATGGACATACTGTAGGCACAGGCTTAGTCTGAGGCCATGGCCTTCAAAGAGGTAAAAATCCAATCAGATATAGTAAAGTGGGGGTGGTCACAAGTGACCCAGTAACCTCTGTTCAAACTTGACCCACCTCAGGATCCTCTTACACCGGGTTGTTCTGAATGAGACCCAAACGTATTTACGTATTTCCCTAGTCTTCTTTATCACCTTCGTGTGTACTCGTGAGCAGTTTTCGAAGAGACAAGCCACTATCACAATGTTGTGAAGGCCCCTCTCGTTCTCTAGTTCAAATCCTTGTTCATGCTGTTTGCTAAGTACTTGTCCCCTGTGACAGCTTTCAGCCAAACAGAACACTCTGAATGCTGCATTCCAAACCACTGCGTCCTGCTGGGCTCTGCGCGAAGCGAAGCAAGCTCTTCAAACTCCGTCATGTGAACTTTTCACAGGGAACAATCTCCCTCAGACAATTCCATTCAGAGATACTACCCGTGAAACTGGGACTCGGGGAAGGGTGACATCACAGGCTTCCCCTTCTGGCCAGGGTCATGACCACCAAAGTTGTATTTAAGAGGCTCCCACGTGGTTCAGCACATGATTTCCTTAATGATTTCACATTGCCCCCAACTTTCCCATGAGGTTCCGATTTCAGATATTCACACTTAAACACAAAATTGGACACCGGTGTCCAGAAAGCCTGGGATTTCCAGAAGAATGAGAAATTTTCAACCAGGGCCTCTATTACGATTAGGAGGGGGGGAGTCCATAGAAAACACGCTATATAGTAATTGCCATATGTGGGGGGTTGGGGCAGTGTTGGGAATCACAGAAACAAACAGTATTGCATGCAACCCAGAGACTGGAAAAGAAGAGCGAGAGACCCAGAAAATTAGATGGTTTTAAATGTCTAAGACCAAGGTTTGGACACAAAAGCTTTAAGAACGGCAGGGCTGTGTCCCCTGCGATGCACAGCCAGTTGGCCTGCAGTCAGGCCAACAACTAGAGGACTAGTACACCGGGCTCTATTTCGAGGAATCTGGGATTGTTTCTAGAAAGACCTGCCTGGAAACTCCTGGAGGAGGCTTTGGACTCCCCTACAAGACGTTTAAGATGAAGATACTAACTCGTGATC
>NW_027527807.1:136591-137595 GCF_008692635.1 Crocuta crocuta
GGTGGCCTCCGCCCCCTTCAGTCCAAGGAGCCTCTGAACTCTTCTCTGTGTAACATCTTACTACTCAATTCACTAATTTTGAAAAAGAATAGAACGCCTCAATAAGGGGGCATTTGCCTGTAATATGCCATTAAGCATTCAAAATTGTTTTGTTTAATCCTTTTTTGAATGCTTAATTGTTTTGAGAGAGAGAGTTGGGGGGGAGGGGCAGAGAGAGACGGAGGATTCCAAGCAGGCTCCGGGCCATCAGCGCAGAGCCCGATGTGAGGCTCAAACTCAAGAACTATGAGTTCATGGCCTGAGCCAAAATCAAGAGTTGGGTGCTTAACCGAACGAGCCACCCCAATGCCCGTGCAGATTTCATATTTTAAAAGTAATCTCTACACCCAACATGGGGCTCGAATCTCTAATTTCAGGGGCACCTGGGTGTCTCAGTCGGTTAAGCGGCTGAGTCTTGGTTTCGGCTCAGGTCGTGATCTCGTGGTTCGTGAGTTCGAGCCCCACGTGGGGCTCTGTGCTGATGGCGTGGAGCCTGTTTGAGATTCTGTCTCTTTCTCTGTGTCTCTCACAAATAAATAAACTTAAAAAAGCTTTTTTTAAAATGAAAATGTTGTAGAAAGAAGGTAATCATTACCACTGTCTATTGAAATAAATCACAGCTCAGAAAGTGCCAGAGCTTGTAGAGACCTTAGAGATCATCTAACATAATTAACTCCTTTATTTCATACACCAAAAGCTAAAAAGAGCTAAGTCGCTCAAGGTCACTTACCGGAAAAGTCAAAACTTAAACCTAGGGGGCGCCTGGGTGGCTCAGTTGGTTGGGCATCCCACTTCGGTTCAGGTGATGATCTCACAGTCTGTGGATTTGAGCCCTGCGTCGGGCTCTGTGCTGACAGCTCAGAGCCTGGAGCTTGCTTCGGATCCTGTGTCTCCCTCTCTCTCTGTTCCTCCCCTGCTCATGCTCTGTCTCTCTCACTCTCTCAAAAATGAATAAATGTAAAAAA
>NW_027527807.1:137742-140273 GCF_008692635.1 Crocuta crocuta
CAAAGAGGATAGAAAGGAAACTTCAAGCAGTCCAGGTGGGCTGGTGGCTGAAGTGGGGTGGTGCCAAGGGATGACCTATGTTCCCTGAACGCACAGCTCAAACACCCTCCCCCCCAAATAAACACAACACAGCAAGGACAGTGTGCCTTCACAATACAAGTTTCCTAGCCACACTCAATCATCAGCATATTTATTTAAAGGTCACACACAGTATAACTCAGGGAAGTGCAGCGAAGTGAAGGAGGGGCTGGTAGCCGCTGTGGCCCTCCCTGGTGAGGTCAGTTGTCCCATTTGTAAACTAAATAGTTGATCCTGCCCTAGATGATCCTTCAAGGTCGCTCTTGGCTCTGAGTTTAGGAAGGTTCCCATCATGCGTTCGCTACTAGAAGAGATCTGGAAACCTCCACAAGGCCAAGGCCCACCAACGACCCATCCTCCCCTGATCTCGTACTCAATCATCATTTCATAAATGGCAAAATGGTCTAATTGCAACATTTCCTAACTCTCAGTTCATAAGGAATTTTGATTAGTAAGCGGCGGTCTAATGGATAGGAAATCAAAGCCTTTTCTCAGGCTCCTATAAAAGGACAAAAATGAGGAAATTTCATTTAGTAACAAGTTTTTGACTCAGTCCTCTCATCTGCGCTCCTAAAAGGAAAATTTATGAGATATGCGAAGTGAGGGGTGCCTGGGCGTCTCAGTTGGGAGAGCATGTGACTCTTGATCTCGGAGTTGTGAGTTCAAGCCCCACATGGCATGTAGACGTTACGTAAATAAACTTTTTTTTTAAAGAGAGAGATGCAAAGTGATGATAAAGATAAAAAGTACAAAGAATCGCTTAAAGCCTGCACAGAAATTTCACCAACAAATATCAATTTTAAGTTGGCTCTTTGAATCAGTCACAAATCTCACAAGNTCACGGCATCGTGGGAGTCGGGATACCCGTGGCATTATATGTTAAGGTCCCAGAATTGCTGATTGTCTCAACAGCCCCTTCTTATTCAGGCCCTTCGATACAGGATAGATAGATACAGATATATATACAGACAGACAGACAAATGAGCTCCGAGGATCAATCACAGATCTCACAATGCGGGCACAGGAACTTTCCACTTCCCTATGCATCACCATCACTGAGGCCTCCTCCTGAAAGCAGGTCACTTCAGGGAAATCTCCTACTGAGATTTTAATTCACCTGGAGCTGCTAACTTCATAAGCCCTTGGGATAGTCTCAGGGGAGGTGGTTATGTGACTGACCACTTTCCAAAAAGCTGAATCTAATAGTTAGAAATAAGGGTAATGGTGCACAGGGGAGAAATCATCGAGGAATTAGAGCCCGGGGCTCAGGTGCCCTTCCTGGGCAGTATGTAAACAGAAGGGGAGAAGGGAAATAACTAACACCTGAGTCTGGATGGCGGCTTGCTTAGCCACTCATTTAATAAATATCCACTCATTTACTGAGCACNGTCAGACTCTTAGACTCTTAGTTTTCAGCTCAGGTCATGATCTCACGGTTCGTGAGACTGAGCCCTGCATCGGGCTCTGACACTACAGAGCCTGCTTGGGATTCTCTCTCTCCCTCTCTTGGCCCCTCCTCTACTAGTGCTTTCTCTCTCTCCCAAAATAATTTTTTTTTAATCATAAAAAACACTGAAAGTTTCTGCGGTTGTTCTGGCAGTCCCGCATGCCCAAATGATTCCACCGGAGGAGGGTTCTGGAACACTAGCAGCAGGAAGAACTAGAAAAGGGAAGGCACAGCTCTTTTGTTATTTCAAGACTAGCCCTCCCAAGAGATTCCGTAGCTGGAACTGAAGGTGCTCTGTCCTCAAGAAGCAGTACAGAGGGGCGCCTGGGTGGCTTAGTCGGTTGAGCGTCCGACTTTCGCTTAGGTCATGATCTTGCAGTTCGTGGGTTAGAGCCCCATGTCAGGCTCTGTGCTGACTGCCAGCTCAGAGCCTGGAGCCTGCTTCGGATTCTGTGTCTCCCTCTCTCTCTGACCCTCCCCTGCTCACGCTGTCTCTCTCTCTCCTAGAAATAAATTAAGAAAAAAAAGAAGCAGTACAGAACATGCACTGGAGATCCCTCCGACCTGGTACGGTGTGAGGTGTGGGCTGGCATGAGTGAGCAAAGGCCTCCCAGAGAAAGCCCTGTCGGGGTAGACATCCGCACAACCCTGATTAACCAAAGGGCAATGTCCCCATAAGAACATGCTACGGGGAGGGGCTCCTGGGTGGCTCAGTCATTCGGGCTCTGGATTTCCGCTCACGTTTTCATCTCACAGCCTCGAGATCAAGCCCCTCATTGGGCTCCATGCTGAGCATGGAGCTTACTTAGGATTCTTTCTCTCCCTCTGTCTCTCCTTCAAAAAAAAATAAATAAATAATAAACGTGTTTCTTTTTTTTTTAAAGAACACCCTACAGGCTACCACATGCTATCCCTGCTCCATTGTCTCCCTGCTGGACATCCAAGTGCGCTGCCATCTTCCTAAGGGGGTGGCATCACCCCCCTGCCCTCAGAGAGAATCTAAAGT
>NW_027527807.1:140287-142346 GCF_008692635.1 Crocuta crocuta
CGGTTCAAATGCTACTTCTTCCAGAAGCCATGCCTCTCTTGGCAAGGAGGGTCTTTGTCCCCTGAATTCTCATGCACAGTCCTTAGGTGCTTTTCCTACAAGTAGAAGTGCTTTTTGGACCACATTAATTTACCTTCCAAGTTAGGATGTGCCCCTTGAGGACAAAGATTGTTTTTATGCTTTGTTTGTTTTTACCTCCCTTCTCAGGGCCTAGTACGGTGCCTTAAGTACTGGTGGAGGGCCTCAATGGCAAGCTCTTATTCTATCAGGGAACTCACTTTATTTTATTGTATTATTTTAATGCATTCGTTTGCTTCCAAATCTACCGCAAAGGCCACGCTAATGAAGCAGAAACAACCTTCTGATGTGAACCTAAAGGCAAGCTATTACTCATCTATCGGCAATATTTTATATGGGGGCTTGGGGACAGCCTGGGGGAGAGATGTACGTTTTAATGGTCTCCCACCCTGTCCGTCCATAACCTCACTGCCGCCTCCTCCACCCCTACTCAGAACCTCACTGGCCCTTTAGGGATCCCTAGGACTTTCATTTCCAAATCTCTTCCATTTGTATCCCCCTCCCTGTGTTTTTCTCAAGCCCAGGGAGGTAGGTCTTCCAGGACTCGAGCTGTAAGGAGTACCCCTCAGGCAATTTCAGGAACCTAATATGAAGGGTGAAGATCCTGGGTACTCCGGAGCTAAACACACTTGGGATACAACAGCTGGGATATTCAGACAACTCTCAACAGCTGGGATATTCAGACAACTCTCAACTATTCGAACATTAGCTTCCTGTTCAAACAGAGATTCTACTTTCTGACTTCTAGGTTAGTGTTTTCCTGTTTTTTTCCTAAAATATAGTGGGTTTGAACGTTTTACTGACTTTTATTTATAGAGAAGGGAGAACATTTATTGGGTCCCTTTAGGTGTCAAACACCGTGCTAGATACTTAAAATACGGATATCATCTTATCCTCGGGACTACCTCAGGAGCAGTTCCATTTCACAGATGGAAAATTGAGGTCAACGGACATGAAGCGATTTGCCCAAAACCATGCAGTGAAGTTGTGGGGCTGGGATTCTACCGTTGATCCTTTTAATACAAAGCTCGCGCTCTTTTACTTGGGTCATGCTATATCCTCATACAGAACCCAGGCCAGCTGGACTATTCCGTCTTCCAATTCAAAACAGAGATCACCAAAGAGTTGTAAGCACAGAAAAGGGAACTGTTTGCATTCCTACAGAAAAGGAGCACCCCTGGGCCACTCGGAAGGCCATCTTTGATCTCAGGATCTCAACTGTCCGCCTGATTTTCCTAAAGAGCACTGCACTGACTCAATATCAAGTATTATTATCTGCCGATCCTTACAGGACCCCTCTGTACCATCACACAATCACCAAAATAAGCAGCTACTTCTTTAAGAAATAAAGCACCTTGCGGCCTAATATGTATTACTTGGACGCTCTGTACAAATTATGTGCATAGTAAAGTGGAGCAAAAATAGAAAGCTGCAGATTTCACCAAGATGCCAAGTTTTACGTTTGGATAACACGTCATCGAACTGGCAAGTACGGTTACAGCAAAGAACCTAATAATAAGGGATAAAAGTATCCTATAACCAAGTAAACACCTGTTAGTCCTTCCCCTTTTAAGAATTTTAAATAAGGTCACATCTATTCATTCAACAAACATTTATTGAGCTCCAGCAACTGTGCTGGGTGCTAAGGAATATCACTGTGAACAAGATAAACCAGGCTCCCGCTCTGACCGGGTAGTCTTCTGATCTTGCTAACTACTACATAATACTTCTTCTCTGCTAGAATTATATTCTTGGCAAAGCCAGAGCCATCCAAGGCCTCTGGGAGAGTACTTTAAAAGTTTCTTAGGGCAAACTTGGCAGAAATCTCTGTTGAACTTGGAGAAGAAAGAGACAGTCTTGAGTGTCCTTTCGACGAGCACGCTGAAGGTCCAGTTAACGGTCAAGTAAGATGGCGGCTGGTGGCCAACGACGCGGCTCAGAACAGTCGGTTGCGCTTGTGGCTCGGGGAGTCTGTGGCACC
>NW_027527807.1:142634-143976 GCF_008692635.1 Crocuta crocuta
CCGCCCTCCCCCACCCCACCTCCCCGCCTCGCTTCCTCGGCCTCAGTTTCCCCAAGGGCCAAATGAGGCGGTCGGATTAGGTCTCTCTGGAAAGCACTTACGACCGTGATTTAGAACTTTCCCGCTGGCGCTGCAAAGCACCTCTTCCGGGCTGCTTGCACACTTATCAGATTCTAAGAGTCACGTCAGAAATGGTAATGACTGTTCTCCCTGCGTATTCTTGCAAGGTCTTTGGTCGTTAAAAAAAAAAAAATGCGTTGGGGGTTTTCTGTGGTCTCGTTTCAACTACTGAGAATGCCAAGATGAAGAACTCAGGGGAGAGAAAAAATAGGAAAATGAAATCCCAAACACCCGCTAGTGTAAAATTCACTACCTTTTAGGAAAGCAAGCAAGCAAGCAAGAAAGAGAACAAAAAAAGCTCGTCGAATTCAACACCCATATAGCTAGGTAAACCATCTAATAATAATACCAAAATTAAGCTACACCTCCGATACTACGGTCTCTTCTCTGGGTTCAATAATAACCCTCCTATAACGCTGCAGTTCTTTTTCAGTGCAGACAATTGCAGAGCAAACTGTGTTCACAGAAGAAAAATTATCACTGAGCTAAGAATAACATCAAAAACGGGAGAAACTAGCATGTAGTAGTTCTTTACATTTAAGAAAAAAGTTGGAATTTCCCAGTTTCTGTTGAGGACTATATTTGCCAGGTCTCCGTAAAGCCTTACAAACATAAAGGAGGCTAAATCTTCTAGCAAAATATGTTTCATGATTCCCAAATATGGAAATGAGTATATAAAATAAAATGATCTAATCATTAAGCTTTATCATCTTCCTTAAAAGAAATACATGTTTCTAAGTTAACTATAAAAGGGAAGAAGAAGAGGGGATTGTGTTCTTTCTCTGCAAACCAGGCTTTTTCACGATTCATTAAACCCTTTTTCCATATGTGTAATTGGACTCTTCTCATTTACATAAACGAGGGATGAGGCAAAAGACCCAAGATCAGCCCAAAAGCAGAAATACATTTCTCATTCTCGAGTGTTAAAAAGAAAATACAGTGTAGAAAACTCCAAGAAGGCAGATTTCCCCCTCCTCCCATACACACCCACATAGACCGGCCCTGAAAGAGTTCATGGCCAAGGAGATAGTGAGTTTGCCAGAGGTCTGGGGGTTGCTTTGCACACGGCGCCTCATGGTTATCATCAGGGGTACGTGTTTTTATTTTAGGTTCTCGCAGTGAAAAGCCTAGACTGAAACGACTGACAGTAGGACACCATATCCTATTTTCTCCCCTCATTTTTGATTGGGTTAAAAAACCAAGAAGAAAGACTGCGCTGTCT
>NW_027527807.1:144005-145905 GCF_008692635.1 Crocuta crocuta
AAGCCTCTTCTTGGGGCCTCAGTTGTCTGGCTGGTGTCCTCCATTCAGTTGGTCTCAGCACCTGATTAATTAGTTAATTAGTACTTAGAGCTGACTAGCCCCAGTCGGCATGGTGAAATGTTGAAGCCAGCATTGAAATTTCTGTGTCGCACACCCTCATTACTATCACCCCACCACTTTTTAAACCATTGCACCAAATTATTATAATAGAGCCAGACAACTGTGTGGGAATATGTTCTTTCTGAGAAATAATGATAGACTTCTAACATTTTTCACTATTGCCCTTAACACATTTAAATAAAACAATGAATGGGGAAAATTCTAATTCAATTAGCCTCCGGCTCCTTCCATAGAGAAAATGACTGTACGGGAGAGGTGTCAGAGAAATCACACCAAAAATTTTTCATGATTTATCATTTCTCGCAGGTGGCAAAGAGTACGTTTCTGAGCTATCCTCTCTGAGATTAATTTTGGGTCCCATAAAAGTCTAAAATGTCAGGAGTAAAAACGCAGAATAGAAAATAGAAACAAAACCAAAATACCCTACAATTATTTTACGTAGCTGTCAGGAAATGATGTTATCTGTGTGCGTTTGGGGGAAAGGGGGGCTTTTGATGTTTAAAAATACTGACATGGTTTAGGAATGAGTTTTCTCTGGGAAACTCATTCTAAGGAAAAAATACTCCTTGGCCGCTGCCCTATTCTTCCATAAATTAGATGAAATAGATAAGGTTTAACATCAACCAGGGGGAAATAGTTTCAGAAAATAAGTCCGGACACAAACCTAGCAGAGTCTAATTTTGGGCATTTCTCAGTGTCCGGTTCCCAAAAAGGGCCCCGGTGTGCCAATGATTTTCAGTATTATCGGTAGCTATTTTCACCTGAAACAGCCCTTATAGATCAGTAGTGGGCTGCCTGTAATTGTAAGAGCTAAATGGTACACAAAACTGGATACACAACCACACAGATCAGTAAATGGGTCGGACTGAAAGCAAAAGTAAACACCAACCTTAGGAAATGAAAGAAGTTAAAAGATAAGTGTTAAGGACCTTATTCTTTTTGGAGAATAAAACAAGATTTAGTAGCTTTCCACTTAATTTAAATGAAAAGAATCACTACCTTACATATTGCAGTGATAATGTAATGGGGAAAGAAAACAAAAAAGTCTTTGTACAAATGACACCTCCTATAGTTCTTGTGAAGAAACTTTTCCCCTTGGTATCTGCTAACAAATTCTAATTAATGCTGCACATTCCTTTACTGAAATCATTTAATGCGTAACAAGGGGGGTAAAAAGGAATGCTGAATGCTCGTGATTGCCCTGTTAGAATTATGGGAGTGAAAGCCTGGGGCCCCAAACTTACTGTCTATTAAAGCCAAGCTTTGAAAAAGAAATGCAACCTACAAAAGCTGTCAATCTCCCTTGCCCCTAAAGCCTGGGTTCACATGGATTCAAGTGACAGCCCTCCTCCCCCATGCACAATACATCAATCTGTCTCTCCCACAAGCACCCACAGCCCATTGTGCTGGCCGCAGGTGCCTATTATAGCACCCAGGGCTGCCTCCTTCAGCTCCGCCCCTGAGAAACAGGAACTGCAGACAATGGAGTCCTGTGGGAAGGCAGAGGTGGGTGTTGGGAGGGATATAACAGACAGATGGTAAAGGGTATAGGGTAGTAAGGTAGTTTTCAAAACAAATGTCAAACATACAGAATTATTGCCTCCTCGTGTCTCCCCTTTTGAATCGCCTCTGCTTCAATCACCATCTGCCATAATTATAAAAACACTTACCTGTTAGGACGAATTTCTGCTCCGCTTTTTGGGTTGGCTAGCGGCGGACGAGATGACCTTCAACACTCTAGTCCTCCTATTTCCCCTCTAAGTTTCTCAAGGTCACAGGC
>NW_027527807.1:145917-146668 GCF_008692635.1 Crocuta crocuta
AGTAAAGCCACACCAGCAGACCATATAGGGGCAAAGAAGGCGTTTTTCTAAAAGTGTTTGCAAGGTTTGTGATTTCCCTTTTTAGCTTCTTAGTCTTGGGCCCCTTGAGGGGAGTGGGGCATGAAAACTGGTGACTTTGGGTAATATATTTATGAAATCAAATACTCTAAGACATTACAAATGTCATATCAGGCAGGTGGAATTCCTTAGGCCGTTTCTTTTCTGGAAAGGAGCCACATAGAGAGAGACAAGATGCATTTAATAATAAAAGTACCGAAGGTTTCTCACTCGGCCTTTTTTACCTATTTCCAAACATGTCAACAAAAATAAGTTAAACTGTAAAAAAAAAAATCACTAGATATTATTCACATCGAGTGCCCTTATCCGAAAAAGTATATTTTAGGCGATTCGTTTCGTAAAAATGTCACTTGCCTGTGGGGTTTTTAACCTCCGCAGTCAGGAACTAATGAAGAAGTAATAAATGGAAGAAGTAAGTAAATATGCCCCCAACACATGTCCTAGTTCAAGTAAATCTGACTTAGATGCTCTTGTTCTTGTTCCGTCATCTCCATATACCACCTCATTCCTGTTTCCAAGAGAATCTGTCAGAAAGTAAAAGCACGCTGACACTAATTTTCTCACTACTACTACTGCTACCTGCCTGCAACAACAAAACCACCAATAGAAAATCTGGCACAACTAACTGTGAGTCATGGTCAAGAGGCTCGGTGACTTGTTGGGATGAGGGTAC
>NW_027527807.1:146841-148491 GCF_008692635.1 Crocuta crocuta
AACTAGGAACTGTCGGGGTTCCAAGTGAGCTCCTGGCCAGGGAGAGCTTAATTAGCAGAGATGGTTTGGGTTTTTAAATTGCAGAAGAAAAACAACCAGTGCAGTGTGAAAGCACACAGCGGTCTAATGTGGCACAAAACTCTCTATTCCGTTATGTGCGTGCATAGCGATTTTGCACATTTTGTTAACGGTTTAAAGTTAGATTTTAAACATTATTTTTGTGCCCAGCACTAGGGCAGGCTTCTTCTGTTTTCTTCTTATGCATCCTTCCAGAGGATTTTTTCTTTTTCTTTTTCCTTTCAGAGATTTTCACGAACTTATCACCAAATACAAATATGCGGGCCCCCTCTTTTGACATAAATGGTGGCCGAGCACATACACTATTTTGCTTCTGAACCTGAGAGATCTTGGAGATCGGTCCATATCAGAATAGTCAGAACTATTAGAGCCTGCTTCCACTTCTTTTTGTTGTTGTTGTTAATTTATTGGCTGAAACAACAAACCTCTTTTATGTTTTTAAAATTTTTTAACATTTATTCATTTTTGAGAGATGGAGAGAGACAGAGTGTGAGTGGCGGAGGGGCAGAGAGAGAGGGAGACACAGAATCCGAAGCAGGCTCCAGGCTCTGAGCTGTCAGCACAGAGCCCGATGCGGGGCTCGAACCCACGAACCGTGAGATCATGACCTGCGCCGAAGTCGGACGCTCAACTGACTGAGCCACCCAGGCGCCCCTAGGGCAGGCTTCTTAAATGTGAATAGTTTTGACTCATATTTGGTATCAGTAAAAGTTAAGAGTCTAGTTCCACAGTGGGAAAAAAACATGATTCCAGTATTTCGCTACCAAGAGATCCGAGCCATTGGAAGCTATTCTTATATTCTTATAGTTGTTATTCTGCTAACAACTATCGAATTAGGTATTCCATTTCAAATGCTCAGAAATTAGTATAGCTAAGTCCTATCACCCCTCTAAATGGCAGCCGGAGAAAACATGGGGAGAAAGTCATGGATAACCCACAGATACAACCTTTGTTAAAGACGCTTACATGGGCAAACTTATAAGATATTTATTGGTGGGGTTTGTGAATGTTTCTATAGCATCCAAAATATCCAGAGTTCAAAAGAAATTGCTAAAGGTTTCCCATTGGATCCACGGTCCATTATTCATATTTATGCTATATCAAAAAAAGACCTTGCTTAATTGATTTAACTGATTAAAAGATGCCAGGTTTTAGCTGTAAAATTAATTACTATACACATTTCTTTTACCTGAANCTCTAGATGTTTTCCATGGGGCTCTTGAGTCTATCCATTTTAAAATTAACATAGTTCATTGGTTAAAATCCAAGGTTTCATTACCAGACAACCCTGGGTTCTAATCCTGGCTCTGGACCTTGAAAGTGGTGTGATTTAACTTCGCTAACATGGACTTTTCTCTACACCAGGGTGGTAATAGTACCTACTTCATAAGTTTGTGTAAATATTAAATGAGACCATGCACGGACTCTTAAAATGATGCTTAGAACATAGCAAATCCTCAAAAACAAAGAGTATCTGTTATTACTATGATGACTATCAGTTCTAGGACTCAGAAGATTAGCTAGATGAATTCTCAAATCTGATCAGCAAACTCACCTGGAGGGGGGTGTTTG
>NW_027527807.1:148504-148694 GCF_008692635.1 Crocuta crocuta
ATGCAAAGGGGCGCCTGGGGGGCTTGGTCCGTTAAGCACTGATTCCTGACATCAGCTCAGGTCATGATCTCACTCATGAGATGGAGCCCTGTGTCAGGCTCTGCACTAGGCATGCAGCCTGCTTGAGATTCTCTCCCTCTGCCCCTTCCCCACTGGCTCCTTCTCTCAATTATTTTTTAATGCACAAATG
>NW_027527807.1:148922-154664 GCF_008692635.1 Crocuta crocuta
GGTGCCTACACATTTGTATTTTAAAGCAATAAAAGAAATCCCAAGATGACCAAGGAAGCATTAGGTTGTAATTAGAACAGGAAGTCAAAGGGCTCAGTGAAGAGTATCCTTAAGATGGATGCAAATTCCATAATCAACCTCTATAACTAAGACACCAGAAGCTATTTCTGTGTGCTTTTGATTGACAATGACATACAATTAGGAACTCTACAGAGAACAAAAAGCTGTAGGATGCTCCTAGTTCTAACAGGAAGCGTGCTCAAAGGTGGCATCTTTGTGAGCCATTGAGGGAGTGTAAAAAAAAGATAATCCATTTGACTTTGACATTTGACATTTGGTTCTACCAGCAGCACTGCCATATGATTACATTGTTTTCTCTGAAGTTCCAATCACACTACGCAGTCCTGCTGTGAATCATATTTACATGGAAGTTAAAAATGGAAATGCTGNATCGAGATGCAGAAAAATTCCATTACCACAAGGATCCCTTATGTTTCTTTTTCGTAGCCATACCTGCTTCCCTCCCATCCTTTCCCCTCCCTAATCCATGGTAACCAATCAACTGTTCCACTTCTATAACTTCATAATTTCAGAAATGTATGTAAATAATGTAAATACAATCTGACAGTTTGCAGCCTTCTGGGACTGGCTTTTTCCACTCAACATCATTCTCTGGAGATCCATCCAGGTCGTTGCCTAATATCAATAGTTCCTTTTTTTAAAAATTTTTTTATTAACATTGATTCATTTTTGAGAGTGAGAGAGACAGAGCACGAGCGGGGGAGGGGCAAGGAGAGAGGGAGACACAGAATCCGAAGCAGGCTCCAGGCTGTGAGCTGTCAGCACAGAGCAGACGCGGGGCTCGAACTCACGGATCCTGAGATCATGACCTGAGCTGAACTCAGACGCTCAACCGACTGAGCCACCCAGGTGCCCCATTTCCTTCTTTATTGCTGGGCAGTACTGCTTCGTATGGCTATAGCACACTTTGTTTAACCATTCACCTGTTGAAGGACATCTGGGTTATTTCCAGTTTATGAATGAAGCTACTACTAATAAGGCTGCCGCGAATATTAGTGTACAGGTGTTTGTGTGAACTTCAAACTTCATTTCTCCGAGGTAAGTGCCCAGCAGTGCAATTGCTGGCTTGTACAGTGCTCGCATGTTTCATTTATTAAAGAAACTGCCAAACCTTTTCCAGAGTGGCTGTACCATGTGACATTTCCACCAGTGACAGGTGAATGATTAAGTTTCACCACATCTTCGTCAGCATTTGTTTCTCACTAATTTTAACTCTTCTGACAGATACATAGTGATATCTCACTGTGGTTTTCATCGCTGTTTCTGTAATGACTAATAATATTGAACATATTTTCATCTGCCTATTTGCCAACGACATATCCTCCTTGGTGAAATGTCTTCATGTCTTTTGCATTTTTGTTTTATTGTTGATTTATTTATTTCTAACTTTATTTATTTATTTTAAAAGAGAGAGTGCATGTGAGCAGGGGAGGGGCAGAGAGAGAGAGAGAGAGAGAGAGAGAGAGAGAATCCCAAGGAGGGCCCGCACTGTCAGTGTGGAGCCCGATGTGGGACTCGAACTCACAAACTGTGAAATCATGACCTGAGCTGAAAACAAGACTTAGGCGCTTACCTGACTGAGCCACCTAGGCGCCCATAGTTTTATTTATTTTTTAAATCAGGCTATAAATAGAGCATACTGAGGATTTAATTCAAGTTTCAAGAGAGATTTCATTTTACTTTTAATTTTGTTATTTTATTTTCTAGCTTAACACTTCAAAAGCATTTACTATGGGGGCTTAGTTGGTTGGACATCCAACTTCGAATCAGGTCATGATCTCACGGTCTCGGAGCCTGGAGCCTGCTTCAGATTCTGTGTCCCTCTCTTGCTCTGTCCCTCCCCTGCTTATGCTCTCTCTGTCTCTGTCTCTCTCTGTCTCTGTCTCTCTCTCAAGAATAATTAAAACATTAAAAATCTTTTTTTTAACAAAAGCACTTACTATGTACCAAATACTATTTTAAGTATTTGGAACTATTTACTTCAATTCAAGTAATATTTAATCTTACAACAACCCTATGAAGTAGATACTGCTATTATCATCTCCATTTGATAGGTGAGGAAACTGAGGGCACACAGGCATTCAATAATTTACCTAAGATGACAGAGATAGCAAGGGGTGGAGCTACAATATCAATCTAGGCAATTGTTATAAGCTTAACAATGTACACATAATATTACAGCTGACAGAAGGCACAGGCAGTAGGAAGAGGGAGAGTGTAGGAAGGTATCTCTGAAATGAGTATTGATAAATATTGCCTAGGATGAATGCATCCAAAAATAGAAATGAAAGCATATTATGTAAAGTTATAGGGACGCCTGGGTGGCTCAGTTGGTTAAGCGTCCGAATCTTGATCTCAGCTCAAGCCATGATCTCATGGTTCGTAAGTTCAAGCCCCACATCAGGCTCCGTGCTGACAGCGTGGAGCCTGCTTGGGATTCTCTCGCTCTCTCTCTCTGTGTCCCTCCCCTGAGAATACTCTGTCTGTCTCTCTCAAAAATAAGTAAAACATTCTTAAAACAGGAACAGAAGTATAAACATATTATGTAGAGTAATGGTAGTAATCATCAGCAAAACTCAAAACTAGAAATCAAGTAGTTACCTCTGGAGACCGGAAACAAGCTAATAGATATGAAACTTTTCTTTCTCTCCTATACTGTTCAATTTTTAAAAAACTGTATGCAGGTTATATTGATGATAATAACACAGGATATTTTAAAGCTCCCCAGGTAATTCCAATTCAGGCCAAGGTTTATAGCTGACAAGCTAAATCACACCCAGTATTCTTGGGGATCTTCAAAGATAGGTGAGGATGAATAGTTAGCCATGTGGCATATCAGTCTGGAATTACTAAAATCTACTTGCAGTTGCTGTTAACATTAAATATCAATCTGTCAGTTATTTTACCAGCAAAAATGGGTTTATCCAGGAATAGCCCAGAACTGCAACGCAGGATAAGCAAGCTACTGCAAAGCCAAGGCAAGTGCAGGTAAAAGATAAGAAAGCCCTCTCACTGAGCAAAGGAGGACGTTGGAAAGGCTGTTCCTGAAAAATAAAAAAGTTCATTGGAGCAAACTGGGAGTTCAGAGTCAGGGGGCTNAGATTCAGAAGACTCGTGGAAGGTTAGCAACGTCGTCTGAAAGTATTATTAGGTTTGTTTTTCAAAAGTGATGGTAAATTTGGTACATTTTCAAATCCCGTGATTAGTATCCAGTAGCTATGGGTCTGATTCTACAGTCTTCTGTAATCACTGACTGTGAATACGCTTCTATGGACATACGCCGCGATGGCTCGTTATTTTGTGTCAGTTTGGCTGGGCCACGGTGCCCAGGTATTTGGTCAGATGTCCTTCTGAGTATTTCTGTGAGGGTCTTTTTTGGGGATGAGGTTAACATTCAGATTGGTGGACCCTGACTGAATAAAGCAGATTACCTTTCACAATGTGGGTGGGCCTTGTCCAATTAGTTGAAGCCTTACTAGAAGAAAGACTGACCGATGCTGAACAAGAAGGCATTGTGCTAGCAGCGCGCCTTCGGACTTCNGGCCCACCCAGCCTCCAATAGACACGTGAGCCATTTCCTTAACATAAACCTCGCTCTCTTAAAAAAAAAAATGTTTTTAAGTTTATTTATTTATTTTGCGAAACAGAGAGAAAGTGCAGGAGAGGGAGAGAGAGAATCCCGAGCAGGCTCTGCCCGGTCAGCGTAGAGCCTGGTGTGAGGCTCAGACTCGAGAACCATGAGATCATGACCTGAGCCGACACCACGAGTCGGAAGCTCAACAGGCTGAGCCACTCAAGCGCCCCGAATCTCTCTTCATGTATACACATTCGATTGGTTTCGTTTCCAGGCGAGCTCTGAGTAACGCGCGCGCGCGCACACACACGCACACACACACGCACATGCAGAGCCACAAACTCATCATCGCCCTTATCCCGTTTTTTGCAAAAGATGGTCAACAACCGACTATCCAGGAAGCGGGGGCTGCCCCCCTCAGTTACAGTCACGGTGCGTTCAGCGGTCATGTACGAGAAGAGTATGCAGCTCTCAAGTAGACCGTAGTGACGTAGAAAGAGACCTATTCACATACGTGTATATGAGAAGCTTGTATGTCTGTCTGCATGTACTGAAGTAGAAGCCGGTGTGAAGCCTTCTGTACGACGGTGGCAAGGCAGGCTGATGACATCAGCGTGGTGTGCTCCTACCCGGGGGGCCGGGGGAGGGGGGTCATGCTGTTGTTGGAAAGGATGAAGAAGGTCTACATGTGAAGCTTGGAATGATCTCCAAAAAGTATTAATACGTGAAGAAAGAAGCGAGGAACACGAGAGTGTGAAAAGTATGCAGCTGGCTGTGTGTGTGTGTGTGTGTGTGTGTGTGTGTGTGTGTGTGTTGCANTCGAGCCTCACACTGGGCTCTGCGCTGACAGTGCGGCGCCTGCTTGAGATTCTGTCTCTCTTTCTCTCTGCCCCTCCCACCGCCCCCCAAAATAAATAAATAACCATTACAGATGGGAACAAACGAGTGATTTTGGCCAGGAGGATATGGGGTCTGGGATTGAGGAGACTTGCCTTCCCTTTTTCCTATTTGAATTCTGTAACCATGTACACCTGTTACTTTTGCAAATGAAAAATGCCTCCCTCTGAGCATCTATTACCTAGAATTGAGATCTATTTTTGTATTGCGTCAGGAGCTTGACTTTGGAAGACGGAAATGAGTCAGTTCCCTATGTTCGACCCTGACGACGTTGCTAACCTTCCACCAGTCTTCTGAATCTTGATCTGAGGGGGGATAGTTTGGACAAGAAAAGGGAGTGGAAGGGCAAGAAGGCGAGTACAGAGTTAGAAACAGTGTCCTAGGGTGACTTGGAAGTTAAGCATGTGTGAAAATTAATCCGGGGCAATCTCACTACATTGGAATTAGGAGGGAGGCCGGAAGGGGGAGCACTCAGGCCCTCCCACTGGCGGTCCATTGCGGACACAAGAAGGGACGTGCTTGCAAGTGGATACTCGTGGAGCTGCAATGGCAGGACCCCGGCAAGGGAAAGGGCTTCTCTTCGCCTGCAACGGCCCAGCCAATAAGCAACTGTCACAACTCAGCCAATGAGAAGCCACCATACTTGAACCTCCGAGTTTGCTCCAATGTGGAGCATAGAATCTCTCAATGAAATTGCTGGTGGAAATAAACAAAAATGAACTCAAAATGGATAAAGGACTTGAATGTGAGACAGGAAACCATCAAAACCCTAGAGAAGAAAGCAGGAAACAACCTCCTTGACCTCAACAGCAGCAATTTCTTACTTGACACATCCCCAAAGGCAAGGGAATCAAGAGCAAAAATGAACCATTGGGACTTCATCAAGATTAAAAACTTCTGCATGGCAAAGGAAATGATCCATAAAACTAATAAGGCAACCGACAGAATGGGGAAAGATAGTTGCAAATGACATATCCAATAAAGGGCTAGTATCCAAAANGTCCCAAACTGGAAAAAATGCAAATATGCATCAACTGATAAAGAGATGAACTGCACAGTTAAAAAAAACCCAAAAAACCCAACAATTGATAGACCCAAGCATGTGGATGAATCTGAATATTTCACTGATTAAAGCAGTCAAACGCAAAAGCGCACAGTGACAGAAAGCAAACCAGTGGATGATTGAGGTC
>NW_027527807.1:154754-162071 GCF_008692635.1 Crocuta crocuta
GGATGATTGAGGTCACAGGCCTTGGAAGAGCATAAAAGAGCAAGAATGAACTTCCTCTGGGCCATGGAACTGTTCTATAACTTGATTACGGGGGTGGCTACATGACTTGATACAATTCCTAAAACTCATCGGATACACGTAAAATGGGTGGGTCTTACTGTCCAGAAATTGCAGCTGAAGAGAGTTGAAAATTTTCTAAAAAGGAAAGATTTTTTTTTTAATTTTTAACATTTATTCATTTTTTTTCCTGTACTTATTATTTATTTATTTATTTTTATTTTTTTTTACAAATAGTTTATTGTCAAATTAGTTTCCACATAACACTCAGTGCTCATCCCCACAAGTGTCCTCCTCCATGCCCATCCCCCCCTCCCCCCCACATCCATCAGTCCTCAGTTTTTGTCAGCATTCAAGAGTCTCTCATGGTTTGCCTCTCTCCCTAAAAAGGAAAGATTTTATGTTTCCTTTGTGCCCGAAGTGCCCATCCATGCTAGATGCCCAGAGTCACTTTTAGGGGAAATCTGCCAAGTAGGCAATAATGTCAGAAAGCAGCCCTGTGGNTCCCTGTGGGGGAATCCACAGCCCATGTAAACTGCTTTGCTTTGGAGAACTTTCCTTTCTTCTAAACGTTAGCCATCCTAAATGGTTCCTCCTCCTGTCTCCCAGTCTTTCCCAAGGCTTCCTTCTTCCCATCAGAGTATAAGCTATATGTATTTATTTATTTTTTATTTTGTTTATTTTGAAAGAGAGAAAGAGTGCGCACAAGTGAGTGGGGGGGGGCAGAGAGAGAGAGAGGGAGGGAGGGAGGGAGAAAGAGAATCCCAAGCAGCCTCTGCACTGATAGCTGGATCTCACGATCCTCGAGAAATCGAGTTGGATGCTTAATAGACTAAGCTACTCAGGCGCCCCAAAGCTACATGTATTTAAACTCCTGATTTCCCTTTCCATTTTTCCGTCCACCTCTCTGTTCCCCACATTTCAGTCACAAATTCTTTGTGGACTCTATGCAGGAATACGGCTTCCATTTTTCACTTGCTAGCATGGTCCTCGACATCTTTAACATTTCTATCCTTCCCCCACCCTCATGAGTTTGGATCCCCTTGCCCTCTCCTGTTCCCATCACAGCTCAACTGTTCCTGTCAGCCCCCTCTGTGCAGGCTACAGCAGGGGGCCCAAACAGCCACTTATTGTCCCCCCAGCTAACCTAATGAGCTCGCACTTTGCGCAGCCCTGCCCCAAGGGCGCAACCACAACTTGGAAGAGGAAGATGTCGTTGGAGGCTCAGAGAAGTCCAGCAAGCTTCCTCACAAAGTGGCCTCACAAATCCCGGTGTCCGCTTGGGACCAAGCAGACGCGACATTCATCCTCACAAGGGTTTAACAGGTGCATCCTTGACGGATACTAGAAACCTCTGAAGGGCATCAGGACTTGACTTCGGTGAAGTTCACACTAAGCCAAGAGAGCTCCGTTCAATATCCTGTCTCAGGCTACACTCAGTTCTGCTACTCAGCTGAGCACACATAGTCAAGGTCAAAATACGTACATCCAAAAATAACACAAGAACAGCCTCTCAGGTTGGTAAAGATTAAACAGGTTTGTGAGGCCCAGTTGGTGGATTTATGGGTAAAGCACATATTTTATACACTGCTGTCATATATATACGTTGTATTAGTATATACACAAATACAGGACAGTATGTGAAACTATGTGTTGTGCTTCTGAAGCAGTAATTCAGCAAGGGAGTTACAAGGCTTTCGTGAGCATACTCTTTGACATAGCAACTCCCCTTATAGGATTTCGTCAAGAACATAGGATCTACAGTAAGACAGACCTGGATTTGAATCCTGACACCACCTTCTTCCTATATGACCTCTCTCTGTCCTAGTTTTCCCATCTATAAAATCAGGGCAAAAAACCCTGACAACACTGGGGAAAACACGGGCATGTATTATACTGTCTTTTACCATGAAGATGAGCAGCTGTCCGGGACTAAGGCGATTTCCAGGATGTGAAATATTGAGTGCTAAATCCAGGAAGGTCCTGGACAAACTGGAACAGGGTCTACATGACCTCTTTCAAGAGCTGCGATTTCTTTTAGAGTTTATTTATTTACTTTGAAAGAGAGCGAGAGTGAGAGCGTGAGTATGGGACAAGCAGAGAGAGAGAGGGAGACAGAGAATCCCAGGCAGGCTCCACAGTCAGCACGGAGCCTGACGCGGGACTGGATGCCACAACCGTGAGATCATGACCCGAACAAAACCGAGAGTCTCACGCTTAACCAACTGAGCCAGCCAAGCACCCCCAGGACCTGCACTTTTTTGACTAGTCGGTTCTACGAAGTATCAGAGCCATTCTGTATAACCCTCTGGACCATTTCTGAAGTACCAGCCACACCCTAAGCCCTTTATATAAATCAGTGGCTCTCATACCTGCATGTGCATCATAAGTACTTGGAGGGCTCAGTAAAACACATTTCTGGGCCCCAGCCCAGGGGCTGATTCAGGAGGTCATGGAAATGCGTACCAGGCACAGTCAAGATGGCGACCAGAGGCAAGAAGGTGGGACAAAGTGGGGACTCACTAGACGGAAACAACAGGTATACACCATGCAGTTTCGAACTCACGCCAGCCTCCCTAACAGTACTGTCTCCTAAAACAGGGGACCGTGTCTCATTCATCCCTGACACCTATGTGCAGGTGTGCCCAGCCCAGCACGAGGTGCACAGCCCGTGCTCAACACACCTCAACAGCTCTTTCCTCAATGCCGTCCTTGAGGAGATGGGCCTTCCAAGCATAAGCTGGGACCACGCCCATGACCCCACCTGACTGCTTTGCTACCTAATCTCAGGACATTTATCTCAGGATCTGCTGGCACAGCCACAGGACAGGCTTTATTGTGTGGCCTTTCATTCACCTATCACAGATTTATGGATCCTATCTTGGCCCTGGACAGACCACTGGGTGTGATCATGGGCTGCTGCCTTGGCCCGACCCGGGTGCATAGCTCTGTGCACGTGGGCAAATTCACTTTGGTCCCTTTTATCCGAACGGGGGGCGGGGTGGTGGTGGTGGAAATTCTACCAATTTCAGCAGATGCTGGTGGGATGAGCAGGGGACAGTGGCACTTGGACACAGCAGAGCACAGTGTATGGCACCTAGTAAGTGTGCCACAGATGGCAGCTATCATTACTCAAGATGCCCGCCCCCATGACACTGCTGTGTGGCCACAGGACATTACGTGGGGTGGGGGGGAGCCCAGGATCCCTGCACAGTCATACCCGCCCACTTTCTAACTGGCCAGCAATCCTAGAACATGGGGGGCAGAAGCTTCAGCGGAAAGGATGCTCAGAGCCCAGTCCCAGGGACCTCTCAGCTGCTTTGGGAAGAACTCGGTATCAGCTAAGGACCTAGTGGGCAAGCAGAACACCCTACGGGCCAGAGTTTAGGCATCTGGGCACCAGAAAGTCTGTTCTTCAAAAGTCAGCCATGGGGCTGTGAGGACGATCCAATAAAGTAATTAACGCGAAGCACCTAGCACAGGCATGGCCACCATTAGAAGAGCTGTGGTCCCCACCCCTGAAGGTGCCGGCTAGTGTCAAAGCCTATCCAGTAATGGGACCCCGACTAAACCTGTAGGGAGTGGCCTACAGTGGTGGTATTTGTAGATGGCTAACCAGGCCCCACTGCCTCCAAATCGCCTCCATGGCTCCAGATGTCACAATGCCACACCATCATTGTTAGAAATGCGCTCCTCAAGAAGGGGAACCCTCCTGCACGCAAACTGGGGCACCTGCTCTGGAGAACAGTATGGAGGTTCCTCAAGAAACTGAAAATAGAACTACCCTATGATCCAGCAATCACACTATTAGGTATTTAGCCAAAGGATACAAAAATACAGATTCAAAGGGGTACATGCGCCCCAGTGTTTATAGCAGCACTATCAACAATAGCCAAACGAAGGAGACAGCCCAAATATCCATCGACTGATGAATGGATAAAGAAGAGGTGGTGTATATGTACAATGGAATATTACTCAGCCATCAAAAAGAATGAAATCTTGCCATTTGCAGTGATGTGGACGGAGCCAGGATGTATCATGTGAAGCAAAATAAGTCGGTCAGAGAAACACAAACACCATATGAGTTCACTCATATGTGGCATTTAGGAAGCAAAACAGATGAACATATGGGAAGGGGGTGGGGAGTGGAAAGGGAAGAGAGGGAAACAAACCACGAGAGACTCTTAATGATAAAGAACAAACTGGATTGGCGGAGGGAGGTGGGTGGGACATGGGGTATTTGGGGGATGGGTACTCAGGAGGGCACTGGTGATGAGTGCTGGGTGTTGTATGTAAGTGGTGAATCACTGATTCTCCTCCTGAAACCAAAATCACACTGGATGTTAACCAACTAAAATTAAAAAAAAAAAAGAAAGAAAGAAATGCACTCCTCATAGAATGGGTGGCAAATACATAGCATTTGTTCTGAGGAATTCGCTTCTGGCGTGTAGGGCACACATCACTGATAAGGGACTCTATGCCACCAGCCCAAATAAAGCCTCTCTACATGGTACTCCACGCAGTAATTGCCAGAAGGCCTGAGGTGGCCTGGGAGCCCTCCCACCTGCCTGCCCAACATACAGGTTCTCTCTCATTGCTTTTTTTTTTTTTTTTCCAGATTTGGTTTTACAATTAAGTTTATCTGTCACTGTTTCTATTCTCACTGAAACTTTGATTAAGATCATGGCGGATTCCCATGCAGATGTAAGGGGTAATACAGAGCTGCCTTGTGTACCCTCTGCCCAGGCTCCTCGAAGGGTAACATCTTAGAAACGATAGTATAACCAACATATCGATATTAGTACCAACTACTGATCTTACTCACATTTCCCAGTTTCACTTGTACCCATTTATGTATACGTGTCTGTGTGTGTACTCAGTTCTATGTAATTTTATCATGTCAGGTTCATGTATCTATCACCACAGTCAAGATACTGAACTGTTCCTTCACAACGCGGATCCCTCCTGTTGCGCTTTTAGAATTACCTGCACCCATCTTCCCAGGCTCCAGACCCCATTCCTAATCCCTAGCAAGTACTAATCTGTTTCCTATTTGTATAATTTGTCATTATGAGAAGGTTATATAGATAAAATCATTGAGTATAAACCTTTTGGGATTGACTCTTTTCACTTAGCATCAAGCTCCAGCATGCCATCCAGACTGTTCCACGGATCAGCAGTTCACTCAGATCATTGCTGGCTCATATTCCACAGTGGATTTCCCACATGAAAGAGCATCTGAGCTGTTTCTGAGAGTTTTTTGCTATTACAAATAAAGGTGCTAAGAACACTCATGTACAAGTTTTGACACGAATATAAATCTTCATTTTTTGGAACAGAGGCCCAGGAGTGAAATTGCTAGGTCATATGGTAGTTGCATGTTCATTTCATAAAAGAAACTGCCAAACTATTTTCCACAAAGGCTGTACCGCTTCACATTCCCATCAGAGATGTACAAGGGAATCCAGTTTCTCCCTATCCTTGCCAGCATTTCGTGTTTTCACGAATTTTCTGTTCTGTTCCATTGACCTATGTGTCTATTTTGGTGTCAGTACCATACTATTTTGATGACTACAGCTTGGAAATATAGCCTGAAATCCAGAATTGTGATGCCTCCAGCTTTGCTTTTCTGGAAAAATCTCCTAAGCATATCCCTGCCCCTCCCGCACACATTCTGAGGTTAGCAAATAAATCTCCTGTATACCCTAGTCATTTTTCAAACTGCTGCTTCTATGCTACATCTCAGCAGTGGTGTCTGTTGTGGTGTCTCCTTAAGGGCAAGGACTCAGCTTCCTATTGCCCTTTGGCTCTCTTAGAAATGAGACCGCTGACTTTTAAGGTTCCACTGATTATAAGAACGTGCAAAGTTAGGTCCTTCTGGTTTTCAAAGCCAAATGTCATGGGGATATGTCTTCCCAGTATGAGTCTCCTGTGCCTGCGGTGCCTGGTATGGGGTCTGCTCCTCTCCCCTCTCTCTGGCCTCCGCGTCCCTCCCTCCCGCAGACAATCTCACATTGTCAATTTGGCCCCCACCAATATGGCCTCTTCTCTACATGTAGTGATGGAGAGTCTGTTCTGCCAGTCTCTGGGTCATTTTCTGGGTTATTCACACTAATGTGGGTGTTATCTAGGTGTATCCGTGGGGCAAGATGAGCCTAGCATCCTCCTACTCTGCCATCTTCCCTGGAAGTTGGAGTTTATTTCTATTTTTAATTTTGTGAGGACCTTTTGTACTGTTTTCCACAGCGGCCGCACCAGTTCACATTCCCACCAACAGTGCACAAGGGCTCCTTGTTCTCCACATCCTTGCTATGTCTTATCCCATTTCTGCTGGAATATTTGCTATTACTGTGTTGTGAGCTCCTAGTCCTTTGTCAGATATACAGTTTGCAAATGTTTTCTCCCAGACTGTCTTCTCATTCCCCTTTGCTTGGCCTCTGGCAGAACTAATGTTCGGATTTTGATGAGGTCCAATGTATAAATGTTTCCTTTTATGGAAGATGCTTTTGGCCCTGTGATTTCAGATAGGGAACAGTTGATCTGTCCTTGTCGTCCTTTAAGTCAGCTACCTTAGAGGTTTGCAAGGTTGGGGATCAGCACCTAATCGTTACGTATCAAGCATGTGCCAAACATCACTTCATTTAATCGTCCCAACCACACTATGAGATAAATGCCATTACTATTGGCATTTTACAGGTGAGGAAGCTGAGACAGAGGGGGACCGGGGGATTTGCCCCCCGTTCCACAACTAGAAACTGGAAAGGCTGGCCCCAAATCTTGGTCTGCTGCTGCTTCCAAAGCATCTGACTCGGTGGTCACTTCACATTTCCAGCAGGCTACCTAAACTCCGACTTGTGGCATACAGTGTGTTTATAAATCTGACCTCAGACGTGATCATGCACCTGACGCATGTTCCTATCCAATTACTAGAACAAAAACCAACAGGGACAACAAGGGGTACACAAGCGGAAGGACCCCCATGCCAACTTTTGCGGTGCTCCACACCCAGTCCCTCACACTCCCACTCCCAGGCCTACCGCACACCCAGGGTGTGTGCCACCTGCCCTCACACTGGCACGGGTCTTGTGGCTTGGTGGCAGTGGATTTCCCGGGCCACTGCTAGGTCCGTGCACATCTGTCTTTCAGAAGCCCTCTAATCTGGCCCCAAGCTTTATTGGGCATATCTGGATTCCTGGGTTCAAATTCCTACTGCGTCCACGTAGGTAGAGGAGTCTCATACCCACCAATGGCTCCTAAGGC
>NW_027527807.1:162090-175396 GCF_008692635.1 Crocuta crocuta
CCCCCCCCCACATCTTCCCCCAAAAGGCTTCTCCAAAATTGTTAATAATCTTGAAACAAACTGACTTCCTGAGCACAACAGATGCTATAACCCCAGCTCAATGGTCTGCTCTATCACCTGTTGATGCTTTAGCACTTCTGTTTCTATAAATACATTTCCTTAAAAATCGGCATTTTCTAGGATTGAAAATAAAGCTATTTTTCTTTCCTTCTTTACTGAAAAACAAACAAATAAACAAACAAACAAAAAAACCCCGCGTCTCACCAGCTCCCCTGATCACGGAGACAGCTGCCTGCCCACATTCGTCTCTTCCCTTCCTTTCTTTTTGTGCCCTGTGAGTTTGGGATAAGAAGGTCATTTTGGATTCAGGCTCCTGGGCAAAGGACCTTCACGTTCCTCTGTTTTTTGATGTATTTGTTTCAAATGCTTTCCAAAGACCTAGATTGTGTCTACAAAATTTAATCTTACAGGGGCACCTGGGTGGCTCAGTCAGTTGAGCATCCAACTTTGGCTCAGGTCGTGATCTAGTGGTTCATGAGTCCGCAGTTCATGAGTTCAAGCCTCGCATCGGGCTCTGTGCTGACAGCTCAGAGCCTGGGGCCTGCTTCGGATTCTGTGTCTCCCTCTCTGCTCCTCCCCCGCTCACACTCTGTGTCTCTCTCTCTCTCTCTCAAAAATAAATAAACATTAAAAATATATATTACAGATTTTATTACTGGCTCCGGTCTTCACCCCTGGGCTTTTCTCCTACTTCCACACTCATACCTTATGTTCTAGTGCAATTTGGATTAATCACCTGTTCCCTAAACATGCACTGGGCTTCCCCACCCCACCCCCACAGCCTTTTTACATTCTCTTCACTCTAATAATCTGCCACCCATTTCCAGCAATCCCCACCTACCACAATGTCTGTGATGACTTCAAGACCTAAATAAAATCCTGCTTCTTTAATCGAGGCTTTCTCCATAACCCCTGTTCCACACGTTTCCCCCTCTCTATTTGTAGAGTACTGGGCACCACTCATGACATTCGCTATACATACACTGCTTTATGTTCTAGTTATTTTCCCACCCATACCCACATGAAAGACAGCAGAACCCCTGAGGGTAGGGCCTCCTTCTGACATGTCTTCATGCCCCTTGTCCATGTCACAGTGTCTTCGACATAGCAGGCATGAACCGTGTGCTCCGCGGGGGAATGGCTGACCTAGAGCTGTTCATTTAATTTAACAAACACTTGGGTAGCAGTTACTGTGCACCAGGCATTGTTCACTTGGGTGGCATTTACCAAGTGTCACACACTGCTCCAATGTCTTGACAGACATTACCTCCCTGGACTGTGACAAGCTTCCACAGAGGTAGGTACTATTAGGAGCCAAAAGTGACAGATAAGCAAAGTGGGACTCAATGCATTGCTCCGGCCTAAGATACCCCACCCAGTAACCGTCAGAGCCAGGATTCAAACCAGGCAACCTGCCTCAGGCCTGAGCTCTTAGCCCTGGACATCTTAACAAGGCCTGGAATGACATGCCCAGTGTGGAATCTATCGGATAGTGAATATGGAATCCAGATCCAATTGTTCTAGACAATTCATGGCACCATCTCCCCAGTCATGTTCTTCACAGGAACTATGGCTCAAAGGGGTGCTGGGGCAAACAAAATGACACAAAGTGCTGAATTAAACTGAGTCTTTCTGAAGCCTTTCTGAAGGCCAGAACTCCTTCAGTCCCTTGTCAGCGTCCTAACTTTTGTTTTCATGATCGCCTTCCCATCCCCAGGTGTATTTTGAGACATTTTCCCTCTACTTGCCTCCTCGTGAAATGTTGACATCACAGATACCCTGTATATCTGTTAATGTACTGGATGTATGTGTATCTGTGCTTTACCCATAAAGTGATATTTTTTCATCACCCAAGAACCAATGCTCTCCTCTCTCTGAGGACAATATTGCCTTGTTAAGAATCCATGCTCAATGCTAACAAGCACTGAATCCTTCCAGTGTCTAAGAGGACAGGGTGAGCAGGATCCTCACACCTGTTTGATCCAAGATTTTCCGTAAAATATCTCTGCTTTCAGTAAAGTAACACAATTTGCAACACTGCTTAGAGCTAATAATCACTCTGATAATATGCACGACAACAACAATCTTGCGATGGATGTTGGGGCGAGAAAATGATTCAATCCCAGTCTCAAGTTCTGAGAGTTATCAGATGAGTCATCAGTAAGATACATTTCTTAGAACTCTCAAAGCCTCAGTTTCCACATCTGTTAAAGGGGACACTAAGGCTTTAAGTGTTCTAAGGGGCTTTTGTGAAACCACGAAGGTCTAAACCCTGTAAATTATTAGACAGTATGCAAAGGTAGGGGTCAAAGTTATAGCCACCTAAAGGGAAATGGGGCTTAACTCTTTTGAAGACTGAATTGAAAAGTCAGTTTTACTTCATGCGAACTTTTAATAATAAATAGTGCGATGTCTCCCTGGGTATTCGGTCCCCCATACAATAAAAGCATCCTCTGCTTAGACAAGATTCTTTAACTGTAGTCACAGGAGCAAAACTCACATAACCGAAAGCTAAGTAGAATCTTCTCATTGTTGTCCTCATATAGAACATCGAGTCTTCAGATGGATAAATATATAACCTGAAAATGAAATGTTTTGTCCAGCATTTCCCAAACAATCTCAGGATCCCCTTCCAGACTTGTGGGAGTGAATAGGCATAGCTGGGAAGTTGTATGTTTTTAAGATTATTTACGTATTTAGTAATCTTTACACCTGATACGGGGCTTGAACTCTAGACCCCAAGATCAAGAGTTGCAAGCTGTTCTGACTGAGCCAGCCAGACGCCCCAGGAAGTTGTGGGGTTTTTTGACAGGCTCCCCAGGGGAGTCCCATGATCTGCAGTGTTAGAAAACTACCCTCACCCAACCCCCTGGCTTTCCAAGCCTTGCCTTCACTTTTATTCCCAATTAATTGATCCCTTCATTTATCCCACAAACTTGCCGGAGTGAGTCTCATATGCTACGACCTAAACAGGTACCCTGGGGCACAATCCCTGGGCCCTTCCGCTCATGAAACTTGAATTCTAGAATGGAAGATCGAACTTGACCAAATTATTACAAGGCAACACGGGCGACAAGGAGGGAAGTTCTGGATCAGAGGTGAGGCTGGAGAGGTGTGTGAGGGGCTGGTGAGAGCTTTGGAGGAAACGTTAAGGGTTTTGGAGGTTATCGTAAAGCTGTTTAAAAGTGGAGTGACCCGGTGCCTGGGCGGCTCAGGCGGCTAAGCATCCGAGTCTTGGTTTCTGCTCATGATCATGATCTCGGGGTTCGTGAGTTTGAGCCCTGTGTTGGGCTCCACACTGACAGCATGGAGCCTGCTTGGAAGTCTCTCCCTCTCTCCCTCTGTCCCTTCTCCGCTCGTGCTCGTTCTTGCTCTCTCTCTCAAAATAAATAAACTTAAAAAGAAATAGAGTGACATGATAAGATTTACATTTTTAAAAAATGTTTATTTATTTTGGAGAGAGAGAGAGCATGTGCGGGAGAGGAACAGAGAGAAAGGAAGACACAGAATCCAAAGCAGGCTCCAGGCTCCAAGTTGTTAGTGCAGAACCTGACACGGGGCTTGAACCCACAAACTGTAAAATCATGGCCTGAGCCGAAGTCAGACGCTTAACTGACTGAGCCACCCAGTCGCCCCTAGGCTTACATTTTAAAAACTGACATTTACTGAGCCTTTACAATGGGCCGGGCCATGTTTCTAGCACTTTACATGCATTAACTCATTGAATCCTTACAACAACCCCCCACAAAGTGAACCCTATTTTCCCTACCTTACAGATGAGGAAAATGAGGGACATGGGAGAAATAAGTAATTTACAGACTCCCAAAACAGAGCATATAACCAAACCAGGGTCCATGTGTTTAAACATGCCCCAGCTCCTCTGAAGGACCAGCCTATCCTGTGAAATCAAATGCTCTTCACCACAGAATGAAACAGAGGAGCAAGAATTGATGTAGGAAGATGAGTTAGGAGGCCGTGGCAGGCATCCAGGAGAGAGATACTAGTGGTAATAGAGATCAAAATGTATAAATTAGAGAAATGCTTAGGATCGAAACCAGTGACTTTCAACCTTGGCTGCCCATCGAATCACCTGGAGAGCGTCAAAGAATAGAAATGTCTGGGTCCCAGAGATTTGGATTGCATTGGTCTGGGCACGGAAATTTTTTTAAATATAACTTATTATCAAATTGGCTAACATACAGTGTGTAAAGTGTGCTCTTGGTTTTGGGGGCAGATTCCTGTGGTTCATCGCTTACATGCAACACCCAGTGCTCATCCCAACAAGCAGGCAGTGAAATGTTTTAAAGCGCCTCAGGGGCGGCTGGGTGGTCCAGGCGGTTAAGCCTCTGACACTTGTTTTTGGCTCAGGTCATGATCTCACGGTTCATGGGTTTGAGCCCCAAATTGGCTCTGTGCTGACAGGCTGCTCTCTCACCTTCTCTCTCCCTCTCCCTCTCTCTGTCTCTGAGAGAGACAGAGCGTGAGTGGGGTAGGAGCAGAGAGAGAATGAGACACAGAATCCAAAGCAGGCCCCAGGCTCTGAGCTGTCAGCACAGAGCCCGATGTGGGGATCAAACCCACGAACCGTGAGATCATGACCTGAGCTGAAGTTGGACATTCAACCGACTGAGCCACCCAGGTGCCCTGAGTAAATAAACATTTTTAAAAAATAAATAAAAGCTCCTCAGATATTCTAGCATGCAGGCAAAGTTAAGAACCACTAGTCTAAACTGGTACTTCCAAGACTTTAATGTGAAGAAAAAGAAATATAAAATATTTTTCCAGCTTTGTGGAAATCTAATCATTGACATACAACTTTGTGTAAGTTTAAGATATCCAAATGTGATGATTTGGTATATGTATACGTTGTGAAGTGATTGACACGATAAGGTTAGTTAACACATCTTCCACCTCACATAGTTACTTTTGGTTTTCTTTCTCTGTCTGGCTTATTTCACTTAACATAATGCCCTCAAGTTCACCCAAGTTGTCACAGATGGCAGTATTTCCTTCTTTTTAATGGCCGAGTGATATTTCATATATAAAACCAGATTGGTACAAATCAAGACCACGATGAGATATCACCTCACACCTGCCAGAATGGCTAAAATTAACAACACAGGAAACAACACGTGTTGGCAAGGATGTGGGGAAAGGGGACCCTCTTACACTGTTCATGGGAACGCAAACTGGTGCAGTCGCTCTGGAAAACAGTGTGGAGGGTCTTCAAAAAGTTAAAAACAGAGGGGCGCCTGGGTGGCTCAGTCAGTTAAGTGTCCGACTTCGGCTCAGGTCATGATCTCACGGTATGTGGGTTCAAACCCCATGTCGGGCTCTGTGCTGAAGGCTAGCTCAGAGCTTGGAGCCTGCTTCAGGTTCTGTCTCCTTCTCTCTCTGCCCCTCCCTGCTCATGCTCTGTCTCACTCTATCTCTCAAAAATAAATAAATGTAATTTTTTTTTTAAGGTTAAAAATAGAACTACCCTAGGTCCCATCAATTGCACTACCAGGTATTTATCCAAAGGACACAAAAAAACTGATTCGAAGGGGTATATGCACCTCAATGTTTATAGCAGTGCTATCAATGATAGCCAAATTATGGAAAGAGCACAAGTGTCCATCGACTGATGAATGGATAAAGAAGACATGGTATCTATCTATCTATCTATACACACACACACAATGGAGTGTTACTCAGCCATCAAAAAGAATAAAATTTTGCCATTTGCAATGACATGGCTGGAGCTAAAGTGTATTATGCTAAGCGAAATAAGACAGTCAGAGAAAGACAAATATCATATGATTTCACTCATTTGTGGAATTCAAGAAACAAAACAGATGAACATTGGAGAAGGGAAAAAAGAAAAAGAGAGGGAGGCAAACCATAAGAGACTTTTTTTTTAAACGTTTATTAATTTTTGAGAGACAGAGAGAAACAGAGCGCGAGTTGGGGAGGGGCAGAGAGAGAGGGAGACAGAATCCAAAGCAGGCTCCAGGCTCTGTGCTGATACAGAGCCTGATGCGGGGCTCGAACTCATGAACCGTGAGATCATGACCTGAGCCAAAGTCGGATGCTTCATCGACTGAGCCCCCCAGGTGCCCCAAGACACTCTTAGCTATAGAGAACTAAAGAGAACTATATCAAATTGAGGGTTGATGGAGGGAGGTGGGAAGGGGATAGGCTAGATGGGGAATGGGCACTAAGGAGGGTACTTGTGATGAGCACTAGGTGTTGTATGTAAGTAATGTATCACTCAATTCTACTGCTTTTTTAATGTCTATTTAT
This sequence comes from Crocuta crocuta, assembly GCF_008692635.1. Taxonomy (NCBI): domain Eukaryota; kingdom Metazoa; phylum Chordata; class Mammalia; order Carnivora; family Hyaenidae; genus Crocuta; species Crocuta crocuta. The sequence continues at coordinate 168,436 of NW_027527807.1, forward strand.
TTTGGGGAGAGAGAGAGAGCAGAGGAGGGACAGAGAGTCAGGAGGGACAGAGAATCAAGAGAGGGCTCTGCTCTGACAGCAGCAAATCCCGTGTAGGGCTCAAACTCACGTACCATGAGATCATGGCCTGAGCCAAAGTTGGACACTCAACCAACTGAGCCACGCAGGCGCCCCATTAAATTCTACTCCTGAAACCAACATCACCCTATGTGTTAACAAACTAGAATTTAAATAAAAACTTGAAACAAGGATAAAATAAAATAAAAATAAAAACAGGTTGGAAACAACCTGACGATAGACAATTGACACAAAGAATACGAAGGAACATCCAGCGAAATATGAGGCGATACAGGATGTGTGTTGTTGTGAAAGACAAGGGAAGAAAATTTTGAGGAGGACATGATCAATAATGTTGAATGCTGCTGAAAAGTCAAGTAAGTGAAAGCTCTGAAGTTTCCATTAGCTTTAGCAAGAAAAAGATCAATGAGGAGAGCAGTTTCTTGACGGTGGCTGTTGGAGTGGGCAGAGGGAAGACTGTGGTTGAAGGAAGGGTGAGTGTTAATGAGAATGTGTGGGAAAAAATTTTTTTAAACAGAGAGGTGGGGCAGTAGTCCGGCAGAGAGACACATGACTAATAAAAGATATCTGCAAAAGATAGGTGCATGTTTAACTGCTGCTGGGCAGAGGGTGATAGAGAGGAAGAGGTTTGAGATAAAAGAAAAAAGAAGATGCCACAAAAGGTAGAAGGGGAAAGACAGATCATGGCAAGAAGATAATACACCCTTCCTAACATGGGAAAAGGATGCTGCCACAATTATAAACATGGTGGTGGAGATTTACAGAGAGTTGTGTCTGATGGCTTCTACTTTCCTTGAGAAGAGAGCTAGGAGTCATCATTTGAGAATGGAGACGGAGGTGAATAGTAGGGTCAGAGCTGTGAGGAAAGTGGAGAAGATTTAAAATATTATTGTTCGGAGGGNAAACCATTAAAAACATAAAATATTATTGTTCAGAATGGGAAATGGGTGAATTGCTAGGCTAGGTTTGAAGAAACACTTGAGATGAATCATCACGAATTTACAGTGGAATGAATTTACCTTGTTGTGTGACTTTTCTGGCAGTGCTCAGCCAATCCAGAAAGGATATAAAGAAAGTAGGTAATTTAATTGAATTCACACAGGTTCTGGAATTTCCTAGATAGTAAGGTGAGCTTAGTGAGCTTCTCTCCCACACCCCACATCACCTGGCACAAAATTTAAGGAAGCACTCATCCTCAGGGTCATGCAAGGGTTGGATTGGCACCTGACACTGAGTGCCCCCTTACATTCTTGGGGTTGTGGGGAAGAAGAGGTAGCATCGAAGGCTCGTTTACCTTACCCTAGGCCCATCCCTGCACAAATAAGTTTGGTATATTGGCAATCGTGTCATGAAGAATATTGACAAGAGAGTAATTACAGTAACAGACCCTATTTATGTAAGATAGAGGGACAAGTAAGTAAAAATGGGAGAAAGTATAAGGATGAGGCAATGGGGAAAACTGACTGAGTAAACTGAAAAGCTAACAAGTTGTAGCCAGAAAGGAATTCTGAAATTGTGGTCTTCGAGGTGGAACAAATTTGGGTCCTAAAAAGTTTCAAGATGAGATGGGAGATGTCAGGGGCTGAAGTGGAGGTCAAGGAGCTTCAAGATCAAGCTGTTGAATGTGTTGTTCTTATGGCTGTTGAGTTCAGCTATGATGTATGGTAAGATGTGGGATAGAGGGGAAGAAAGGGTCTCTGCACTCGGTGAATTCAGAGGAGTATTTAAGAGATCGGTAGATGACAGCAACAAGGAAGGTTAAAGAGAAGTTAAACTGATTGGTACAGGTCTCAAGAGGAGCGAGGTTTTTTGTTTTGTTTTGTTGTTATTATTGCTATTTGCTGTTTTTGCTTTTGTTTCTGAGTGGGTAGAGGAGCTGAGAGTGGCTTTGGACGGTGAAGATCAAACTGGCCCTGCTGTTCCATAAAGAAGGGGAACATGACCTGCAGCCAACTCAAGAAGCAGCTGGCATTATGGTCTCTTCACTGACGAACCAAGTTTCACATAAGGCTAAGTCATGAAGCGACTGTCTTATAAAAGGGTTGAGTTTGGAGGTGAATTTGTTAAACAGGTGATGAGAATTCCAGAGGACTTGAAGGAGCAGATTGAAGCATGGTAGAATTAGCTGGTTCATAGGATTTAGGGGACAGCAAGTCACAATGAATCCCATGGAGGATGGTGGGCATGCAGGACTCTAAGAATTCTATTTTGGTCTGCATGTCACAACCTGACGCTACCACACAGGGCTCAAATTTTTGTACTTGCTTTTGTCTTTCTCATGGTCCTCAGGGATGGGATAGCAGTGAGTGATGATAGGGAAAATCTTACTGTTTTTTTTTTTTTTTGTAATTTTAGTTTGAGAGTTTAGAAAGAGAGAGAGAGAGAGAGAGTGGGGGAGGGGGCAGCAGGAGAGAGAGCAAGAGAGAATCTCAAGCAAGTTCCACACTCAGCATGGAGCCCCACACAGGGCCCGATCCATGACCCTGGGATCATGACCTGAGCTGAAATCAAGAGTTGGATGCTCAACCGTCTGAGCCACTCAGGCACCCTGGGAAAACCTTATTGTGGCTTTCATTTCCTTGATACCTTCCTTCAGCTCACCTGATAATAATAAAGAAAATAATAATAGAAATAAGAATTGTAAATTTAGGAAATACCAAATACCTGCTTTATGCCACTGTTCTGGGTGCTGGGAACAGTTATACATGACAGGTAAAGTTCTTGACCTCAAAGAATTTAGATTCTATTAAATAGTCAGGTCATGAACAAAGAACCAAAAATACGTATATAAGGTTAGGGAGCTATAAGCGTTATGAAAAGAATTTAGGTGGAATAAATGCAAAGACAGTGATGATGATATTATGTGTGAAGAACTATATTAGTGAAGGTAATCAAAGGAGGCTCTTTTGAGGAGGACTTGAATGATAATAAGGAGCCAGCCATGTGAAGACAGAAGGAAAGAGCATTTCAGATCAAGAAAACAGCAAGTAGAAAGCCTCCATGGAAGGTGAGGGGCTTGGGATGTTTGAGGAACAAGAAGGTCATTATGACTGATAAGTCTTGCTAACACCAAGAAGGGACCCTTTTAACCACCTGTTGTTAAGGATGAGTTTGAAGGGTCTCCATGGTCTAATTGTGTAAAGATGTCAATTTCCCACAGCTGGTCCAAGAGGTTGAGGCTCTGTGGGAGCAGAAGGCTACTCTCAGGGGTGATAGAGGAACCCAGGAATCATTACCACACTTTGGAGCAGTCCACCATCTTGGTCCCAGATCTATCGCACAATCACAGTCGAGATGGGGGAGTGCTCTTGCCCCTTTCATATGTGAAAACACTTCATCATAAACTGAGCCCCTTGGCTTGAGGCTATTACATGAGGTAAAATTTGCAGAGGCACCAGCAATGTAGTTGCAAGAAAAGTGGCATGAAATAGAGGATTTAAGTTTTTCATAAGAAGGTCATATCATAGAATTCAAGGCAGGAGAAGCAAAAAACTAAAAGGAAACAACGACGTGTGTTATAGACTAGCACAATGTATGGGATGCTACATACACACCCATCTTAATGATTCCTTTAACAGGGTTGCCTCATGTCTGCGAATCTGAGCTGGATCCATGGAGCTGCCTTGAGTCCCTGAAACTATCACTACTTTAGTCCAAAGGCCTACACCTGGCACTCTAAAGGGATGAGAAGCACTCTAAAAGTAAGGACTGGGTTGCGGCATGGAGTGGAACTCAGCAAATGCCCTGGCACACCCATGAGCCCAAACTGATTAACGAAGTTGCTTTTGTTATTGTAGCATTAATCCAGACACTGGGCCTAGAAATTCACATCGTTATGGAGGATGATAGATATGGGAGGCCAGCCACAATAGCTATGCAAATGGGTAAGCTTATTGGGAGATCACTTTGGAAATGCCTTGGTTTCTAGAATTCAGGTCAGTTTAGTACACAACATGGAATCCCCCCCACAACCACCTCACACCTTCCTGGATATTTCTGTGAGGCTAGATCATTCAACTCAAATTCCTGAAAAGGTATATATTCTTTAGAGGACAACAATGCCTTTCTCCAGGCAAATGTAGGAAAATACCAGCTAGCTCTCTCAGCTGGGCAGGAAGTAGGGTGTGAGGGTTTGGTTCTCTAGGCTCCATTAGAATCTTTAATTTTTTAAAGATTTTATTTTTAAGTAATCTCTACATCCAACATGGGGCTCAAACTCACAACCCTGAGATCAAGAGAAGCATGCTCTATAGACTGAACCAGCCATGCACCCTCAGAATTCTTAATTTTTAGTGACCCCTCATCACAAACAACCAAGACCAAAAGAATCATTTATTTTTTTAAGTTTATTTATTTAATTTGGGAGAGAGAGAGTGTGTAAGGGAGGGAGGGCAGCAAGAGAGGGAAAGAATCCCAAGCAGACACCAGGCCACCAGTGCCGAGCCCTATGCAAGGCTCAAACTCCCAAACCGTGAGATCATGACCTGAGCCAAAACCAAAAGTCAGACGCCTAACTGACTTAGCCCCCCAGGCGCCTCCACGGGAATCATTTAAAGGCCTATTGCAGTTGCCCTCACCAGCTTAGACAGTATCTCCATGTTCTGCCTCCCAATTCTCCTGTATAAAGCCTCCTTTTTGTATCTGGTGTACTTGTTTTGATCCTGTTGGCTCATATCCAGCTTCTCCCTCTCTGCCTAGCCTGTCTGAATTAATGCCTCATTTGGATGATTGACCTTGAGCTGGCATCTCCCTAGGATGCCATCTCTCAGCTTGGCTGTCCTCGCACTACATAACAAAGTTCTAGGCAAATGGTGCTCCTCCTATGCGTACCCAAGGCCCCCAAACACCAAAGCTCAGGGATCCCACTTCTTTGAGGGGTTTTGAATAATTATAGTGCTTATTAAAATTATATGTTTACACATTGGCCTCTTTCAACTTACTGTGACCCGTAAGGGGCAACAGACGTAGAAGCTAAGAGATCAGGTTCCGCATCTATGAAAATAGAAATAAAAATATCTTCCTTGACTTCACAATAAGGTTCTTCTGAGAATAAAAGGAGAAAAATGACAGGAGGGCATTCTGGGAAGGTGTAAAGCTTCATTAAAAATGCATTTTGGGGCGCCTGGGTGGCTCAGTCGGTTAAGCATCCGACTTCAGCTCAGGTCATGATCTTGCGGTTCGTGAGTTCAAGCCCCGCGTTGGGCTATGTGCTGACAACTCAGAGCCTGGAGCTATTTCGGATTCTGTGTCTCCCTCTCTCTCTGTCCCTACCCCATTCATGCCCTGCCCCTTTCTCTCAAAAATAAATTTAAAAAAAATTTAAAAATGTTTTTTGTCATCTAAATTCTGCTGACAGTATTTTGAACTCTATAATCTGGCTCCTGCCACCTCTCCAAATTCAAGCTCTAGCCAGTCCCATCTCCTTTGATATCCAACAAGCTTACCAAGACATCTGGTGTGGTAATTGGCTGGGAGGAGCAGCTGATTCTGGAAAGGAAATCTGTCGTAATTAAGAACTTCATTGGCCAACTAATCTTTGACAAAGCAGGAAAGAATATTCAATGGAATAAGGACAGTCTCTTCAGCAAGTGATGTTGGGAAAACTGGACAGCGACATGCCAAAGAATAAAACTAGACCACTTTCTTACACCACACACAAAAATAAACTCAAAATGGATGAAAGACCTAAATGTAAGACAGGAAGCCATCAAAATCCTCAAGGAGAAAGCAGGCAAGAATCTCTTTGACCTTGGCCGTAGCAACTTCCTACTCAACATGTCTCTGGAGGCAAGAGAAACAAAAGCAAAAATAAACTCTTGGGACCTCATCAAAATAAAAAGCTTCCGCACAGCGAAGGAAAAAATCGGCAAAACTAAAAGGCAACCAATGGAATGGGAAAAGATATTTGCAAATGACAGATCAGATAAAGGGTTAGTANTATCGCATCGTCCATAGTTTAGTGAAGTAAATTATCATTTATTTATTTTCATGAAGCAAATCCGATGCCCTAATAGAATTATTTTCCTGGAAATAAAGTACTAAAATGTTCTAGNAACACGGTTCTCAGGCATCCATAAGAGGTTGTGCTCAGGAAGTCCTTTCCGTTCAAAATCCCTGCTTGGTCCTCTTTAGAACTTTTCCTCAAGGCTACTCTAATTTCAGACTGGCCATTCTCTTTATTCTTCTATCACGGTTCTCCTTTAACATCTTAATCAAGCAGGGGTAACCAGTCTTAACTTTTTTAAACTTGGAAACATTGAGAAAAATTACTGAACACACACACACACACACACACACACACACACACACACANCTTTCGTTTTTTCCTTCCTACTTTCCATAACGCTCTCCCTTTATCATGGTGTCCAAGGCCTTCACTCTGATGTGTATCTTTGCACTATCTGTTGGGTATAATTGCAATGTATGTTTCAGGTGTGTTTGCACCCTGAAAGGAGCTGGTGGTGGGAGCGGACAGGGCACTGGAAGAAAATCATTTCCACTAGTGTGTCTGAAAACGCAGGGACCCCCTGCTGTGATATGACCTTAGGGGTTCCTCAAAAATATTTCCCCACCCTAGATCTCTCAGAGCCCACGCCCAGCTGATCACCTTCCCCAGAAGGCGGGGCCAATTCCCCAAACAACAAATTCTGATCCAAGACTCAAAGGAAGAGATCTTTTGCCAAGTCCAGGTGTAAATGACAGTCTGAGGGACATCGTTTGGACAGATTACCTGGAACTATATGAACATTTGCATGTTTTATGGTGACAATAAGGCAACCTCAGACTTTAATGGATCTGCAAACCATCAGGAATAGAGGCAACTTAGCAGTATGACTCTGTTGCTCAAATGCAAGTTTCCAAAGGGCAGCAGGGAACACCACCG
>NW_027527807.1:175502-177326 GCF_008692635.1 Crocuta crocuta
GAAGGTTACCTTAGGAACAGCAGCAAGTAGTTATTGTTATTATTACATAGTTTTTAATTGTTCAGTTTATGCCAGAATTACTTTACAACAATGCCATGAGGTAAGTACTGTCATTATTCCCCTTTATACAGGAGGAAACCGAGGCTCGGAGATGTTAACCTGCTCAAGCTGGAGGCTCATTTCATGCCAAGGTTTGTTTGACTCCAATCAAGTTCACAGGCACTCCATCACACTGGGTGGGCTCCGACTCTACAGTTGATGAGGCTGCCCTCAGGAAGGCTCCTCCCCCTGACCTGGCAAAATAGGACTGCTGCTCTCTTAGCATCTCTTCTACCCATTTGGCTCGACCACCCCCCAACGCTTCTGCTCAGAGGTCTCACCCCTACTCGCCCCACCCCTGGGTTTTGCCAGGCTCATTGACAGGCCTGCTCTGTGCTGCCACCTCCTGCTCCAACCCAAGTCCCAGCGGCAGCTGCCCTAAAAGGCACCTGTTCCTTTATTTGCAGCCCCAATCCGAGCTCGCCCTGGTGGCCCACCACACTGCGGGTCTAGGAAGAACGATTCCTAGGACTATGACTTACACTTGAATTTGGCAAAGGTCTCCCTGACTCTGGCACTGATATCTGTTTCAGAAGCTGGACATTTCCACAACCCATCTTGAGATCACCTGTTCTCTGTATTGATAAGCGTATTGACAAGTGATCACTGATACGTGTCAAGGTGACAAAACGACTAGGGCGAAGTGTGTTTGTTCCCAGTGGACGTTGAAAACACTGGAAAATTCAAATTACTTGGTGGTAACTTTGGACTCACTAAAAAACTGAAGGGAAAATCAAGGAAACTTGCTTTGCGTTTAGATGCCACGCTGAGAACTGCTGAGGGAAAGCACATCTGGAAACCACGTGGAGAATTGCTCTCACCCGGTCTCCTGTCGTCAGTACAACGGACCATGCTATGGTGACCGCCGGATCGCAGGAACTTTGACCGGGATGCCCTAGGTCCTGCATAGGAAGTGCTCTTGAAGTTTCTCCCTTTGTATTCAAGATGAAGGCCTCAGCACAGTTAGCCTTCTCAACAAGGTCAGGGCGTTCAACAGTATCTAAGACAGCCAACAGCCAACTTGGCCCAAAAGAGATTTTCGTTTAAAAGGATCTCTAAAGAACACCGGAGTGGGGGGCGCCTGGGTGGCTCAGTCCTTTGAGCATCCGACTTCAGCTCAGGTCATGATCTCACGGTTCGTGGGTTTGAGCCCCGTGTGTCAGGCTCTGTGCTGACAGCTATCTCAGAGCCTGGAGCAGGCTTCGGATTCTATGTCTCCCTCTCTCTCTGACCCTCCCCTGCTCATGCTGTCTCTCTCTCTCCTCTCAGAAATAAATAAAACATTAAGAATAAAATAAAATAAAATAAAATAAAATAAAATAAAATAAAATAAAATAAAAAAGAAACTGAAGNAGCCCATGAGGCAGGTTCTATTAGTTTAGAAAAGGTAAGCAGCCTGCTCGAGGCCTCATGAGTACGAAGAGGCAGAACTGGAAAATGAACCCTTTGTGCATAGAGTCTTGTGCATAGAGTCTAGGGTGACTGTGTGTCTGTGTGTCTGATTCTAAAGCCTGTGCTGGTAGCTTCTTTCACTTCCTCTCCACTTTCACATATGGTTATATGTGGGGGCACCTGGGGGGCTCCGTCGGTTAAGCGTCTGACTTTGGCTCAGGTCATGATCTCGAGGTCTATGAGTTCGAGCCCGGCGTTGGGCTCTGTGCTGACAGCTCGGAGCTGGAACCTGCTTCGGATTCTGTCTGCCTCTCCCTGCCCCTCCCCCACTTG
>NW_027527807.1:177423-181722 GCF_008692635.1 Crocuta crocuta
TCAATAAATAATTAAAATATATATATACTTATGGTTATGAGTTGTTATTGTTGCTTATAATGAAATTATTTAAAAATTGGTAGCTTGTGCATATGGTAACCATACAAAAGGTAAAAAAGAAAAAAAAGTGAAAAGTAAGTCTAATATAAATAGTCTCCTTCATATTCTTGTCCCCCAGCCACCCAAAAACCCACTCAGGCACAACCACTGTTGACAGTTGCTTTTCAAATTAAAAAAATTAATTTGGGGGGGGCGCCTGGGTGGCTCAGTTGGTTCAGCGGCCGACTCTTGATTTCAGCTCAGTTCATGATCTCATGGTTTGTGAGTTTGAGCCCCATGTCAGGCTCTGCACTGACAGCATGGAGCCTGCTTGGGATTATTTCTCTCTCCCTCTCTCTCTACTCCTCTCCTACTTTCTCTCTCTCTCTCTCTCTCTCTCAAAAATAAATAAATAAACACTAAAGAAATATCTTTACAAAACTCTGGTTCGATACTGCATCATTTCATAGTTCATGTAAACCTGAGCCATGTGATTATGGAATTCTACTCAAATTGTAAAATTTATCTGTGTAAAACATTCTTCAAAATAGATCCCATCAAGGAGAACCTGGGTAGTCAGTTAAGTGTCCAACTTCGGCTCATGAGTTCAAGCCCCATGTTGGGCTTTGCTGACAGCTCAGACCCTGGAGCCTGCTTCGGATTCTGTGTCTCCCTCGCTCTCTGCTCCTGCCCCACTTGCTCTCTCTCTCTTTCTCTCTCTCTCTCTGTCTCTCAAAAATAAATAAACATAAGGGGCGCCTGGGTGGCTTATTCAGTTAAGCATCCGACTTCGGCTCAGGTCATGATCTCACAGTCCGTGGGTTCAAGCCTCGTGTTGGGCTCTGTGCTGACAGCTCAGAGCCTGGAGCCTGCTTCAGATTCTGTGTCTCCCTCTCTCTCTGCCCCTCCCCTGCTCGCTCTCTGTCTCTGTCTCTCAAAATAAAATAAAGGCATAAAAAAATTTAAAAACATATCGATCCCATCGAAAACATGATGGAAACAAACAGCTCACAGTGCTTTGTGAATGCTACTGCTTTTCAGACATTAATTGTTCAGTTTGGCTCATCAACCTTAGCGATACGGCATATTCTAATTCTTTTACATTTTCTATTTCAATGACATAACTTCTTTTTACAAGAAGGTGGAACATCTGTGTGATGAAAACTGGGCCATTATTATTCATCTTAAGCCACAAAGCATCGTTCAACAGCTCTGAACTAATGGTCATGACATCAAATAGGTTTTACTTTAATCATTATTTCTGATACACGTGAAATTAATACACAGTGTTTGTCATTATGGAGCACTAGAATGTAATTCTAGAAGAAGCAATTAATGCCTATCAGAAGTTGTTTGAAATATGATTATCAAATACTCACCTAATGAATCATTTGCATATCTGAAATTATAACGTAAACATTACGCATCCCTGTGATAGAGCGCATGAGGTTTCATAATGAAAAAAAAGAATGAGAGACGTTTCAGATATTAAGTTATATACACGGTCCACTCCTCTGCCAGCTCGGAATTTTTTCTGAGGAGGAGAATTCATTTTGAAAAGAACCAGTTAAACAGCTTCAGGGGAAGGCCTTTCTGGGGGCTTTTCTGGGACTTGAAATTTTCATTTCTCCTATTTCTTTCATTTACCTAAAAGAAAGGAAAGTACTCCAGAAGACCTGAATCTCTCCATTAAAAAAAAAAACATGGTTAATTGTCAAATTCAATCTCTACATAGAGAAATGCCATCCGTTTCCAAATGTTGCTTGTAAACTCTCTCGGCAAAGGGGCAAAGAATAATACGCTGTTATTTCCCTGCAGTGTTATACTTCGCGTTCACCTTCAGAAGCATATGCTGCTCTTTTGAAATATGCAGAGTCCCGTCTCATTGTACAGGGCCTCTGTGAAAAGATTGAGGGCTCTACAGAATTAGCATATGAATGGGCTGACATACCTCCCAAGAAGCCCCTGCACGAGGGGGCACAAAAGGGGGAGAGCCTTTTATTCATTTTGTAGTTAATGAAAAGTAAGAGGACCCTTTCTGACCAATTTTCTTGGGGACCTCGGAATGTGAAGCTAAAATGTTGTGCGTAGAAAATACCCACTTAAACTTGGGTGCTCTACTCTTTCCTCCTTTATTAACCAACCTAGCACGCTGAAGGAGGCAAATGCTTAGTATCTGAAAAGAGTGATGGCGGGTATCGATATTGATCATTGAAAGCTGATGAAGTTGATCATCACTGTTTGTTGCCAGTGTGGTCGAAAGAGGTGGACCTTTGGCACGGGGTAGGGTCAGTGTTGGAGATGCGAAGACGTGGCCAGGGGGCTGTTAATATGGTGTTTCCAGGGAACAGAACCCAGGAAGTATGACTGAAACCAGGTGCTCAGCCCAAAGGAATAAGGCTAGAGTGGGCAGGATTACTGTTAGCAAAGGTCTAGGCTGAGCTCAAGAGCCATTTGCTAAGGAGATTAGAGTGCCCGCTGCTCTGGTCAGTTCTATAGAGCTTTCCTACTTAGAAGCAAGAGTTAAGTGTCACTTCTTCCGGGTGCTGCCTCCCATGACCTCCACGTACGGGCTGGGGGGGTCCTCCTCTGTGCTCCCGCAACACCTTGTACTTCTTGCAATACTGCACAAAAATCCTGCCATTATTACATGGAAATGCTTTCCTGTCTGTCGGCCTCATTATGTTTCGTGAGCTCTTTGAGTGTCACAACCATGGCCATGCTGTTCTTTGTCACGTCCAGTCTATAGCACAATGCCAAGCACACAAGTGAGGCTCAGTAAGGATCTGCAGACCAATAAAAAGCTTGGTTCTTGGTTCGTGCCATAGCCATTAACCGGTTAGAGAGCAGTCCATCCGTTGGACTAGATGACCACCATTTTGGCTCGGGAGTAGCGCTTTCCACAGGAGCTGAGCTGTAGCCAGAGTGTTATTGCAACTAGAGGGACGGAAATGAGATGGGAAGGCAGGAGGGTGCACAACCTAGAACAGGTAGAAGCTAGGGCGAGAAACAACCTGGGCCCTGAGAGCAGTGGGATGGGGCAGAAATGGAAAGATTCCATGAGACCAAACCAGTAGACACAGGAGGCTAAGATAAGGGCCAACAAACAGTGTCCAGTAGAGTAAATCTAATCCTCAGTCTATTTTCGTACACCCTGGAATTGAAGAATGGTTTTTGTTATTACATGGTTGCGAGAAGAAGAAGGAGGAGGAGGCAGAGGAGGAAGAGAAGAAAAAGCGGCTGCAGAAGTAGCAGAGATCGTAAGTGTTCCATGAAGCCTAAAGTATTTGCTATCTAGTCTGTTACAGAAGAAGTTTGCCCATCACTGATTTAAATGGATAAAATCAAGAAAGCATAAGCAAATCTANTTTGTTGTAATTTGAAAATACCAAAGGCATCTTGATGCCCCGCGGAGTTCATGAACATGGAAATTAACCATCTGTATTCTTTGGTAACAAAACGAACCATCAATATAATAGCTTGCAAGGTACTATTTCCATATATTTTTTGAAGACCAATTTTTGTCTACGCCAACCTCTCAAAGACGGAGGTCTTATCCAGCCTCTGCTGTAATCATTCTATTTGCCCTTGGAACTTTACCTAACGACAAGAATTTTGTACCTCCGGTGAAGAGACTGCATAGTGTGAATATCTGTGAAAGATAATAACTTTGATTTGATCTCATTCAGTAATGTTCTTGGAAACACAGTCATAGAATGTTTCAGAGCTGGAAGATCTTTGAGATCACGTCCTCCAAACCCCTTGTTTTGCTGAGAGGAAAACAGATTGAGTAATTTATCTGAGGTTTAAAATAAAGTAACGGCAGACAGAGACCCAGAAATCCTGGTTCTAAGCCCCCTCACCGCCGCTTCCGCATAGTGTCCTGTCCCTAAACTCCTAGAGGGCAGGACCACATGTTTTCTCTCTCTCACTGCCTGACGCACAGTTAGCATTCTTAAATGTGAGTTGAATAAATGAACGCATGTTAATCATGGCTAACATTTACTTTTTTGCACTTACCAGGTGCCAGGCACAATGGCAAACACTTTTCTGTGCATTATCTCATTTGACTCTCAGAACAACCCCAGGGGTAGGGGGTTTTCTTTAAGTCTCCCTGTTTTACAAGTGGGAAAAGTAAGGCACAGAAGGGTGAAGCGATGTGCCCAAAGTCACACAGCTAGGAAGCTGTAGACTGAGGTTTGGAACCCAGGTTCCTGTAACTCCAGAGCCGGTGTTTTTCATCGCCGCCCTGAATGTGCG
>NW_027527807.1:181880-183235 GCF_008692635.1 Crocuta crocuta
CTAAGCCTGTGCACTTACCCATCAAAATACAATTCCCTACCATGCCTTTACTCAGCAAATGAAGCCCAGTGAACAGGACCCTCGGCCTGTTTTTCCTGGCTTTGCCCCGACTCCCTGTGTGGCCCCACACAATCAGCTAATCTCTCAAGCTCCCTAGTTCCCCAAATCCATTACATAGCCCTGCTTTTTGTGACACCCCAGGGCGTCTCCAATTATCTCAGAGGGGTTTCACGAAATTCTCAAAACAAATTTTAAACACGATCCTTTTTTTTTAAAAGAACATATGTTTTACAAAACCTTTAGGAGGGTAGAAGAGATTTTCTTCAGACAAAACAAAACATGAAAATGTGGCCGTAGTTTTTGATATTCCCAGAATTTGAGCTGAATGTTAAGGCATACAGCTCCATCTGCTGGGCGTGAAACAAACTAATAATAATAGTCGTTAAATACTGATCGCAGGCTTATTTATCGTCTGTAACATCTGTTCTAAACACCCATCTTTTTAAGTAATGAAAACCTACATGGCTCCTGTAAAAAAAAAAAAATTATGTAACACAGAACAGTGGCCACGGATAATACAAGCACCATGTTGCGTCTCTGACAGACCCACCACATTAACAGCTTTTCCTTCTGTTTCTAAGCATCTATATCCCTTTTCACACAGATGAGAACGTATATGTACAGTGATATATAATCTTTATAGTTCTTACACTCTATAACAAGCAGTTTCCGTGTCATTTAATGGGTCACCATGGCACAACTTTTAATCGCTACGTAATGTTCCGTGTTCCGATTATACACTAATGCATTTACCCACATGGCCCTTGTTGGACATTTAGATTGAGTGACAATTTGGTTATTACACATGAGCATCTCTTCGCATAAATTTGGTCCAGACTTCAGCTAACTTCCGGGGGACGGATTGCTCTTAACAGTGGAACTACTGGTCAAAGGGGAGAACTAGATTTTAGTTCCTGAAACATATTGCCAAATTGCTTCCCCAAAAGACGGCATCGGTTTCCCCTCCCATTACCAGCGTCTGAATGGCCTTCTTATGCGGAGCCCTCGCTAACAGAGTATTGTCTTTCCTCATCTTTGCTAATTAATAGGTGAAAATTGGTCTCTTGTTCCATTAGCATTTTTGATTACTAGCGCAGGTGAACATTTATTCATATGTTTATTAGCCATTCACATTTCCTCTTTTGTGACTTGTTCATTAACGTCATTTTCCCATTGAGAGCCTTTGTATTTTCTTATTATTTTGTATGTGCTCTTTAGATATTAAAGACATTATTTTTCTCTCATCTTTTTGCCAAATAATTTTCCAAGCTTGTTTTTTTATTATACTTGACGTG
>NW_027527807.1:183299-184818 GCF_008692635.1 Crocuta crocuta
TGACGTGCAGAAGCTTTTCATTTTATATTGTCAAATATTTTAGGAGTTTCTTTCATGATTTTTCTCCAACTGCTTTTAAGCTTAGCATGTCCTCTCTAAAGAAATGGGATAAATATTTACATTTTTATGGTTTCGATTTTTGATCCACATTTTTATGGTTCCTTGTTTTTCATTCACCTGGAATTAATTCTGATGTGAAATATAAGATATGAAGATGTATTTTAAATCTCACATTTATTGAATTGCTCTTCCCTACTTTATTGAGATGTTAAATTATCACCAACATATATTTCATACAGCATTGTCCTTATGCTCTACAGAGAGGCAAAGGTTCAAATTTGGCAATAAACTTTGGAATGGTTTGCTTTTGGCTGTTAAAGATTCTGGAGTGTTGAGAGACGATAGGGACTCATTCAAGAGTTTCGAGCAGATAGAGGCGCCTGGGTGGCTCAGTCAGTTAAGCATCAGATTTTGGCTCAGGTCATGATCTCACAACTCGTGCATTGGAGCCCCAGGCCGGGCTCTGTGCTGACAGCTCAGAGCCTGGAGCCTGCTTCCGATTCTGTGTCTCCCTCTCTCTCTGTCTTCCCCTGCCAGCACTCTGTCCCTCTCTCTCAAATATAAACATCAAAAAATAAATGATAATAGTAATTAAAAACAAAACTTAATTGGGACCTATTTTGTACCTCCAACATCCGGGAAAGTGAGCTGAAGGACGACATTCAAGAAGCCTGGCTTCTAGTCCCGCTTCTAGTACAGGTGGTTTTGTGACCTTGGGCAAATCACTCAACAGCTAAGTTTCCTCATCTGCATAACAACGACGAAAACCGAATAGCTCATGGAGTCTTCTGCGTAAAATGAAAGCAAATGTGAAATGGTTGGGAAAGTTCAAAATCCTAAGTGATCTTATAGATTTCCCAATTAAACTATCCGAATCCTTGGGCCATGAAGATGCCTATGGAAATCAGGTGCAGCAAACAACAAATCTGGCCTCTTTGTTTCGATTTGTTTTGTTTTTATTGTTCAGTATGTCAATTTTCAAACACACACAAAACTGGACTAGTATATAACCCCCATGATCAGTTACCTGGCTTTAGCGAGCATCAACTCTGCCTTGCTTTTTTTGATACAGCCTCCCAGTATTTTATTCTTCAGTGTATTTTATTTTTTAATTTTTTAAAATATTTTATTTATTTTCGAGAGAGAGAGAGACAGCGTGAGCAGAGGAGGGTCAGAGAGAGGGAGATACAGAATCCGAAGACAGGCTCCAGGCTCTGAGCTAGCTGTCAGCACAGCCCGACGGGGGGCTCAAACCCACGAGCCGCGAGATCATGACCTGAGCCAAAGTCGGACGCTCAACCGACTGAGCCACCCAGGCGCCCCTCTTCCATGTATTTTAAAGCAAAATCTAAGGCATATGAATATGGTCCGTTTTTATGATGACAAAAAGAATGAGGGAATTTTATGTGATGTTCTCAAATCCTGAGGAAAAAGTTTATTTTAAAATCTGGCCAAGTCC
>NW_027527807.1:184872-185441 GCF_008692635.1 Crocuta crocuta
CACTTGTTGATTTCACTTGGTCTTTCTGCTTTTCAAATGTCTCTGAAAAGGAATCTCTGATCTAAATGCGTCACACATGAATTCATCAGTCCGGGCCGAGGGCTAGTGAATTGCAATCGTCTATGGAAGACGAGCAAGTGGGGGGTTCCAGCCAGTCCATGCAGAGGGCGGCAAGCTCATTTCTATAATAACAGTATTCATAACATCAAATGTTTAGCTGGTTTCGTATATTAAACCAGTCAGGCTTGAGGATAATTGTCCCCAGAGATTCAACTATTCTTGACAAATGAGTGAAGGCAAGAAGACTAATTAAAATGATCTCCTTCATGAAGACATGTTTTAAAAAGAAATAAAAACCAGCTGCCTTGCCCACTCAATGAAGAAGGCAGGAACCAATTTCTCCATAAACCTGAGGACCTGCAGTGTTTCCCATGTGTCCAGTTGACAAAGCTCGACGCCATGCACGATCCACAGCTGAATGACATATGTAGGGCTGGCCTCCATGCACCCATTTGTACAGATGAGGAAGTGGCAAAGCTGGAGACCAGAGCCCAGTTCTCTTTTTTCCT
>NW_027527807.1:185562-201036 GCF_008692635.1 Crocuta crocuta
GCCAGGGCTGCTTCCCTACACGAGCAAGTTTAACAAAAAAAAAAGAAGGAATTTCTTCACCTCCTATTTCCAGTCTCCCTGGGACTTAACAAAGCACCTGTAATTTGTAGCAGCTTAGGAAGTATTTCTTGCCTGTCTGACTATTTGCCAAATAATGGGTCAGGTCACGATCTCGCGGTCTGTGGGGTCGAGCCCTGTGTCGGTCTCTGTGCTGACAGCTCGGGGCCTGGAGCCTGCTTCGGATTCTGTGTCTCCCTCTCTCTCTGCCCCTCCCCTGCTTGTGCTCTGTCTCTCTCTCAAATAAACATCTAAAAAACTTAAAAAAAAAAAGAAGCGTAGCAAATAAAGCATAATCTAGGAAAACAATGGAAACGTGGAGAAAAACCTGTTAAACCACAATGAAGAGTCATGTATCAAAAAAAAAAAAGATTTAAATGCCATATACGAAGAAGCTGACAGTGGTGGTTGTGACAAGTTTAACTACTACCACTTCAATTGACGAGGCTCTGTGGTAAGTCTATTAACCCTCTGAGGGAGGGAAGTAATATTATTATCCCCATTTAACGGGCGAAGAAAGTGGGGCTCAGAGAGGTTAAGCCAGTCCGACTCAATTTTCATTTTTTATACTTTCTATACTTCGCAAATTTCCTACAACGAGCATGTATTACCTTTATTTTTTAATCCTGTAGCATTCATCGTGTATAGAAATAATTTTGTCATTACATCATTAAGTATCGTTAATTACTATTTCTATTCATCATTTGTATGTCACCTCAATTAGGCCGTTAAGAGCCTGTGTCTAAGGGAGGGTCATGTTTTAATGCATATTATAGCTGCTCGATGAATACTTCTTAAATGAATGGACAATGGAGAGAAAAACGTGGGAGTGTGAGAGAAAACAACCACCACAAAAAAGGGAGGGGTTTAGAGAGGTGATGAAAGAGACAGATGAGGAACGGAAAAACAGGCACAGAAATGAATCGTCAAGAACAGGTGATGTATGGGGGACATAGGTACAGAGATGAACGCAGAGCAAAAAGCAGGGCACGTAAGAAAGGAAGCTCGCCCTATTTTGGTGAAATTGTAAACTAAAATTAAAGCGAAAATGCACGAACAAAGAGAAGCCAGTTACAGGCGAGAAAGGAGATTTTACGATACGGTACTTAAAAATTTTAAATAGAAAAATTGTTGCAAAGTACCTGATGAGAGGGGGAAGTACTAAAATTGCTTCTGGCAAAGCCTGTCCCTTCATCCAACAATTATCCTAAGATACTTGAGATCTCATCTCCATAAATTCAATAGGCAATTGGGGCCACTTTCTCTTTTTGAGGCCAGATGCAGAAACAGAAATTACAGTCATTTCCTATATTGCAGAAATTAGCTGGCCAGTTGAAAGCCACCTGCACGCATAATTCACTTCATCAGAGGTTGGCATCTAGAAGGCTCCAGGCCCTGTCCTCTCTGGCACGTACTTCCCCCGGGCAGAAACTCAGCTCAGAAAACCACTGGTGAAGTTTAGGTGTGTGGTTTGCTCCCCGTTACGAGGGGGGTCCCCTTGTGGTTCATGACCTCTTGGGAATTAAAGAAGAATATTTTTTTCTTGTTGTAATGCATATACATAGTTAAAATAATACTGAGGCACGGCTGATAGCAAACAGCCGCAGATACCTGCTCTAGCCTTCCCCATCATCCTCGCGAGAAGCAACACTATTCCATGGTCGTGTTTCTTCTGGTGTATATATCATCTAAATGGTATGCCTAAACAGCTATGTATTTCACAGTTGTAGATGCTATCTACGGACTTTCATTTACAATAGTTAAGAATTTAGTTTCCTTTTTTTTTCCTTTTTTAAAATGTATATTTATTTATTGAGAGAGAGAAAGAAAGAGCTCAAGCGGGATAGGGGCAGAGAGACAGAAGGAGGAAGAGGGAGAGAGAGAATCCCAAGCAGGCTCTGTGTTGTTAGCGCGGAGCCCAATGCAGGACTCGAACTCATGAACCATGAGATCGTGACCTGAGCCGAGATCAAGAGTCAGACGCTTAACCAACTGAGACACCCAGGCGCCCCAAGAATTTAGATTTCTTATACTTCCCCTACACAATGCCACATCCTTCACTTCCCTCAACGTATCACAATTCTTGCTTAAACTAGTAGCCAAGATTACATGATTATGACTACATAATTATTGGTCACTGCTAAACAAAGCAGTATTTTTTTTCTATTTATTTTGAGGGCGAGGGGCAGAGAGAGAGAGAGAATTTCACGTAGGCTCCGTTCTGTCAGCACATAGCCCAATGTGGGGCTCCAACTCATGAACCATGAGATCTTGACCTGAGCCAAAATCAAGAGTCAGATGCTCAACCAACTGAGCTACCCAGGCGCCCCGGCAAAGTAGTACATTATTGTTAGTCTCAGTTTATCATTGTTTGTCTTTCCATTCTTTTCCCAAAGTTAATAACTGCTTCAGTTTTTCATTGTTTGAGATTTCTGTATTTCTAATGCTATGTTTAGCCAAGTGTTCTAAGAATTCTGTAAAATTTTTCCAAACACTCCAACCCTTCCAGAATCTACTGATTCCATATTCCCCCTGAAGATTGCCCTCTCACACCTCTCTGTTCTCCTGCTACAAAGTAGGTCAGCGATCTTATGGCCTGGAAGTCATGGGCCTTCTCCTCACCACTCTCTGGAGTTGGGTTCTTGGTTTCCTGGACCTTATACCATGTCTTCCTTTTCCCTGGTTTACTTTCTCATCACAGTAGGGTAGGGTACAGCCTCCAATAGCTTCCAGAGAAAGTGTTCATAGGAGAAATTTTTTGAGACCTTATATATTCTACTCTAATATTTAACATGAGCATGATTGGCTTTCATATAATTTTAAGATGAGAATCATATTCCATGAAAAACGTAGACATTCGTGGTCAATGGCTTTCAACAAAGGTGCCGAGATCCTTCCATGTAAACAGAGTTGTGTTTTCAACAAGTGCTGGGACAAGTGGATATGCACAAGCACAATAATGAACTTGGACCCTTAGCTCATACCACACACATAAACTCAAAATGAATCAAAGACCTGAATATAAGAGCTAAAACTATTAAACTCTTAGGAGAAAAAATAGGTATGAATCTTCATGACCTTGGGTTAAGCAATGGTTTCATTTGACCACACAACCAAAAACCAAATACTTCCATGAAGTAAATGGAACGTCATGATCTCATGATTCATGAGTTCAGGAAGGAACTTCATGAAAATTTTAAAAAGATTTTGAAAGTTTACTTATTTTTTTAAGTTTCTTTTACTTTGAGAGAGAGAGAGAGAGCTGGAGTAGGGGTGGAGAGAGAGAGAAAGAGAATGAATCGCAAGCAGGCTCCACACTGCAGCACCTGAACTCATGAATCATGAGATGATGACCTGAGCTGAAATCTAGAGTCCAATGCTTAACTGACTGAAACACCCAGGCATCTCAAAAACTTTTGTGCTTTTAAGGACACTATCAACAAAGTGAAAGATAACACATAGAATGGGAGAAAATATCTGCAAATGGGGACTTGTACCAAGAAGCATAAAGAATGCTCACAATTCAATATTGAAAAGACAAATCACCCAATTAAAAATGGGTAAATGACTTGAATAGACATTTCTCCAAAGAAGATATACAAATGGCCAATAAGCAGATGAAGAGAAGCTCAACATCATTAACTATCAGGGAAATCAAATCAAAACCACAATGAGATATTGCTTCACACCCACTAGGATGGCTATAACCTAAATAAATAAATAGCAGCAAGTGTTAGCAAAGATGCATTAGAAATTAGAGTCCTCGGGGTGCCTGGGTGGCTCAATCGGTTAAGCGTCAGACTTCAGCTCAGGTCATTATCTCGCAGTCCGTGGGTTTGAACCCTGCATCGGGCTCTGTGCTAACAGCTCAGAGCCTGGAGCCTACTTCAGATTCTCTCTCTCTCTCTCTCTCTCTCTTTCTCTCTCTGCCCCTCCCCCGCTTACACTCTGTCTCTCTCTCTCTCTCTAAAAATAATAAATAAACATTAAAAAAATTTTTAAATGGACTTCAAGATGTATTACAAAGTTGTACTCATCAAGACAGTATGGTACTGGAACAAAAACAGACACTCAGATCAATGGAACAGAATAGAGAACCCTGAAATGGACCCACAAACGTTTGGCCAACTCATCTTTGACAAAGCAGGAAAGAATATCCAATGGAATAAAGACAGTCTCTTCAGCAAATGGTGCTGGGAAAAATGGACAGTGACAATAGAAAAATGAACCTCGACCACTTTCTTACACCATACACAAAAATAAACTCAAAAATGGATAAAAGACCTAAATGTAAGACAGGAAGCCATCAAAATGCTAGGAGAGAAAGCAGGCAAACATCTCTTTGACCTCGGCCGCAGCAACTTCTTACTCAACATGCCTCTGGAGGCAAAGGCAATAAATGCAAAAATGAACTCTTGGGACCTCATCAAGATAAAAAGCTTCTGCACAATGAAGGAAACAACCAGCAAAACTAAAAGGCAACTGACAGAATGGGAGAACATTTTTGCAAATGACATCAGATAAAGGGTTAGTATCCAAAATCCATAAAGAACTTAGGAAATTCAACACCCAAAAAAAACAAATAATCCAGTGAAGAAATGGGCTAAAGATATGAACAGACACTTCTCCAAAGAAGACATCCAGATGGTCAACAGACACATGAAACGATGCTCAACTCACTCATCATTAGGGAAATACAAATCAAAACCACAAGGAGATACCACCTCACACCTGTCAGAATGGCTGACATTAACAACTCAGGCAACGACAGATGTTGGCGAGGATGTGGAGAAAGAGGATCTTCTGCACCGCGGGTGGGAATGCAAACTGGGGCAGCCACTCCGGAAAACAGTCTGGGGGTTCCTCAAAAAATTAAAAATAGAGCTACCCTATGACCCAGCAATTGCATTACTAGGTATTTATCCAAGGGATACAGGGGTGTTGTTTTGAAGGGGCACATGCACCCCAATGTTTAAAGCAGCACCATCCACAATAGCCAAAGTAGGAAACAGCCCAAATGTCCACTGACGAATGAATGGATAAAGAAGAGGTGGTGTGTGTATATATACACACACAATGGAGTATTACTCAGAATCAAAAAGAACGAAATCTTACATTTGCAACTATGTGGATGGAACTAGAGGGTATCATGCTAAGTGAAATTAGTCAGTCAGAGAAAAACAAATATCATATGACGTCACTCATAAGAGAAATTTAAGATACAAAACAGATGAACATAAGGGAAGGGAAGCAAAAAGAATACAAAAACTGGGCGGGGGACAAAACATAAGAGATCTTACATACAGAGAAGAAAGAGAGGGCTGCTGGAGGGGCTGTGGGGGGGGGGATGGGCTAAGTGGGTGAGGGGCATTAAGGGATCTACTCCTGAAATCACGGTTGCGCTATAGGCTAACTAACTTGGATGTAAATCTTAATATTAATTAATTAAAAAATTTTTAAAACAGAAATTAGAGTCCTCATACACTGCTGGTGGGAAGGAAAAATGGTACAGCTGTTGTGGAAAAGAGTTTGGCATTTCTTCAAGAAGTTAAGGTAGAATTGGGGCGCCTGGGTGGCTTAGTCGGTTGAGCGTCCGACTTTCGCTTAGGTCATGATCTTGCGGTTCGTGGGTTCGAGCGCCGCGTCGGGCTCTGTGCTGNTCGCGCTGTCTCTCTCTCTTTCTCCTAGAAATAAATAAAACATTAAAAAATTAAAAAAAAAAGAAGTTAAGGTAGAATTACCCTATGACCCAGCACTTCTAGTCCTAGGTATATACCCAGGAGAATTCAAACAAATGTCAAAACGAAAATGTATACATTACCGTTCATAACAGCACTATTCATGAGGCAAAAGGTGGAAACAAGCCAAATATCCACTAACTAATACATGGACGAATAAAGCAAGGCATATGCATACAATGGTATATTATTCAGCCATAAAAAGGAATGAAGTACTGGGGCTCCTGGGTGGCTCAGTTGGTTAAGCCTCTGACTCTTGATTTCGGCTCAGGTCATGATCTCACAGTTCGTGAGACACAGCCCCACAGCCGAGCCGGGTATCGAGCCTCACATCGAGCCTGCATCGGGCTCCATGCTGACAGTGCAGAGCTGCTTGGGATTCTCTCTTTCCCTTTCTCTCTGCCTTTCCTGTAGGCTTGTGCACCAAATCTCTCAAAATAAAGAAATAAACTTAAAAAAAAAAACTTGTAAAGATGGATTTGGGTGAGAGGAGAGGTAACCGACCTGAGGGCATGCCCGGCACTACAGCTGGAGCATCTGCAGAGGGGGATGTTAGCAGAAGGTAAACTGCTCCCCTGCAGGATGTGAGGAGACTCACAGCAGGGAGGCATGGAATACAGTGGAAAACAAGGATGAAGCACAGGGCTCAAAGTAATAAAGGACATTTAACTGTCATCACAAATAGTGGAACCCTTAGGTCCCTTTCCCAACTTCAGAGGCTGGCCACACCAAGCTCCACATCCAAGAAACCTTAAATTGATTTTCTGGTGACAAACAAGAAAAGCCACAGACTTGGGGTGTCTGGGTGGCTCAGTCGGTTAAACGTCTCGCTCTTGATTTCAGTTTCAGGTCATGATCTCACGGTTCCGGAGATCAAGCCCTGAGTTGGGCTCTTCACTAACAGCGCAGAGCAGCCTTGAGTTTTTCTGTCTCCCTCTCTCTCGTTCCTTCCCCTGTGCACGCTATCTCTTTCTCTCTCAAAAATAAAAAAATAAACATTTTTAAAAAAAACGATACAAATTTGTTCTCAAGAAAAGAAAAGCCACAGAGTTGAACAACAGCCCAAGAGAAAGCTGGTGTAAGTCCCAGGCTTCAAAATTGAGGGATGTGGGTGGTGGACTTATTAGGACCTTCAGTCTCCTTTTTCCCATTTTTCTCCCAGAATGTCAGCACCCAGATATTTTCCCTACCCCACCTTCTAGCCCTAGGTGAGAGATTAGAAGTCTCTGGGGAAAAAAAAAAACGAATGGGTCCAGAGTAAAGATCCCAAGATCCTAACATTTGAAGTTCATGTATATTTTCACAGTCATCAGACATCTGGAGAAAATTCCCAATGCTAAAGAGAGAGAATACCACCAACAGTAGAATCAAAGGGATTCTGAGGACCCATGAAGGCAGCAGAAGAAAACTTTAAAACATTACAACTGATATCCTCATTAGAGATAAGAGAAGGTATTCTACTCATACCAAAAGTTTAGGATACTATATAGAAAAAGAATATTCTAGGACAAGAAAGTGTCTTAAAAATTAAAAATGCGATAGCTGAAATAGAAGAGCTAGAAGATAAAGCTAGAAAATTTCCCCAGAGGGTAAAAAACAAAAAGACAGGAAGGAAGGAAAAATATGCCAAAGAGATGGAAAATAGAAGAAATTATAAGAAGTTAAGGGGATCTTTCCAGGCTTAACATTGGACTAATAGACTAATAATAGCAAATGTTGTGCTGATCACTGCCGTTGGTGCTTTACATGGACTAACTTATTTAATCCTCTCACCAGCCCTATGAGGTGAATACTATTACTATTATCCACATTTTACTGATTTGGGGGGCGGGGCACAGAAAGGCTAAGCAACTTGTACAAGGTGACGTAGCTAGTAAGTGGTAAATTCAGGATCTAAAACCTAGGCAGCTTGGCTTCAAAAACATTACACTTGAACATTAATCATACTACCTGTCAGAGAAGTTCTCAAAAGAAAGGGCAGAGAAAATAAAAAGGAGGAATTCATCAAGAAAACCACCGAGAGCGTTTCCCATAATTGAAAGATCTCACTCTCCATATTAAAAGGACCAACCAAGTGCTGCCCATCACAGAGAATGAATGAAACAACACATGAAGGCACGTCACGGCGGAATTTCAGAACCTCGAGGATAAAGAGAAGATTCCAAAAGCTTGCAAAGAAAAAGTGGGTCACATTCAAACGGATGGAAATTAGAATGTATTGACAGTAAGCGATGGCAAATTCTTTATTACAATTTCATTGAGCTATAATTCACATGCCATAAAATTCACCTATTTAAAGTATACAATTCACGGGACGCATGGGTGGCTCAGTCAGTTAAGCATCTGACTTCAGCTCAGGTCATGGTCTAACAGTTTGTGAGTTCGAGCGCCGTGTAGGGCTCTGTGCTGACAGCTCGGAGCCTGGAGCCTGCTTTGGATTCTGTCTCCCTCTCTGCCCCTCCCTTGCTCTCTGTCTCTCAAAAATAAAATAAACATAAAAAAATTGAAGTATACAATTCAGTTTTATTTTCAATATACCGTGTTGTGCAATACTTACAACAATCCACTTAGAACATTATAGTAACCCTCAAAATAAATCTTATACTTTTTAGCCACCATTCCCCAATACCCCTTCCCCACCAGCCCTTGGCTACCATCAGTTTACTTTCTGTCTCTGCTGAGCTGCCTACTATGGATATTTCACATAAAGGGAGTTATTCAACATGTGGCCTTTTGCGAATGGCTTCCTTCACTTAGAACAATATCTTCAAGTTTCATCCACATCATTCCCTTTTATGACTAATATTCCATTGTATAGATTTATCACATTCATTTATTTGTTCTTTAGTTAGAAGACATTTGTGTTGTTTCCACTTTTTGGCTGTTATGAACATGTTTTTGTACCCTGTACTGCTTTTACAATCCAAAAAAGCTTCTTAAAGGAAGAATTACGGAGGAAAAATTACATTAGAAACATTACTTCAGCACCCACTCATGATGAATAATGTGAAACACTACCATGGTTCTAAAACCCAGAGCCACATAAAAAGATATATTCTGATGTATGTCATTCTCTTCCATTCTTACTACCTCATTTCCATTCCTACAATTCTTTCCACTCTGTTCCCACACACCCCTACAGGCGACCAATCTCCTTAGTTTCTGGTTTATCCTTCCTGTTTTCCTTTTTTTATAAATGAACGCAAACATGTATTTTCTTATATCCTCTTCTTTATTATAAGGGTAGTGTATAATAGACATTCTATTGAACTTTCCTTTCACTTAATAATATATCTTTGAGGGGCACCTAGGTGGCTCAGTCAGTTAAGCATCCAGCTCTTGATCTCGGCTCAGGTTATGATCTCATGGTTCATGGGTTTGAACCCTGTGTCAGGCTCTGTGCTGACAGCACGGAGCCTGCTTGGGAGTCTCTCTCTCGCTCACTCTCGCTCTCGCTCTCTCTGCCCCTCCCCTGCTTGTGCTCTCTCTCTCTCTCTCTCAAAATAAAGAATTAGACTTTAAAATATATATGTATCTTTGATATCAATCCATAGTAGTTCACACGAACTTCTTCATTATTTTTTATAGCCACATAGTATTCCATTTTGTGGATATAACATAGTTTATTCAACCATTCTTTCCTTGCATGAATACCCTTTTCATATGTTTATTAGTCATCTGTATTACTGCTTTACGAAAGGATCCGTTCATGTCTTTTGCCCATTTGACTACTAATTTATTTTTACTGTTGAGTTTTGAAAGTTCTTTATGTATTCTAGTATTGAGATCTTTGTTGATATGTGTTTTGCAAATATTTTCTCACAGTTTGTAACTTTCCTTTTATCCTCACAACAGGGTTGTGAGTCCAGCTTATTAATGTTTTATTTTCTAGAATGTTCTTTTGGTGTTATGTCTAAGACGCTTCATGTAGCCCCATTTTCCAAAAATACTCTTCTATGTTTTCTGTCAAAATGTTTATGGTTTTATGTTCACATTTAAAAATTTTTGTTAACATTTATTCATTTTTGAGAGACAGAGCACGAGTGGGAGAGGGCCACAGAGAGAATCAGAATCAGGCTCCAGGCGCTGAGCTGTCAGCAGAGAGCCTGACACAGGGCTTGAACTCACAGACTGTGAGATGATGACCTGAGCTGAAGTAGGACACTTAACCGATTGAGCCACCTAGGCGCCCCTATGTTTACATTTATATATATGATCCATTTCAAATTAATTTTTGTATATGGTGTGAGCCTTACATGGAGGCTCATTTTTTATTCCCTGTGGTTGTCCAACAATGTCAGCACCATTTGTTGAAATGAATACACTTCCTTCATTGAATTGATTTTGGTCAAGTGCAACAAAAAAAAAGTAGATAAGTTGGACTTCATCAAAATTAAAAACTTTTGTGCTTCACAAGACTCCATCAGGAAAGTAAAAAGATAGATCACTGAATGGAAGAAAACATTTGAAAATCATACACCTGACAGGGGACTTGTAGCCAGAATAGATAAAACTCAGTAACAATCCAACTGAAAAATGAGCAAACGATTTGAATACATATTTCTCCAAAGAAAATATACAAACTGGGGTGCCTGGGTGGTTCAGTCGGTTGAGCGTCCAACTTCGGTTCAGGTCATGATCTCACGGTTTGTGGCTTCGACTTCCGCATCAGGCTCTGTGCTGACAGCTTGGAGCCTGGAACCTGCTTCAGATTCTGCGTCTCCTTCTCTCTCTGCCCCTCCCCCGCTCGCACTCTATTTCTCTGTCTCTCAAAAATAACTAAACATAAAAAAAAAATATTTTGAAGAAGATATACAAACGACCAACAAACAAATTAAAAAACCCCTCAATTTCATTAGTCACTAAGGAAATGGACATGAAAACCCTAAGGAGATAACAGTTAATATCTCCTAGAATGCCTATAACCAAAAAGATGCTGCCTTTCCAGTTCTCCAGGGACCCGGCTGGGGGAAAATGGGTAGACTCCTTCACTGGGGCTGGCTTGAGGACCTGAGAAGTGTCCTCACCCCTGCGGGGAAGGAAGCTGCTGAAAGCTGTACACCACCAGAATGTACAGCACCCAGTGAGGACGCTCCAGGAAAGAGTGCCTCGAACATGGGAGCTAGACACTGTGCGTGGGGGAGGGGAGAGAGAGACAGAGACACGGGGAGAATCCCAAGCAGGCTCCACGTTGTCAGCCCAGAGCCTGATATGGGGCTCCATCTCACAACTGTGAGATCAAGAATCGGATGCCTAGCCAACCAAGCCACCCAGGGGCCCTTAACATTGTAAATAAACATACTAAGCCAGGGTCTTTTTCTTTTTCATAGCTCTCCCTATTCACCTACATCAAGGTCATTGTGCTTGTCATATGTCTTCAGAATGGAGTCTAGACCATGTACTTAAAACTTTCTTACTGTTTTAAATTCATAAAGTTCAGCCCATCGCTAAATTTTCATCATGAATTCACTCAGTTATGTATGAAAGTCACAAATCTATTCGTTATAATACTTAGGGGGTCTCCGTCCTCTAAATTTGAATTCTGATCACTTGGTCTGACTGGCATGGGCAGCTGAACTACAGACTTGTGTGGACCTCTCTTCTTCCAAGGTGCTTAAAAAATTACAACCCCTAATAAGAGCAATTTCAGCATTCCATTCTCAAAAGGCTAAGGGACTGTATTATGTTTGAAAAGAGAATTGTGCTAAAGCAACGTTTGAATAGCAAGTACAAGTGACCCTGGACAGCTGACCACCACCTCCCCGACAATAATAAATGTATAATTTTTGACTCCATGGCACCTGTAACTACTAATCCCCTACTGTTGACCCTGTTGACCAGAAGCCTTACCCATGACATAAGCAGTTGGGTAACACGCATTTTATGCATTATATACTGTATTATCACAATAAAGTCAGCCATTCAAAATGTTTTTTAAAAAAGATGGACAATAACAAGTGTTGGTGAGGATGTGGAGAAACTGAAACACTCTTATACTGCCGTTGGAACGATAAACTGCTGTAGGTGCTTTGGAAAACGGTTTGACAGTTCCCCAAAACGTTACAGAGTTCCCACATGATGCAAGAATTCCACTCCTATACATATACTCAAGAGACTTCAAAACATATGTGCCCACACAAAAACTTGCACACAAATGTTCATAGCAGCATCGTCCATAATAGCCATCTACATGAATGTCCATCAACGGATAAATGGATAAACAAAATTGAATACAATGGAATATTATTCAGCCATAAAAAGGAATGAAGTACTAATACTTGCTACAACATGGGTGAGCCTTGAAAACATAATGCTAAGTGAAAGGAGCTAGACACAGAAGACCCATATTGTAGGATTCCATTTATATGAAATGTCCAGAATAAGTAAATTCTTGGAGACAGAATGGAAGTTAATCATTGCCAGAGTCTGGGTGAAGGGGGAAGGAGGGTGTGAAGAATGACTGCTAATGAGTACCAGATTTCTTTGCAAGGTGATGAAAATGTTCTGGAATTACATAACAGTAATGGTTGCACAACTATGCAAATATACTAAAATCCACTGAATTTTATACTAAAAACTTTTTAAATAAACATAAAAAACCTATTGGGAGTTTTCGTGCTGCACCATTTCTGGGATTTTATATTCTAATTCTATTGATCTATGTGTCTATTCCTAAGCCAATACCACAATGTCTTTCTTACTGTACCTATAAAGTAAATCTTAAAAATAGGAATAATGATTCCTCTCACTTTATTTTTTAGCCACTCTAGTTCTCTTTCCTCTTCATAAAGTTTTAAAAATAAGCTTGATTATTTTTTAACAACATGCAAAATATTTTGTTGGGGTTTTGATAGGAATTACATTATACCTATGGATCAATTTGAAAGGAACTGATATTCCACTATGTTGAGTCTTCCAATCTATGAACACATTATAGCTCTCCATTTATTTAGTTAACTTCTTTCATTTATGTTTTAAAATTTCCAGCATACACCACACAGAACCTGTAATTGTTTTATTAGATTTATATCCAAGTATTCCAATTTTGTGTAATGATTGAAAACGGTATACATTCTGAATATTTGTTTCCACAAGTTCTTTGCTGTATATAGGAATATGATTGACTAGTGCGTTTTGATCTTGTACACTGTGACCTTGCTGAACTCGCTCAGTAATTCTGTAAACTTTCTTTAAAAATCTTCACTTCTTAAAAAAAGTGTATTTAGGGGCACCTGGGTGGCTCAGTCAGTTGAGCATCTGACTTCAGCTCAGGACATGGTCTTACAGTCCGTGGGTTCAAGCCCTGAAATCAGGCTTGTGCTGGCAGCTCAGAGCCTGGAATCTGGTTCAGATTCTGTGTCTCCCTCTCTCTCTCTCTGTCCCTCCCCCACTCATGATCTGTCTCTCTGTCTCAAAAATAAACATTTTTTAAAGTGCATGTATGTATGTATGTATGTATGTTTTTAAGTAACCTCTATACCCAACATGTGGCTCGAACTCACAACCCAGAGATCAAGAGTCTCATGCTCTTCTGAGCCAGCCAGGTGCCCCTTCAAACTTTTTTTAGATTCCTTTTTTATACAGATAATCAATCATGTAATCTAAAAACAGGGACGGTTTTATTTCATCCTTCTCAACAGATATGCCTTTTATTTCTTTTTCTTGCCTTGTACTGGCTAGGACTTCTACTACTGATCTTGGGCAGGGAAGAGGGGGCAGAATACTCCATCTTTTGCTATCAAATATCATGACAACTGCAAAATTTTTATAGATGCTCTTTTATCAGGTTGAGAAAGTTTCTTCTCTATATCTAATTTTCTAGTTTTTTTTACTCATGAATGAGTATCAACTTTTGTCACATGCATTTTCTGCATCAATTGATATGATCATGCAATTTTTCTCCCTTAGCCTGTCATAGGGAATTGCTTTGATTTTCCAATATTGACCCAGCCTTGCATTCCTGGAATAAACCCCATTTAATCATGATGTATAATTCTTTTTTTACAGATAAATTTCAGGGGCACGTGGGTGGCTCAGTCAGTTAAGCGTCCGACTTTGGCTCAGGTCATGATCTCGTGGTTCGAGCCCCATGTCAGGCTCTGTGCCGACCGCTCAGAGACTGGAGCCTGCTTCAGATCTGTATCTCTGTCTCTCTCTGCCGTCCCCCACTCATGTTCTGTCTCTCTCAAGAATAAGTAAACATTAAAAAACAAACTTTAAAAAAGAACTGCAAAGATTTGTTGAGAAACTTTGCATCTAACATCATGATATATACTGGTCTGTGTCTTTCCCTTTTTTGTACTGCCTTTGTCTGGTTTTGTTATTAGAGTAATACTGGCTTATAATGAGTCGGCAAATGTACTGTCCTCTGTTATTTTCTGAAAAAGACTGTGCAGAATTGATACTAATTTTTCTCAAGTGTTTGGGAGACTTCTCCAGTGAAATGATTAGGGTCAGATTTCTTTATGAAAGCTTTTAAATTACAAATTCAATGTTTAAAATAATTATAGGACTATTTGTATTCTCTATTTTGTATTGTGTGAGCTTTGGTAGCTTGTGTTTCTCAAGGAATTGGTCTGTTTCAACCATGTTTTTGAATTTATGTTGGTAGAGATGTTCATAGTATTTCATTACTATTCTTTAAAGGCTGAAGGATCTGTAGTAATATCCCCTCTTTGATATTTGATATTGGTCATTTGTATCTTCTCTCTTTTTGTCTTTTTCAGTCTTGCTAGAGGATTATCAATTTTATTGATAATTCCAAAGAACTAGCTTTTTGCTTCATCAATTTTCTCTATTTTCTATTTTCAATTTCATTTATTTCTGCTCTTTATTATTTTATTTCTTCTACTTGCCTTAGGTTTATTTTATTCTTTCTCTAGTTTATTTGAGGTGGTCACGTAGGTTGATTTGAGGTCCTTCCTCTTTTCTAAGTATTTAAATGCTATAAATTTTTCTCTCTTGCAACAACTCTGTATAGATATGCTAATCTTTTTATTGGTGTTCATTTGTTACATGGTGGGGTTTTTTTCCTGAGATTCCTACTTTAATGGCGCCCTCTTCTGTCAGCATAACAAAGTCCAGATACTTAATAAATTTGTGCTTATGTTTCTGATAGGAGAGAGCTCATGTGCTCTCTGATTTTTGTGGTTCTCTGTCGTCATGTTTTTTTCCTTTGTCTTTTCCCCTTCGCCACTCCATTGACAAAGAGTTCTTCTCCATTGCTTTTTAGCATTTTTTCTTTCCCAGAATCTATGTGTTTCAAAGACATTCCCGTCAAACACACATGATTGCAAGTTTCTTTCCTGTAGTGCACGCTTGGTTCCACCGAAGCACTTTAAAACCTTTGGGGTGAACTTGGTCTTTCTGGTGGTGATTTTTATACAACTTTAGGCTTTTGAGCTATCTCCCCTCTTCTCTTTTCCCCTCAGATCTTCTCACTCAGCCTTGCTCACCACAAAGCCTTGTAAGAGGGCAGGTGGAAGGGCAAGAAAACCTAACACCCTGGACTTTTGTGTTATCTTTCCTTTTACTAGGGTTATTTTGAAGTTTAGATACTCTTTTTCTTCAAGTTATGGAAAGGGTATGCTTTGCGTAGTTTTATTTTTCTATTCTTGTTGTTCTATATTGCTTTCGGATGAAATGCTGAAATACTGGGACATAGGTGGCCGCCGTTGTC
>NW_027527807.1:201099-202120 GCF_008692635.1 Crocuta crocuta
CCGTTGTCGTCTGCCACCCGGAAGTTCATCATACAGGACTCTAATAATAGCTAGATGTTATTTATGGTGACTATAAGTGTTTCTTAGTATAAAGATATTTTAATTGGTGTAAAACTTGACAGCATCCTAGGGAAGATGTGGGAAATGATTTATCATTTCCCCAGGGCTAAACTAACATTTCTCTCTTTTAGCCTGCTTTCAATCTCAATGTTTTGTTTGGAATACAAATGCCTCCCATCTTTTCCCAACTACCGGCACCAAATATGAATCACCAAGGTTCTAATATGTGAATTATTTCCGTTTTCATCTCCGGAATAACATGAATTCCAAAAGTAAACTGCAGTAGAGCCTGCCATTCTAGTTGAGAGTGTTAAGTTGAAGAAGAGAAAAAATGTCCAAGAGTTTGTTGAAAGACTCATTATGTAGATCCCAATCTCTCATATTCCATGATTACCTCTGGGGAGACCTTACCTGCTAAAGCTGTGACAGATAAAAATTAATTTCCATGGGGCGCCTGGGGGGCTCAGTTGGTTACGCATCCGACTTCGCCTCAGGTCATGATCTCATGGTTCGTGGGTTCGAGCCCCGCGTCGGGCTCTGTGCTGACAGCTAGCTCAGAGCCTGGAGCCTGCTTCAGATTCTGTGTGTGTCTCTCTCTCTCTGCCCCTCCCCTGCTCACGCTGTCTCTCTGTCTCAGAAATTTTTAAAAAATCGATTTCCTTATGACATCTGCTTTTAAGACATTGTGCTTTCAAAATAAACGTTCACAAATAACATTTCTAATTAAGGTTTAGAAGCCAGAAAGTATGATTTTAAAATCANCTGGATCAGTTATCCAAGTTCTGCCATTTTATACATGTGTCACCAAATTACTAAACGCCTTGGTACCTCCTATTTTCTCACCTACAAAATGAAGGAAGTAACAGAACCTACATCATGGTGTCGTTGGGAGGATTAAGTGAGTTAATGCATATAAGGTCATAAAACAATGCATAACATAGTAAGTTCATCTGAGCGTAAT
>NW_027527807.1:202222-205267 GCF_008692635.1 Crocuta crocuta
ATACTTATTGTATTATATATATTATTATATATTATATATTCTTAGTTCTGCCAATATTTTTAATGGTCATATTGATTATTTGTTGTTGCATAAAAAATTGTCACAATGTCACATCTTAAAACAACAGCCATGTTGGGGCACCTGGGTGGCTCAGTCGGTTAAGCGTCCAACTTCGGCTCAGGTCATGATCTCACGGTTCATGGGTTCGGGCCCCACATTGGACTCTGTGCTGACAGGTCAGAGTCTGGAGCCTGTTTCAGAGTCTGTATCTCCCTCTCTCTCTGCCCCTCTCCTGCTCACGCTGTCTCTCTCTCTCTCAAAAATAAATAAAAGACATTAAAAAAATTTTAAAAAGCAGCACCCATGTATTATCTCACCATTTCTGTAGGTCAGGGATATGGGTCCTGCTTAACTGGGTCCTCTGCCTCAGAGTTCCACATAAGGCTACAATGAAAGTGTTCACTTGGGCTTAGGTTCCCTTCTGAAGGAAGACTGGGAAAGGATTTGCCCCAAATTCATCATTGCTGGCAAGATTAATTTCTCTGTCATCGTCTGTGGGACTGTGGGCCCAATTTATAACTAGGCTGTTGGCCAGAGGCCATCCTAAGTTCCTTGCTACGTGGGACTCCTCAAGCATGACAACTTGCTTCATCAAAGCCAACAAGGTAGAGAGTTGGCTAGAAAGACAGAGGTTACAGTCTCGTGTAACCTAATCACAGAAATAGTATCTCATCACCCGTGTCCTTTTCTCTTAGTTAGAAGTAAATCGCATAAGCCAGCCCACACAGAAGGGGGAGCGAATACCCAGACACAAGGAATCACCTAGAGGCCATCTTAGAGCCTGTTGACCACACATCTTAAAAAGAAAGCACAGTATTTTTAAAAATATTTTATTTTTAAGTAATCTCTACAGCCAACCTGGGGCTCGAACTCACATCCTTGAGATCAAGAGCCATGTGCTCCACTTACCAGCCAGGCAAGCGCCCCAAAAAGAAAGTGCAGTATAGTAGAGATGTTTCAGAACATTGATTCTGTGGTCGGCTTACCCAGATTTAAGTGCTGCGTGACCTTGGGCAGGTTATATAGTTAACCCTTGTGAGTCCCGGTTTCCTCATCTTTAACGTGAAGCAATAACAGTACTCAGGAGATACTTTGAGAAGGGTGAAATATGAATATCTGTATCTTCCTTTGAATTTATTGAGTGCTTAATAAATATCGTTAATATTATTCGAAAGCTAACGGAATAGATATTTTAGTGTAACCAGCTAGTGTATTCTACACATTACTGCTAAACAGGTGATCACATAGGACTTGAGAAAAATGAGCAAAAGCAAAAGAGCATACAAACTTGTTACTCTCCCCTGTTAATTATGAGAATTTTGAAAACTGTCACCTCCATATAGACCCACTAGGTCATGGTTTTTTTTAAGGTGCTTCTATGCTCAGAACCAGATGAATAATGACAATTGGAACTCAACACCACACATCAGCTATATGTCAACTCCGATCCAGCCAAGCATCTGCTACATATGTATAAGTTAAGACTCTTAATTGCATGATTAGTACATTTTCTTTACTTAAGTAGATACACTCCAGGGGCGCCTGGGTGGCTCAGTCAGTTAAGCGTCTGGCTTCAGCTCAGGTCATGATCTCACAGCTCGTGAGTTCGAGCCCTGCGCCGGGCTCTGTGCTGACAGCTCTGTCTCTCCCAAAAATAAATAAACGTTTTTTGAAAATTTTTAAAAATAAGATAATTCAGTAGATCCACTTCAATATGCCATTATCAAGATCCTTCTCTGGACCAATCCCTTTCTTGGACACTTAAGGACACAGTTCCTAACATCAAGGAGCTCAGAGTCTACGGAGAGAAAGATAGGGGCACCTGCTTCCAATTCTCTGTGTGTGTGTCTCTCTCTGCCCTTCTCCCATTCGCAATCTGTCTTGCTTTCTCTCTCTCTAAAAAATAAATATTTTTTTTAAAGTTAAAAAAAAGAAAGACAAACATGGGATAATAATTCAGTGCGAGGCACACTGTGGCAAAAATTGGTAAACGGTAACATGAGGACACAGAGGAAGAGGATTAATGTAAATTAGGTGAATCAGGAAATGCTTCCTCAACAAGGTGATACCTGATCTGAGGCTTCAAGTATGAGTAAGTTAAGAATCAGCTCAGCAGGGGATACAAGAGGTGAAATAGAAATATCTTCGCTCTCAGTTCCACAGTCCAGCGGGGGAGACAAACTCACAAAGAGCTAATAACACTGCCTGTGATGAAATGTCTCAAGAGCACAGGAAAGCCCATTCTGACTAGGATGAAGGGCGGCCACAGAGGGGTCCATAGAGAAGAGAGCTGAGCCATACTTTCAGGATGGAAAACTAGATTCGTGTTTCTTTGATCTTTTCCAAGTTTCCTCTATGGCTACTTCGGGCATTAGGTGAAATTTTCCAAGTTGGGGCCATTCTATGTGTTGCTAATCACTCTTCATTATCCACATGTGATTAAAGAAAAAACAAATGGCGGGGGGGTGCCTGCGTGGCTCAGTCGGTTAAGCGTCCGACTTCGGCTCAGGTCATGATCTCACGGCTCAGGTCATGACCTCACGGTTCGTGGGTTCGAGTCCCGCGTCGGGCTCTGTGCTGACGGCTCAGAGCCTGCAGCCTGCTTTGAATCTGTGTCTCCCTGTCTCTCTGCTTCTCTCCCACTCATGCTCTGTCTCTCTCTCACACAAAAATAAAATAAACAAACAAACAAAAAAGAAACAACGAATGGAAATGAGAACATTAGGACTATGTAACTGTGTTACACGTTGGCAGTCTCCTGACTTTAGCATTATCTTGTCAAGGCACGTCCGTATATTTTAAAAATCTTTTTTTTTTTTTTTAATTTTTCATTTCTAGGAGAGAGATAGACAGCATGAGCAGGGGAGGGTCAGAGAGAGAGGGAGTCACAGACTGAAACAGGCTCCAGGCTCTGAGCTGGCAGTCAGCACAGAGCCCGACGCGGGGCTCGAACCCATGAACCGCGAGATCATGACCTAAGCAAAA
>NW_027527807.1:205299-219038 GCF_008692635.1 Crocuta crocuta
GTAGTAGTATTCCTATTAATAATAATAACAGCATAACATTTGTATAGTGTGTTCCAACCTAGAAATCACATTTTATAGAAATTACATTTATAAATTAATTATATTTCAGACATAGAGAAAAATACAAAAACAATAAATACAGACACCTATAATCACACCACCTAATTAACTGGATGTTACTGTTTTACCTTATTTGCTTTGGCTCTCCCTCTAAGAAATAATGTAAAACAGACACATAAATCAATGGGATAGAATAGAGCCCAGAAAAACCCAAGCATACATAGTCAATTAATCTATGACAAAGGAGGCAAGAATATACAATGGGGGAAAGGCAGCCTCTTCAATAAATGGTGTTGAGAGTACTGGACAGTACATGCAAAAGAATGAAATTGGACCACTATCTTACACCGTGTAAAAATATAAATTCAAAATAGATTAAAGACTTGAGTGTACAACTTGGAACTATAAAGCTCTTAGAAGAAAACAAAGGCAGTGAGCTCTCTGACATCAGTCTCAGCAATATTTTTTGGACCAGTCTCCTCAGGCAAGGGTAACAAAAGCTAAAATAAATGGGATTATGTTTAACTTGAAAGCTTTTGCACAGCAAACGAAAACCATCAATGAAATGAAAACACAACCTACCGAATGGGAGAAGATATTTGCAAACCATACCTTCAATAACAGGTTAATATCTGGGGCACCTGGGTGGCTCAGTCTGTTGAGTGTCCGACCCTTGATTTCCTCTCAGGCCATGATCTCACAGTCATGAGATTGAGTCCCATATCGGGCTCCATGCTGACTGTGGAACCTGCTTAAGATTCTCTCTCTCCCTCTTCCTCTGCCCCTCGTCCCCCCTTCTCTCTCTCAAAAAATAAAATAAAATATATAAAGAACTTACCCAACTTAACATCAAAAGAACAAGCCAATTAGAAAATGAGCAGGGGGCCTGAATAGACATTTTTCCAAAGAAGACATCCAGGTGGCCACCAGGCACATGAAAAGATGCTCCACATCACTATCAGGGAAACACAAATCAAAACCACAATGAGCTATCACCTCACACCTGTCAGATTGGCTATCATCAAAAATACAAAAACAAATAAAAGTGTTGGCGAAGATGTGGAGAAAAAAAAACCCTACCACACTGTTGGAGGGAATATAAATTGGAAAACAGCCACTATAGAAAACAGTATGGTGCTTCCTCAAAAAATTAAAAATAGAACTACAATATGATCCAGCAACTCCACTTCTGGGTATTTATCTGAAGGAAACAAAAACACCAATCTGAAGAGATATATGGACCCCTATGTTCACTGCAGCAGCATCTATGATAGCCAAGATATGGAAGCAACCTAAATGTCTATCTACAGATGAATGGATAAAGAAGATATACACACATGCGCGTGCGTGCACACACACACACACACACACAATGGAATATTACTCAGCCCATAATAAAGAATGAAATCCTGCCATTTGTGGTAACATGGATATGGACCGAGAGAATATTATGCCAAGTGAATAAGTCAAAGAAAGACAAATATTCTATGATTTCACTTATATATGGAATGTAATAAACAAAACACATGAACAAAACAGAAATAGACTCATAGCAAACAAACTGCTGATTACCAGAGTGAGGAAGGGGTTGGGGGTGAACATAATAAGTGAAGGGCATTCAGAGGTACAAACTTCCAGATAGAAAATCAACAAATCATGGGAATGTAATGTACAGCACAGAGCACACAGTTGATTCTTGAATAACAATGGCTTGAACCGCATGGGCCCACTTATACATGGATTTTTTTTTCTGCAAGCATACCGAAAAATTTTTTGGAGATTTGTGACAATTTGAAAAAAAAAACCTTGCAGAAAACTTTAAGGAAAAGGTATGTCAGAAGGGAGGTAGGTGGTGGGGTGAGTGAAACAGATAGAGGAGATCAAGAGTAACACTTCTCTTTGATGAGCACTGAGTAATGTATAGAAATGTCGAATAATTCTAGGGTATACCTGAAATTAATGTAACACTGCATGCTTTTTATGCTTCAGTTTTTAAAGAGTTAGGTAGGTCAGGAATGCATAAAACATACGTAATACTAGTCTGTATTTTACCACTTACTACCATAAATTATGCAGGAGTCTGTTACAAAAACTTAAAATTTATCAAAACTTACACAAACACTTACAGACCATACACGGAGTCACTCACATTTAGGAGAAATGTAAACAAATGTAAAGATGCGTTATGATTAAGTCATAACTGCATAAAAGTAACAATAGTACACATTGTACGACTGTAATAATTTCAGAGCCACCTCCTGTTGCTATTGTGGTCACCTCAAGTATTGGGAGTGTCTGCTTAAAATGCTATGTGATGTGGGGCGCCTGCATGGCTCAGTCAGTTAAGCATTTGACTCTTGGTTTCAGCTCAGGTCATGATCTCATGGTTCCTGAGTTCAAGCCCCACATTGGGCTCTGTGCTGACCCTGCAGAGCCCGCTTGGGATTCTCTCTCCCTCTCTCCTGCCCCTCCTCTGCTTGCTCGTTCTCTCTCTCTCTCTCTACCCCCCCTCAAAATAAATATTTTTTTAAATGCCATGTGATGGTAATCATCTTCACNTGGGGAGCCTGGGGGGGCGCTCATTTGGTTAAGCATCAGACTTGGACTCAGGTCATGATCTCGCAGTTCGTGAGTTCGAGTCTCGCGTCAGGGCTGACAGCTCAGAGCCTGGAGCCTGTTTCAGATTCTGTGTCTCTTTCCCTCTCTGCCACCCTCATGCCCCTCCCTCTCAGTCTGCCCCTCCCCCACCCATGCTGTCTCTCTTTCTCTCAAAAAAAATGAAGAAACATTAACAAAAATTAGAAAGAAAGAAAGAAAGAAAGAAAGAAAGAAAGAAAGAAAGAAAGAAAGAAAGAAAGAAAGAAAGAAAGAAATACAGCTTTTGGGACACTTGGCTGGCTTAGCTGGTAGAGCAGGCGACTCTTGATCTCAAGATTGTGAGTTCGAGCCCTATGCCAAGTATAGAGATTACTTAAAAATAAAATCTTAAAAAAAAAAGAAAATGCAGCTTTTTTGTGGGCACAGGATTGCTAGAAGAAAGGCACAGCCATAGACTCTACTATGATTCAAGGAAAAGCCATTATGACAACTGAAAGCAAAAGGAAGGTGAAGGATCTAAAGCTGGAGAATTTAATGCCGGGAAAGGATGGTTTGATAACTATAGAAAGAAGTTTGGCTTCAAAAATGTGAAGATAAGAGGGGACCCAGCTTCTGCCAACCAAGAGGCAGCACACACACTCTCAGACGCCGTTAAGAAAATCATCGAGGGGAGAAGATGGCTGCCTGACCTGGTTTTAAATGCAGAGAAAAGTACCCTATGCTGAAAAAACAAAATGCCACAAAGGCCATTTATAAGGAAGGAAGAGAAGAAAGCAACAGGATCTAAAGCAGGAAGGGGCAGGCTAACTCTACTGTTTGTGGAAATGCAGTCAGGTTTACGAGCAGGGCTGCCCTTATCTGTAGAGCTGCTAACCCCTGAGCCTTGAAGGAAAAGATAAACACTAGCTTCCAGGCTTTCTGTTGTACAACAAGACCTGGACAATGAGAACCTTTTTCTGGAATGGTTCCATCGATGCTATGTCCCTTAAGTGAGGAAGCACCTTGCCGGTAAGAGACTGCCTTTTAGAGTTCTTCTAGGGGTGCCTGGGTGGCTCAGCCGGTTAAGTGTCCGACTTCGGCTCAGGTCATGATCTCCCCGTTACTGAGTTCAAGCCCCACATCGGGCTCTGTGCTGACAGCTCAGAGCCTGGAGCCTGCTTTGGATTCTGTATCTGCCTCTCCCCTGCTTGTTCTCTCTGTCTCTCATGGACCCTTTTACAATACGGGCCCTGAAACCAAAGCGTAGAGTGGAAGAAGGATCGGTATCGTATAGTAACATTTTTAGAGAAATGAACAAGAAAAAAGTCAGACAGAAATTGGAATGTGTTTTCATGAAGTTACNTGTATAGTTAATAAACTTATCTGTTGTCTTCAATGTCATCATGTGAAAAATCTAATAATTGTATGGCAAGAATCACATGTGACGTTTTTGTGTCATCCTCATCATCACCTAAGTATTCATCATGTGGAATATCATATGCAAGACTTATATGTATCCTGTCGAAGGCATAAGNTTTCTGTTTCATAGTTTTGCTTTCCAAGAATTACATTACTGTACAGTATGTCCCTCTCATAAATGAAGAAACCACCATCACAGATAAGTAGTTTTTTTAATGGTTCTTTTTGAGAGAGAAAGAGAGAGAGCAAGGGAGGGGCAGATAGACAGGGACAGAGGACCCTAAGCAGGTTCTCTGAAAGCAGAAAGCCCAACTCAGGGCTCTACTCACAAACCCTGAGATCATGACCTGAGCCGATATCAGACACTTAATCAACTGAGCCACCCAGGTGCCGCACAGGCAAGTAGTTTTATTTAAATATGTAACAATGTTTCCAATACTGTATTATGAATATGATTGTAATTCTGTATATCATAAAAATTTTAGCGGTGCCTGGGTGGTTCAGTCGGTTAAGCGTCCGGCTTCAGCTCAGGTCATGATCTCACGGTTCGTGGGTTCGAGCCCCACGTCGGGCTCTATACTGACAGCTTGGAGCCTGGAGCCTCTTTCAGATTCTGTGTCTCCCTCTCTCTCTGACCCTCCCCTGCTCACGCCGTCTCTCTCTCTCTCAAAAATAAATAAAACATAAGAAAAAATATTTTTTTTAATTTTATAATGATTCATTCATTACTAGNGAAAGCAGTAATATTGCTGCTGCTTCTTCATCATCAATGCACAAGTAATTATACCGGCAAATAAATACAAATTTCTTTTTCACATTATGTTTTCATTCTTGATGTGCAGTGTTAATAATACACATAATATCTACAGTGTTTTGTATCATAAAAGACAATATTGATGTTAAGTACTGATAGACAATTCATCTTGTAAACAGACAACATAAACTTACGGTGTCAATAAATACAGTACAGTAGCATAAGTGTATTTTCTCTCCCTTACGATTTTCTTAATAATATTTTCTTTTCTCTAGCTTATTTTATTATAAGAATACATGATATATAATAGATATAAATACATGTTAGTTGACTGTTTATGTTATCAGTAAGGCTTCTGGTCGAGAGTAAGCTATCAGTAGTTATGTTTTGGGAGAGTCAAAAGCTATATGCCAATTGTTGACTGTGTCGGTGGTCGGCACCCCAACCCCTGTTATTGTTCAAGGGTCAACTCCATGGTCAATAATACTCTAATAACTTTGTGTGGTGACAGATGCTAAGAAGACATTGTAGAGAGAATTTCATCATCCATAAAAATACCAAATCACCTGAAAATAACAGGATATTGCATGTCAATTATACTTCGATTTAAAAAAAGAAGTAATGTATTAGAAATACAGCAAAAGGCCCTAGAACCCTGCACTCTGCATTCATCTCTCTCCTGGAGTAACTACTGCACTGCATTTGCCATGAATCATCTTGGTGTATATTTTGTACTGTCCGTACACATGCATGTAAACAAAGTACTGTTTCACGTGGTCGCAAAAAATCCTAAATTGCAGGATCTGTACTTACCCTTTTGTATCTTCCACGCAACATCGTTTCCAAACTTCATTCATATTGATGAATGTTTCCCTGCTAGTTGCCCTAGCTCATTCATTTTTAACAACTATATAGCATTCCATTATGTGACTAAATCACAGCTTACACATTCCCCGACTGAGGGATAATCAGGGATAATAAAACATTACTTTATATGTTTTTATTACAAAGAATACTGAAGAAAACGCTCTCGTACATGTTTCTTTGTGCCCATACATGTTTCATGAGAGAGGTACTCAGGAATTGTATCTCTCTCAGATAACTGCAATATCCAGAATTGCTGGCTCATAGGATATATGCGTTTTCAAATTTACTCGATTTTTTCCAAGTTGCTCTCCAGAACACTGGCTCTCTGTTGAGCACTTTACATGTATCACCTCACTGTGTCATCACAAAAAACGTAAGAAGCAAAGACTATTGGGGGCGCCTGGGTGACTCAGTCAGTGAAGCGTCCAATTCCTGATTTCGGCTCAGGTCATGATCTCTGGTTCATGAGTTCAAGCCCCATGTCAGGCTCTGTGCTGATAGTGTGGAGCCTGCTTGAGATTCTCTCTCTCTCTGCCTCTCTCTCTGCCCTTCCCCTGCACACACACATTTTCTCTCTCCAAGTAAAGAAATAAACTTTTTAAAAAAGAAGCAAATACTATTACACTCCTTTCTACAGATGAGGAAACAGAAACTAAAAGAAGTTAGTTTCTTGCCCAAAGTCACACAGCTAGCAAGATACAGAGTTTGTATTTGAATAGAGGCAGTCTAGTTCCAATAGCCAAGCTTTTAAATGCTATACAGTTCTGCTTCTTATTCTAACCCACTATTGTTTTAATTTGCATTTTTCCCATTACAAATGAAGTTGACTATCTCTCATACCTCTTTTTTTTTTTTCCCCCAGGAACAATGAGTACTGTAGAAGCAGTCATTGGTTTAAATAAACAAACAAATGAAAAACACAAGCCACAGCACACCCACAAAGGCAGAAGCCAGGCAAATGATTTATCCAACAATGGGTTAATATTCAAAAAATATAAAGAACTTATACGACTGAACCCCTCAAAAATAATCTGATTTAAAAAATGGGCAGAGGATCTGAATAGACATTTCTCCAAAGAAGACATTCAAAAAGCCAACAGACACACGAAATGACGCTCAACATCACTCATTATCAGGCAACTACAAATCCAAACTGCAATGGGATTATCACTTCACGCCCGTCAGAATGGCTAGTATCAAAAAGACAAGAAACAACAAGCGTTGGGCAGGATGTGGAGAAAAGGGAGCCCTCCCTCATGCACTGCCAGTGGGACTGCAAAGTGGTAGAGCCACTGTAGAAAACAGGATACAGTTTTCTCCCAAAATTAAAAACTATGATCCAATAATTCCACTATTGGGGATTTACCCGGGGAAAATGAAAACATAACTTTGAAAAGATATATGCACCCCCATGTTTACTGCAGCACTATTTACAATAGCCAAGACATGAAAGCAACCCAAGTGTCCATCAATAGACAAATGGATAAAGAAAATGTGGCATATACACAATGGAATATTACACAGCCATGAAAAAGGGTGAGATCATGCCATTTGAGACAACATAGATGGGCATGGTGAGTATTATGCTAAGTGAAATAAGTGACACTCAGAAAGACAAATACCATATGATTCCACTCATAAATGGAATCTACAAAATAAATGAATAAACAGAAAGCAGAATGAGAACTGTAAATAGAGACAACAAACTGCTGGTTGCCAGAGGGGAGGGGTGGGGGATGGGCAAAATGGGTGAGGAGGAGAAGAAGATGCAGGCCTCCAGGTATGGAATGAGTGAGTCCCAGGAATACAAAGCAGAGCATAAGGAGTTCAGTCAATGATATGGTAATATCAATGGAATGGGACAGAGGGTAGCTATAGTTGTGAATATAGCATAATGTATATCCTTATCAAATCACTAAGTTATACACCTGAAAGTAATGTAACATTGTGGGTCAACTATACCCCCCCAAAACAAAAAACAAAGCAAACAAACAGACAAAAACAAAGAAAAGCAACATTCCTTTCCCCTGGGCATCTTGTCTTGCCAGAAACTAATGTCAAGAGAATGACAGGGACATCTCAAGAGAACACAAAAGCCAGTGGGCTTCCAATGGTGAAATGTGGACTAATTTATTCATCAGAGTAATTAATGAATGGATTATAATGCATTAAATAAAATAAGAACACATGAGTCTATACTTACATTAGTTATATAATTTGTTTATTATTGGGTGAGAGGGAAAAACTTTTCCGTAGAGTAAAACGCAAACCTAGAAGGAATGATGGAGTTAGAAAATCATGAATGGATGGTAGGACTAGTGGATGAAAGTTTGATAAAGGAAAAATATTTTGGGGCGCCTGGGTGGCTCAGTCGGTTGAAAGTCCAACTTCAGCTCAGGTCATGATCTCACAGTCTGTGGGTATGAACCCCACATCAGGCTCTGTGCTGACAGCTCAGAGCCTGGAGCCTGCTTCTGATTCTCTGTTTCCCTCTGTCTCTATCCCTCCCCCTTTTGGGCCTGCTATCTCTCAAAAATAAATAAATAAACTTAAAAAAAGAATATTTATGTAATATCAAAGTTGTTCTCCACAGCTATTTATTAAGTACACAGGGGAAAGAGTAACTTCACAGTGGAGGAGGCTGGTGGTTACCACCTGCTTAATCCATTCGGGCTATGATAACAAAATACCATAAACTGGGTAGCTTACAAACAGTAAACATTTATTTCTCACAGGTTCTGGAGGCTGAGCGTCTAAGTTCACGGCTCTGGCAGACTTGGCGTCCAGTGAGGGCCTCCTTCCTCTCAGATGCCCTCCTCACTGTAAAGTTTCTGCCCAAGGCAGAAAGGGCAAGGGAGCTCTCTAGGGCCCCTTTTACAAGGGTACTCATCCCAAGCACGATAGCTCTGCCTTCCTGACCTAATCACATCCTAAAGGCATACACATACACATACCATTACGTCAGGGGACAGGATTTCAACATATGGATATGGGGGAGACACAGTCGGACCAGTAACACTCCCAAAACCAAGAGACCAGGCCTGACAGGAGCAATATTGGGACAAATTGACATCACCTACCTCTTGATATGACCTTTGTTATTCTTGCTGATAGACCTATTTGGAAATGGCAGAAAATGCAAATTTAGAGACAAAACGACAAGGCTATATTCTTCA
Source organism: Crocuta crocuta (assembly GCF_008692635.1). NCBI lineage: Eukaryota > Metazoa > Chordata > Mammalia > Carnivora > Hyaenidae > Crocuta > Crocuta crocuta. The sequence goes on from NW_027527807.1 coordinate 214,153, forward strand.
AATGTTCTGAAGTCCAAAAACAAAGGCAAAGAGAACCTGAGGAACTGTTCCATGTTAAAGGAGATTAAGGAGGCATGATAACTAAAGGCAATGTGTATCCTAGATTGGATCCAGGACCCAGAAAAAAAAAACTCTGAAGGGTTTCGGACAACTGAATTTGATATAAACTGTAATTTAGATAATACTACTTTTTCTTTTAAAGTTTTTTTTCCTTTATTTTTGAGACACAGAGAGAGACAGAGCACAAATGGGGATGAGCAGAGAGAGAAGATGACACAGAATCCGAAGCAGGCTCCAGGCTCCGAGCTGTCAGCACAGGGCCTGACACGGGGCTCAAACTCACAAACCGTGAGATCGTGACCTGAGCTGAAGTCGGACGCTTAACCGACTGAGCCACCCAGGAGCCCCTAGATGATAGTACTTTTTCACTGCTACAGTTTCTGGTTTTGATAATTATACTGTACTTATGTATGGAGTGTCCGTGTTCTTAGGAAATACAACCTTAAGTATTTAGGCATAAATAAACATGATGTCTTCATTACTTTCAAATGGTTCATGGGAGAGAGAGAGAGAAAGTAAACTGCCTCACAGACTGCCTACACGAGGAGCATCTCTCACCAAGCAGCATACCTGCTCAAGCAATTTGTGCAGATGAGGAAGTGGCCTCAGGTGAAACTACACACAGACTGTTGAGCAGTGGTCCATGGCCAGCCCTGTGTCAGGGACCCAGAAGGAGAAGGACTGGAAGATCAGGGCCACGTGGTTCCATATGGAGGCATCAGATGGACAGATGGGGAAGGGTACAAACGGGCACCACAGGAGTGGCACAGAACGACCAAGTAGACAAGATAACTACCAGTTAACACTGGCCAGCCATTAGCATCATGCACTCCAGGACTCCCAAGATGGACACATGAAGGGGATGGTCATCGTGGCAAAGACAGAAGGTACAGATGAGCCTAGCAGCATGAACTTCTACTTAAGAAGTCCAGTCTAGTATTGAACACCCAACATATTTGCCATGCAGACCAACACTGTGTGGCACAATTTCTAGAAGAGACCTACTGGCCACTTGGTAGCAAGCTGACTATATTGGGCCCTCTCATCTTAGAAGGGCCAACAGTCCATCCTCACAGGGATAGGTGCTTATGCAGACATGAGTTTGCCTTTCCTACTTGGGAAACTTTAGCCAGCACCACTCTCGGGGCTTATGGAATTCCCGATCCACAGGCTTGATCTCCACACAGCACAGCATCTGACCAGACTACCCCCTTATAAAAAAGGAGGTGAAGGAATGGACCAATGACCATAGGATCCACTGGTCACATAACATACCATACCAAGCAGAGGAAGGCGGAACAGCCTTCTAAAGATGCAACTAAAGTGTCAGCTTAGAAGAAGCACTCTGAAAATAGAGAGCAAACCTCAAAGGCATAGTGTATTTGTTAAATCACAGACCTCTTTATGGTGTTTTATCAGAATATTAAAGATAGATGAATCCAGGAACCTAGATTTGGAAGCAGAATGGTCTCAATTACCTTTACTCCTAATGACCCACTGAGGGACTTAGGCTTTCTGGTCCCTCAGCTCTGGGCTCTGTAAGGCTGGAGGTCCTATTTTCCAAAGTGGGTACACACTTTCCCAGGGACACAGCAAGGTTCCTAATGAAATACAAGTTGGAGCTGATTCCAGAGCACTTTGGACTCCTTGTGCTCAGGGACCAGAGAGTGAGGAGGAGTGACGATCCCGGCTAGGGTAACGGATCCTGGTGTTCTGGAGGAGGCAGGGTGGCTTTTACAAATGGTGGCAGGGAAGAATTACACGTGCGTCCCAGGTGATCCACGTGGGTACCTCCTATTACCCCCTTGCCCCATTGTAACTGTGAATGGAGAAATACAGAAATCCCAGAGAAAGTCCCATACCACTAAAGAACAAAGGTCTGGGCCCCAACCAGGTAAGGGCCAAGTCCTGCAGAGGAAACAACGGAGGGCCAGGTAAATTTAGAAAGAGTAGAGCATGAGGGAGAGGATCAGTGCCGACCGTGTCCCCAAGACCCACTGCAATCACGGGTCGTACTCCATCCCACTAACTACCTTCTTCTGAGCTCTTCCTCAGAAAGAAATGTCCACGGCAACTATGCAGAAGCTTCTCCACAAACCTACGTGGAGACGTTTATCTTTGTGACCCTGAAGGGTGCGTCGTGGTGGCCACAGAATATACCTCACAGACTCCTACTACAGGGCACATAATAAAACAACTACCTTAGCTGCTGCACTCTTAAATCTAAGGGAGGTGGCTGTACCACGGCTACATCTCCCACTGGGCATGACCCAACAATGACGAATGGGAATGAGTGAACAGAACTCTTTTGTCAACTGACTTTGGCTCAAAGACTCCCCCTTCTGAAGGCAAGGCATTTCTCAGACCAGACAGCAGCTCAGGCTTTTCTCTTTGTCCCCTTCATTCAGGGTCAGAATTGCATTGTACTCTGATGACACTCTCAGATTCTGCAAGGTCCTTCCTTATTTCCTTTCATACAGGCATTTCCCTTAAGAAAATTCTTGCACATTTAATCCTTCACTGGCATCTGCTTTTCAGAGGATGTGGACTAAAAAAGGAGGAAAATGTATGTAACTGTAAGTCTTGGAAAAGGGTATACAGTTCTTTTACTGTTATTGCAACCCTTCTTTAAGTTTGAAATTATATCAAAACAGAAAGTTAAAAACAAAGTTAAAAACCCATGAGCCCATGGGTTTAAAGGCACTTAAAATTTTTAAAACGTCAATCAAATATGGGCCCTTTATTTGTTCATAGATGAGGAAAGTTCAAACACGACTATAATATTCAGTTCATAGAAACACACTTTGTCATTTTCCCCACCTGAATTTTTGAATTTGACTTCAGAGTATCTGCCTTTATATTAGCTGTCCTTAAATGAAAGGTTTCTATCTACCTTCTTCCTGCAGTTAAACCCAGATGAGTTTCCCAGCGTCAGCGCTGGGGATGAAAGCCCGCGCCCTCCTTCATACCACTGACAAAGAAGGCAGCTTTTACTCGGAATTTATCTAGCCACATGCCCAGACCCACATCTCTCTTCTTTCTTCTATGAGCAGGTGCTTGCTGATGTTCACACACTGGTCCCCTTTCCCCTCTCTGCTAGTCTGTTTCTGCAGCGTTACATTTCCAGTGGATCTGGGCAATAAACCGAAGGCCCTATGATTGTTTCCTCCCACTAGGATATTTGCCTGTTGTCAGAGCTGCCCCGGGATGGCCGCATTAGCTGGAAGACAGCTGGGGTTTGGGGCGCCAGGGGAGCTCAGCGGGTTAAGTGGCCGACTCTTGATCTCAGCTCAGGTCACAGTGTCAGGGTTCATGGGATTGAGCCCCACATTGAGCTCTGTGCTGATAGCTCAGAGCCTGCTTGGGATTCTCTCTCTCTCTCTCTCTCTCTCAATCTCTCAAATAAATAAATAAATAAACTTAAAAAAAAAAAAGAAAGATGGGGTTTATTTTCCTGCTCCAACTCAAACAAACAAAAATTCTCGTAGAGACAGTCTTTAAACTTATATGGACCTGGCTCAGTCGGTAGGCCATGTGACTCTTGATCTTAGGATTATAGATTCAAGCGTCATGTTGGGTGTAGAGATTACTTAAAAATAAAATCTTTAGAGGTACCTGGGTGGCTCTGTCAGTTAAGCGTCCAGCTCTTGATTTAGGCTCAGGTCATGATCTCACGGTTTGTGGGATCAAGCCCCGTGGTGGGATCGAGCCCTGCGTCGGGCTCTGTGCTGACAGCTAGCTCAGAGCCTGGAGCCTGTCTTCAGATTCTGTGCCTCCCTCTCTCTTGACCCTCTCCTGGTCATGCTGTCTCTATCTCTCTCTCAAAAATAAATAAAACATTAAAAAAAATTTTTTTGAAGAAAAAAGAAAACATCAAAGTTGAGTGAAGACAGATACAGAAAGACATATATTATTAAAATGCAGTTATAAAAGGCCACAGGTTCACATTCTAACCCTTTAGACAGCGATGTTAATCTACTTTCTCGCTATTGAAGGGGAGGCTTCAGCCCCAGCGGTTATTATTGTCGTAAGGAGAGATTTTGTTCTGATGCTTTAAGGATTCAGGACGGCAATTTAGGACTTCAGAATTATATGTCATTCAGACAGGGATGAAATTCTTTTCTTTTCCTAAACTGCATTTGTTTTTGAACGGTCTGAGTTGCAAAGTGTAACATTTTTACGTAGTACGGGAGAGTTGTGTGCTACAGTGAACCTCGACTGGAAGAAAAACCACCGCTTGTTTTAGAAGCAAACTGTATCCAGAAGGAAAAGAAACTTTAGACAAACTTTGTCTCTAGGGAACTGCAAGGACATGAGGAGACCACACAGTGAGGCCACCTCTTGGTCTCCCCTCCGAGGCTCCCGGCATCTAATCCCCACTAAGGCCCCTATTTAGTCGCATGGCTCTAGTTGATAATGAAAGAATTTCAGGCACTTGACACATGACAAAGAGCTTTTGGGGCAAGAAAGCCTTGCCCGTGCCCCTTACACCACACAGGTTTAGTCCTTCCCACTTTCCATGCTGTTACCCATCGATGTATTTCTAAGCCTGAACTCCAAGCCTTGCTGAACATGGTCAGAATTTGGAAAGGCACTTTGAGGTGTTTGACCCAATGTAGAAGCTACCTGAAATCACTTACGGGCCGGGCCGTTCCAAACTATTTCAAAATAGCCATTTCAATACCACTTGTGTAAAGCTTCAAGGTTAATGTCAAGTTGAGTTAGGCTGTGCTTAGGAAGCCAGGCAGCAGCAATCAACTTGCAGTGGTTTTCGTTGCCTGAAAATCCACTTTGGTTGGTTGTTTATTGATTTGCATGTAGGGAAA
>NW_027527807.1:219096-219373 GCF_008692635.1 Crocuta crocuta
CTCCCATTTCCAGATGATTTCTCTCTCTCTTTTTAATTTTTTTTTAATGTTTATTTATTTTTGAGAGAAATAGAGACAAAAAGAGACAGAACACAAGTGAGGAAGGGGCAGAGAGAGAAAAGGAGTCACAGAATCAAAGCAGGCTCCAGGTACTGAGCTGTCAGCACAGAGCCTGATGCAGGACTCGAACTCACGAACCATGAGATCATGACCTGAGCCGAAGTCGGATGCTTAACCGACTTCAGCTCAGGTCATGATCTCATGGTTCATGGGTTCG
>NW_027527807.1:219438-220007 GCF_008692635.1 Crocuta crocuta
AGCACAGAGCCCAGAGCCTGCTTCAGATTCTGTGTCTCCCTCTTTCTCTGACCCTCCCCTGCTCACACTGTCTCTCTCTCAAAAATAAATAAAACGCTTAAAAAAAAAAAAACTAAAAACAAAAACAAAAAGACAAATAACAAGTATTGGCAACTGTGTGGAGAAAAGGGAACTCTAATGCACTGTTGGTGAGAATGCAAATTGGTGCAGCCACTGTGGAAAACAGTGTGATGTTTCCTCCAAAAACTAAAAATAGAACTACCATATGATCCAGTAATTCTGAGTATTTACTGGAAAGAAACAAAAACTCTAATCCAAAAGGATATATGTACCCCTATGTTTATTACAGCATTATGTTTTTAATTTTTTTAATGTTTATTTATTGTTTTTTAATTTTTTTATGTTTTATTTATGTTTTGAGAGAGAGAAACAGCACGAGCAGGAGAGGGACAGAAAGAGAGGAAGACACAGAATCCGGAGACAGGCTCCAGGCTCTGAGCTGTCAGCACAGAGACCGACGCGGGGCTTGAGCCCACAAACCGCGAGATCGTGACCCGAGCCTAAGTCGG
>NW_027527807.1:220037-220864 GCF_008692635.1 Crocuta crocuta
GTGAGCTGGGGAGAGGCAGAGAGAGAGGGAGACACAGAACCTGAAGCAGGTTCCAGGCTTTGAGCTGTCAGCACAGAGCCCGACGTGGGGCTCAAACTCATGAACCTCGAGATCATGACCTGAGCCGAAGTCAGACACCCCACTGACTGAGCCACCCAGGCACCCCCATTACAGCATTATTTGTAATAGCCAAGATATGGAAGCAACCTAAGCTTCCAATGATAGTAGAATGGATAAAAAAGATGTGGTATAGGGGTTTCTGGGGAGCTCAGTCGGTTGAGTGTCTGACTGGATTTTGGTTCCAGTCATGATCCGAGGGTCATGGGATTGAGCCCCGTCAGGCTCTACACTGACTGTGGAACCTGCTTAAGATTCTCTCTCTCTCCCTTGGCCCTTCTCCCCACTCGTGCTCTCTTGCTCTCTCTCTCTCTCTCTCAAATTAAAAAAAAATGTTTTTAAGATATGGTCTATATATAATGGAATCTTACTTAGCCATAAAAAAGAATGAGATCTTACATTTGCAATAATATGGGTGCACCTAGAGGGTATTACGCTAAATGAAATAAGTCAGAGAAAAACAAATACCATGAGATTTCACCCTCTATGTGGACTCTAAAAACCAAAACAAAACAAACTCGTAAATTAAAAAAACAAACTTATGGTTGCCAAAGGGGAAGTAGGAAGGGGGGGTGGGCAAACTAGTTAGAGGGGAATCAAGAGATACAAACTTCCAGTTATAAAATAAATAAATCATGAGGGTGTATCAAGTACAGCATAGGGGATATAGTCAATAACATTGTAATAGGTGACACATGGTAATTGCTCTT
>NW_027527807.1:220925-225160 GCF_008692635.1 Crocuta crocuta
AATTGCTCTTACTATATCATTATGAGTATTTTGTATGGATGTACATGTCAGATCACTATGTCGTATACCTGAAGCTGATATAATACTGCATGTCAACTATGTTTCAAGAAAAAAATAAATAAATTATTTAAATTAAATAAATAATTACCTTGTTTCCCATCTCTCTGAATCTTTGAGATTGCTTGTTGCCTAATGTCTTATGCCTTGAGACTACTGTTTCACATCTTTTTTCCATTGTTTCACATGGGAGTGTAAAGCTAGCCATGTTACTCCATCTTGATTGGAAGCCAAACTCCAGAAGGAGCCTTCTGAGTCCCGTTGGGGAGCCTGCTCTGTCTCAGAACAGCAACACGGAACAGCAGTCTTCCTTGGAGACTAACAAATACCAAAAAAGCGTCTCAGCTAGTGACAGATGAGTGATCGGGTGTATGAAAAACTTGACGGCAATGGCCTGCAGTTGACTGTGAAGCAGGTCCCCAAGTGACAGTGTCTGAGGCAAGGAGATGAGCCAAAGACTGTAGGAGATAGGCCACTAATGGTAACGAGTGTGAATGGTTGTCACTCTTCCGACCATAACCTGTTGGTTGCAGGTGGACGGTGGTTAGCCAGAATTCTTGCAGACTGTCTGTACGCTGGGATTCGGCGAGAGAGTAGATGGGCTAATTTCCAGCTTTCACAAGTGGCCAACTTGGCGAATTGCTGAGTATCTAATAAAAATGATTTCCTATAGCTTTTATAGCTTTTTAAAAATGACATTTATTCCTATGGCTTTAAAGTAATCAGGATGTCGATGGGTTATTTTATCCACATAAAACGAACGTGGGAAAGGATAGATACCATTTCCCCCAATAAAGGAAATTTGTGTATCAAGACCCACAGAATGGAGGCTGCTCCAGTGGCCTGGCCCACGTCATAAATCTAAACCTAGGTCAGCCCACACTTACAGGGAATACCTCATTGTGTGGGGAAACCCAACGTACACCGATCATCGTCCTCCCAATCAGCTTTAGCTAGTTCACCCTACCTGCTTACAGGTTCACCTTACAGGACCTGCTAACCTTGCCAGGAAATCCCAAGCCAATCGTGCTGTTTCCACATCGCCTCTTGTAACATTCTATCAGACTCACTCCTGCCCCAAATCCCTAGAGAAAAGTGCCCCGCTGCCTATGAGGCGTTGTGCTCCTCAACCCATGAACTGTCTTCCCTTAAATAACCTCAAACTCATTACCAAACTGTATTATTTACAGTAATTATTATTATTTTGTTTGACAGATTAACAAATTAAGGTCACAAATGCTTAAATGACCTACCTGAGTTGACAACTAAACAGGAATTTGATGTGAGGGCCATCTGACTCCACAGCTAAGACCTTAAGACTATCTGTTGCACTGCCAAAGTCATTCTTTATTTTTTAATATTTTGAATTATTAAGTTGTTTTCCTATTTTGTTGTTTTATTTTTCATTTATTTTATTTCTCACTTTTATTTTATTTTCATATAGCTATTTTTTTTTTCCTCCAGAGGTACTTTGTGGTGGTGGGACCTGATACATGTATACGGCAGCTTGAGGTCATTTTGAGGAAAGAAGTAGATGAACAATGAAAGCCAGAGGCCAGAAGAGGAGTTTCTGAGACCTACTTTGCATGACAAGTGGCCCTAACACTTCAGGGCTTAGAACAGCAACTATNCCCTTCCCCCACTCTCTCTCTCTCTCAAAAATAAATAAACATTAAAAATTTTTTTAAAAAAGAGCAGCAACTATTTTATTAGCTTGCATGTTCTGTGAGTGAACTTGGCTCAGCAGAGCATTTCTTTTGATGGTCTCACTTGAGGTTTCTGACTTGCTTGTAGTTTGATAGCAAGATAACTGGGCTGCCATCCACTGAAGGCCGGGCTGGACTTTATTCCCTCTCTTTGTAGCTCAAGTCCTCTCCACTCAAGGTGGCCTTTCCAGCAGGGTAGACCTCTTACATCTTGGCTACGAAATCCCCAAAAAGGAACGTTTCCTTCAGCCTTTGCGAAGAGTTTCTACAAAGCCATTCCATCTTCTGCTTGTGGCCACGTGTTGTAGATTCCAGTCATGACAACACTGTGCTATTGGGCTTTATACGAAATAGACATTTGGTCATTCTGACGACCAAAAAATATTTCTCACGTGAATTTAGTCTTCATCCACAGTTCCTGACTCACAGCACCCCAAACGCTTGAAAGCTCCGGAGCGATAAAGGCGAGGGGGGCATCTTTGGTCATAATATTTGGTCTCTTATCCTCAGTTTCTGAAATAGTTTCAGAGCCAGAAAGGTGCAATGGCTGTCTGCTTATTCATAGCTCCCCTTTCCAGTACAGCCTGATCTATGTTAACGAGTTGACTTTTGGAAAGCACTTAAGGAGGGGGACTGGTCGCCCAGGGGAACTAACCAAGTGATTAAAGGGTCAGAAGTTTCAGTCTTACTTCCCCAACCTCCAGGGAGGGGAAAGGGGCTTGAGATTGAGTTCAATCACCAGTGATTGATAATTTAATCAGTCATGCCTATGTAATTAGGCCTCCATAAAAGCCCAAAAGGATGGGGTGCAGAGAACTTCTGGGTTGATGAATATGTGGAGATTTGGTAAAAGTGACCTACTTGGAGGCTCTGTGACCTTTCCCTAAACCTTGGCCTTTGCATCTCTTCCATCTGGCTGTCCCCGTATCCTTTTAAAATAAACTGGTATCTTGAGGCATCTGGTTGGCCCAGTCAGTGGAATATGTAACTCTTGATCTCAAGGTCATCAGTTCAACCCAATGTTGGGCATGGAGCCTACTTAAAAAATGAAATGAAATGAAATGAAATGAAATAAAACGAAATAAAGTAAAATAAAATAAAATAAAGTAAACTGATGATCTACTAAGTTAAATGTTTGCCTCAGTTCCAGGAGGCATTCCAGCAAATTAATCAAACCCAAGGAAGGGGTCATGGGAACCTCTGATTTATAGCCAGTCAGTCAGAAGTATAGGTAATAATCTGTACTTGTGACTCTGTCACCAACTAGACCCTAAGACCTGATCTCTACTGCTCACCTGCTTGTACCTACTGACTTTTGTCCCACATTTTTCCTTAAGCTCTTCTTTTTGGCTTATCTCTTAACTCAAACAAAAGATGCAATGGGCATCGTACCCCATGATGCAAACCGAAACTACCCGTCAAGCAATGACTGTGCTGATGAAGAATTCCAGCCTGGGGTGCCTGGGTGGCTCCGAAAAGTTAAGCATGTGACTAGTAACTTCGGCTACGGTCATGATCTCGCTGTTCCTGGGTTTGAACCCCGAATCGGGGTTGTGTTCTGGCAGATCTCAGCCTGCTTGGGATACTCTCTCTGCCCCTCCCCCACTCATGCTCTCTCAAAATAAATACATAAACTTTAAAAAAAAAAAAAAAGAATTACAATCAGCCCAGAACACCCAGACCAGTTTGAACTTAACCTTCAACTCACGCCTGCACAAATGAACCATGGAGCGACCCATGGAGTGACGGACTGTTACCTTTACCTCAATGAAGCCTCACTGACATAACCTACAATGTCTGTGTAGGCAGGTTCCCTTAGGGCAATGTGCCACCTTATACCTACTTCTACATACAATAACAGGCTCCTCGATCTAAATATTCATCCTAACCCTGAATATAAGGAACCTACTCACCCTTGCTTGGGGAGTAATGGCTGTGGAAGTTATTTCCTGTGATCTCCTAATTTGCTAAAAATAAAGTTCACCTTGTGAGACCACTCCACTTGGTGTATTTTCTACCTGTGACTCACCAAGGAGTGAACTCACGTTAGTTCAGTAACAATTGGGAGGAGACTCTTGCAGGACTGAAACCCTATCCTGGGGAATCTGATGCTCTCTCTGGGTAGATAATCTCAAAATTGTGTTGAATTGTAGGACATCCAACTGATCCCCAAGAATTGCTTGGTGGATGTTCATAGCAGCACTCTCAACAATAGTTAAAACATGGAAAGAGCCTAAGTGTCCACCAACAGATGAATGGATCAAGAAGATGTGGTTTATCTATACGATGGAANTGATATAACAAACCACCCAAAAACTTAGTAGCTCTAAATAATCCCTGTTCTATTATGTACTGGGGTTCCACTGGTTTATAAAGCTCAGCTGTGAAGTTCTGCTGGTCTCACTTTGGAGTTGTCATGCAGCCACAGTCACATGATGACTAGGGTTGAAGTTCATCTGGAGGCTTGACTAG
>NW_027527807.1:225251-230264 GCF_008692635.1 Crocuta crocuta
AGTATGCACCAGAAGGGCAGAGAGTGAGGGAGACAGAGGATTTGAAGTGGGCTCTACGCTGACAGCAGAGAGCTCAATGTGGGGCTCAAACTCACAAACCATGAGATCATGATCTGAGAAAGTCAGACGCTTAACTGACTGAGCCACCCAGGCCCCAAAACTGCCAGTCCCCTTAAAAGCTGGGTCCAACCCAAAAGTATACAGCCAACTAATCTTTGACAAAGCAGGAAAGAGTATCCAATGGAAAAAAGACAGCTTCTTTAACAGACGGTGCTGGGAGAACTGGACAGCAACATGCAGAAGAATGAAACTNTAAAAAGCTGGGTCCAAAAGCAGGAAAGAATATCCACTGGGAAAAAAGACAGTGTCTTCAACAAACGGTGCTGGGAAAACTGGACAGCAACATGCAGAAGAATGAACCTGGACCACTTTCTTACACCACACACAAAAAGAAATTCAAAATGAATGAAAGACCTAAATGTGAGACAGGAAACCATCAAAATCCTACCGGAGAACACAGGCAGCAACCTCTTTGACCTTGGCCAGAGCAACTTCCTACTAGACATGCCTTCAGAGACAAGGGAAACAAAAGCAAAAATGAACTATTGGGACTTCATCAAGATAAAAAGCTTCTGCACAGGAAAGGAACCAACCAACAAAACTTAAAGACAACCTATGGAATGGGAGAGGATATTTGCAAATGACATATCAGATAAAGGGTTAGTATCCCAAATCTATAAAGAATTTACCAAATTCAACACCCAAAAACCAAATAATCCAGTTAAGAAATAGGCAGAAGACATGAATGGATATTTTTCCAAAGAAGACATCCACGTGGCCAACAGAAACATGAAAAGATGTTCAACATCATTCATCATCAGGGAAATACAAATCAAAACCACAGTGAGGGGTGCCTGGGTGGCTCAGTCGGTTAAGGATCCGACTTTGGCTCAGGTCATGATCTCATGGTCTGTGAGTTCGAGTCCTGCATTAGGCTCNCACAAAGGAAACAACAGATGTTGGCAAGGATGCAAAGATAAGGGAACCCTCTTGCACTACTGGTGGGAAGGCAAACTGGTGTAGCCACTCTAAAAAACAGTATGGAGGTTCCTCAAAAAGTTAAAAATAGAACTACTCTACGACTCAGCAACTGCATTACTAGGTATTTACCCAAAGGACATAAAAATACTGATTCAAAGAGGCACATGCACCCTGATGCTTACAGCAGCAGCATCAACAATAGCCAAATGATGGAAATAGCCCAAATTGTCCATCGACTGATGAATGAATGAATAAAGAGGTGGTATATACGTAGAATGGAATATTACCCAGTCATCAAAAAGAACAAAATCTTGGGGCGCGTGGGTGGCTCAGTCAGTTAAGCGTCTGACTTCGGTTCAGGTCATGATCTCACGGTTCGTGGGTTCAAGCCCCNTCCTGCCATTTGCAATGACATGGACAGAGCTAGAGAGTATTAAGTTAAGCAAAATAAGTCAGTCAGGAAAAAGACAAATACCGTATGATTTCACTCATATATGGAATTTAAAGAACAAAACAGATGATCATAGAGGAAGGAAGAAAAAGAGAGAGGGAAGCAAACCATAAGAGTCTCAACTACAGAGAATAAACTGAGGGTTGATGAAGGAGACGGGTGGGGGATGGGCTAAGTGGGTGATGGGTATTAAGGAGGGCACTTGTGATGAGCCCTGGGTGTTGTATGTAAGTAATGAATCACCTAATTGTACACCTGAAACCTTTTACCATATATGTTAACTAACTAGAATTGAAATAAAAAATTGTAATATAAAAAAAAAAGCTAGATCTATCACTTCGTCATCACCACTCACAAACACCAAATGGAAATGGGGGCAGCTGGGGTGCTCAGTCAGTTAAGCATCTGACCCTTGATTTCAGCTCAGGTCATGATGTCACCGTTCATGAGATTGAGCCTCTGGGTCAGGTTATGGGCTGACAGCTCGGAGCCTGCTTGGGATTCTCTCTGTCTCTGTCTCTGCCCCTCCTCTGCTCACTCATGCTCTCACTCTCTCTCTCTCTCTCTCTCTCTCTCTCTCAAAAGTAAATAATTAAGCTTTAAACAAATTAAATAGAAATAGGTTAAAGACTTATTAAATGTAAGACCTGAAACATGAACTCCTAGAAGAAGTTGGTCTCGTTGATGATTTTCTGGATATGCCACCAAAAGCACAAGCAACAAAAGCAAAAAAATCACCACACGAGACAACATCAAACTAAAAGCTTCTGTACAGCAAGAGAAACAACCAACAAAATGGAAAGGCAACCTAAGGAATGGGAGAAAATATGTGCAAACTCTGTATCTCATAAGGGGTTAATATGGGAGATATATAAGGAACTCACAACTAAAGAGCAAAAAATAATCGCACTTAAAAATGGGCAATGAAGCTGAATAGACATTTTTGCACAGAAGATATACAAATGGCCAACAGGGACATGAAAACTCGATCAGTATCACTAAACATCAGGGAAATGCAGATCAGAACCACAAAGAGATATCATCTCATACCTGTCAGAATAGCTGTATCAAAAGGACAAGAGATAATGAGCGCTGGTAAGGCTGTGCGCAAAGGGAATTCTCCTGCACTGTTGGTGGGAATGTAAACTGATAGAGCCACCATGGTAAACAATATGGAGGCTCTTCAAAAAAAATTAAAAATAGAATTACCACATATTCCAGCAACCCCACTTCTGGATATATATCCAAAGGAAAGGAAATTACTATCTCAAATAAATATCTATACCCACATATTCATTGCAGTGTCATTTACACTAGTCAAGACATGGAAACAGGGGCGCCTGGGTGACACTCGGTTAAGCGTCCAACTTCAGCTCAGGTCATGATCTTGCGGTTTGGGAGTTTGAGCCCCACGTCGGGCTCTGTGCTGACGGCTTGGAGCCTGGGGCCTGCTTCGGATTCTGTGTCTCCCTCCCTCTGCCCCTCTCATGCTCATGCTCTGACTCTCTCTCTCTCTCAAATAAATAAACATTAAAAAAAAAGACACAGAAACAATCTACGTGTCCAAGGACAGATGAATGGATGAAGAAAGTGGAGGGGTGGGGAAATATTATTCAGCTATAAAAAAACTGCCATTTGTGACATCATGGATGGACCTTGAGGGGATTATGATAAATGAAACAAGTCAGACAGAAAAAGAAAAATACCATATGCTCTTACTTACATGAGGAATTTAAAAAACCCTAATTCATAGAAACAGAGTAGACTGGTGTTTTCCAAGGGTGGAGGGGGAGAGGGAGTGAATGAAAGTGGTCAAAGAGCAGAAACTTCCAGTTATAATCTCTGAAGAACACTCTTCAGACAACTGAATTTTAATATAAACTGTAATTTAGATAATAGTGTTTTACTCTCTTAGTAACTTTCTAATATACAATACGGTATTGTTAACTATAGCCACGTTAACAGATTCTTTTAAAAAATGTTTTACATTTATTTATTTTTGAGAGACAGAGAGAGAGAGACAGAGCACAATACTGTANATTAGATAATAGTGTGTTACTCTCTTAGTAACTTTCTAATATACAATACGGTATTGTTAACTATAGCCACGTTAACAGATTCTTTTAAAAAATGTTTTACATTTATTTATTTTTGAGAGACAGAGAGAGAGAGACAGAGCACAATACTGTACTGTATATTAGAAAGTTACTAAGAGAGTAAATCTTAAAAGTTCTCACCACACGCACACACAACACACGCATGTGCGTGCGCGCGCACACACACACACACACCAAAGGTAGCCATGTGAAGTGATGGCTGTGTTAACTAACCTTACTTTCCAGTAATCATTTCACAACATACGCATTTGTCAAATCATCACACTGTACACCTTAAACTTGTACAGTGTTACATATATATCTCAATAAAGCTGGGGAAAGTGTTGAATAGAAAAAAAAAGACTGGGTCTGGAGCCAATACAGCATCCTTTCCCCAGTAGTCTACTGGTCAGCACCAGCCACAGGCCAGTGTGCAAGGGACTATACAAGGACATGAATACCAGATAGCATGATTCACTGAGGGCCACCATCAGAATCTAGCCACCATAGAGAGCTATAGAAAAACAACATTTAGTTCATGATTATTAAAATCCTAGTGGCTCAGTCAGTTGAGCGTCTGACTCTTGCTTTTGGCTCAGGTCATGATTCACGGTTTGTGGGTTCGAGTCCCGCATTGGGCTCTGTGCTGATGGTGCAGAGCCTGCTTGGGATTCTCTCTCTCTCCCTCTCTCTTTGCCCTCTCTCTCTCTCAGAAAAATAAACAAACTTGAAAAAGGATTATTTTTTAATCCTTATCTTGGGTTTTGGTTTTTATGTGTATATGCTGCAATCCAATGGGCAAAATGTGAGCTAGGCCATCGAACTCACTCAAACACCAACTCAATCTCCCAAAGAACAAAGATAACCCATTATTCACAGCTGCTGAGTTTACAGGGTTTCTCCCTGTTGAAGGCCAAAGAAATGAAAGACAATTTTTAGTTCTAAAATAAATTCCTGAAAATGCATTCTCACGCATCCTTCAGCACTCCATGTGAGCGTCCACGTGCATTTCAAAAGTCAATTTTAAAGTTGCTTGATAATCAAAGAGAACTTGGCAATGAACTAGTGATGGAATGATAAGAAAGATATTTTGAAATAAACTTCTGGAAGTTCATCCAAATGTTAAAGTTATCTGATAAAAGATAAGAAGTGTAAGACCTCGTTTGAATCAGCCTGGTTAAAGTTACAACACAATTTCACCATATTAACTGATGCAATAATTGAGAGCTGGTCAGAAGAGATCAGGAGTGGTAGGTGGGCGCAGGCAGATTCCACAGGTCAACTCAGGCCTGACAGGAGAGGCTCCAGAGAGCCCTAGTTCCTTCTGCCGTGTGCGGATACAATGAGAAGCCTGTGACCTGGGAGAGGGCCCTCACCCAACCATGGTGACTCTCTGATCTTGGACTTCCAGCCCACATAATTGCG
>NW_027527807.1:230326-233529 GCF_008692635.1 Crocuta crocuta
TTTGGCATTTTGTTATATCAACTTGAATAGGCAACGATACTTTCCCACGTGGTTCCCTCTGTTTACAAGGTTGCCTTTTTCCTCATCCAGGGATCCAGCTTCGTGCCACTGAACTTGAAAACATACAAATTGGACAAACTCCTAGAAATCACACTGGCAAGCCATTTTGAACCCACTGATTTGGTCACAACTTCAAGTTATGGCGACTTCAAATGATAGCAAAGACTTGCACCAGTGGAAACTTTCATACACTCTGGTGGGAATGTAACTAACACAACCACTCTAGGGAAGAATATTAGATTGTCGTGGAAAAGTTGAATATTTCCATTCCCTGTCATGCAGCCAATTCCCCTCTGGGAATATCCCCCAGAGGACTTCTTACACATGTGCACCAAGAGTCAGGTACGTGGACATTTACAGCAACTGTGGATGTCACACAGGGAAAGCTGGAAACAATGAAGCGCCCACTAACAAGAGAACGGATGCATACATTCTGGAACATTCATTTAACAGAGGCCTAAACATCCGTGAAAAAAAGAACTGCAAATACACACAGCAACATAGACGTAGAAGTCAGAGCAATTGTGAGTGAGTTAAGGACTTCACGGAGGCCATGTAAACTATCTTTCTATTTTTATAGATTTCAGAATTAAGCAAGACTAGAGACACATACTTCCAGAAATAAGACGTCAATGAAATTCCAGGAAACAAAAACAAGTTCAGGATCTCGGGGCAGGGAGCATAAGGACGCACAGGAAAACTCGGCAGCATTGATGGTATTCTTTTCTTAAATTTTCTTAATGTTGGTGGATTCATGAGCACGCGTTTTATTATTTAGCTTCATAATTTACATATACAGCACTTATATTCCTTTGTATGTCAGATCCTAAGAACATTTTTTTTAATATTTATTTTTGAGAGAGAGAGACACAGAGCATGAGCAGGGGAGGGGCAGAGAGAGGGAGACACAGAATCCGACACAGAGCATGACGTGGGGATCGAACCTACGCATGGCGGGATCATGACCTGAGACGAAGTCGGACGCTTAACTGATTGAGCCCCCCAGGCCCCCAGAACACTTTTTTTATTGTATATTTCCCCTCTATCCTCCCAGTTTATTTGCAAAACATCCTGCTCTGCTACTTACTAGCTTTGGGAACTTGGGCACACTACTTAGCCATTGTGAGCCTCACGAGGCACGTCGGAACATGAAAATAATGCAGTGACAATGCCTAGCCAGCTGGCCACTGGGAAGGCTACTGTAGGCATTCTTCGCCTGGCACCTGGTGGCAGCGTGTGCTAGCTCCCCAGAGGGACACTCCGTGCAGAAGAGCAAACCTTCCGGCCTGAACTGGCTGTACTGCTTCAGCGAAAGCAGTCAATCTTCCTTGTTTTGGGACTCGTATTTTGTCCCAGTGTCCTTCCCCCTCCTCCACCACCCTCTGAAGGAAAAATAGCTCTAATCATTAGAACGCCTGTCAAATGAGGGGCACCTGGGTGGCATTGACTGTCCGACTTCGGCTCAGGTCATGATCTCACGGTTCGTGAGTTCAAGCCCCACGTCTGGCTCTGTGTTGACAGCTCAGAGCCTGGAGCCTGCTTCAGATTCTGTGTCTCCCTCTCTCTCCGCCCCTCCCCAGTTTGTGCTCTGTCTCTCCGTCTCTAAAATAAACAAACAGGGGCGCCTGGGTGGCTTAGTCGGTTGAGCGTCCGACTTTCGCTTAGGTCATGATCTCGCGGTTCGTGGGTTCGAGCCCCGNAATAAACATTAAAAAATTTAAAAAAAAAACTCTTTTCAAATAAGAGTTGGATCATTATCTCCACAGCATTGGTGTTCCTTGTCCACATAATGGCAGAACAGGCAAAGAACGGTTAAATGGATACTGGACTGTCAAGATCTTTTGAGGATGATGTTCAAGACCTTCTAGAAAGCAACCTATTGCAATTTCATTAATTTCTGTGACTGAGTAAATTGAGATTGGACAGGCAGTTGAGATCAAAATTGCTTTTCACCCTTGGGGTGCCCGGGTGACTCAGCAGGTTGTGTGTCTGACTCTTGGTTTTGGCTCAGGTCGTGATCTCATGGTTTGTGGGTTCGAGCCCCGCATTGGGCTCTGTGCAGGGCAGACTGCTTGGGATTCTGTCTCCCTCTCTGTCTCTGCCCCTCCCCTGCCTGCTCTGTACCTCTCTCTCTCAAAAATAAATGAATAAACATTTGAAAAAAAAGGTTTTTCACCCCTTGTGTGGTAATAACTACAGCACACTAAGAGGCATATGAGATCAGTATGAGATCAAAAAATAAACAAAACATAATTTCTAGTCCCACAGATGCTTTCCTACAAGTTGTCACCTGAGGTGTCGCGTATTTATGTACGTGTTTGTGAAGGCACTTGAAGGCACACATTTGGACACATGTTGTCAGTGTGTGTAGGTGCGAACACATTTGCACAAGCAGGGAGGTCTCGTTGGTGAGCACAGGGCATTAGGGAAGAAAGCTGATAATCGCCTTCTCTTCCGAAAAGCTCAAATGTGCAATGAGGAAGCGTGCTGCTAAGTGCTGGTAGGAGGAATGGAAATTCCAGTGAATGCTGGCCTCAGTCTCGTTCTACCTCAGCAGCCTGCCCTCTGCTGCAGGGATGTGGTGCGGGGCTTCGGTCCTGAGACCAAGCATGCTGGGTCTGCCCTTGACCCTCTGACCGGGATTTATAACCCAGGGACCCCTGTGGTATTATCCTGTTGTTTCCACGCGCACCACAACAATTTATATTAGTTCCAAATCCTGTGGTTGCAAATGACTAAGCCTAGTTTCAATGAGCAAAATAAAAGAGGGACCAGAGGGATATGTATAATCAAAGCAGCAGAAGGGCAGGAACGCGGTGGCCTCAGGAACAAGTGGGATGGTGACTCTCTTTGGAAAACTCTCTTCATCATTCATGTTTAGGTTTCTCTTTAGGGCAGTTTTAATCTTTCAAATTAGCTTACTCCTGCCAACAGGGGCACATACTCCTCTTTGCAGACATGGCCTGGCCAACAGGGGCAATTTTGAATTCACATCCTTGCCAGGCTTACCACCAGTGGTAGTAAAGGAACTTCTGGGTCCAAATTGTTTGGAAAAACTAGGGGGAGGCCTCGGATTGGTCTCTCCTGGGTCATATGACCCACAATAAACCAATCTCTAGGGCCAGAGAGAGAAAGCTATTCCA